>NW_017729022.1:181317145-181343863 GCF_001723915.1 Gavialis gangeticus | reverse complement strand
CAGATCTGCGCGGGCAGGGCAGGCTGGGAAGAACCCCACACAGGCCCAGTCCCAGCCCGCCCCATGTAGATCTTGGGTCACATGTCCCCCCTGGACAAGTGGCAGGAGCAGCAGCAGGAGCCACTGGACGAGCACCAGACAAGTGGCTCCCAGATGAAGGGCACGCAGCAGCAGGAGCCACCCCTCCCCTCCCCTCCCCACATCCCCTGGACGTGCCACAGCTCTATCCCGCACCTGTGCTGTCCCAGCTGGGCAGCACTTGCCCCAGTCCCTGCCAGGCTGTGCTCCTCTCCAAGTTACCGGGCTGTGCTGCTCACTGCCTATGTGCTGTGCTGAAGCTTATATGGGACAGGCTGCACACGCAGATATTTATCTGCCAAATTATTAGCTACATCAGGCCAATTTCCGATACAATCAATTTTCTATACATTGGTGCCAATCTGATATTAGAGCAATGTATTGGTGCACCTCTAAACAGAGAAGACTAAACAGAGAAGATGAGAAGGAGGTTAATAGTTTAAGGATCAAAGAGATACTAGGAACTAGCATTGCTAGCAGTGGGGAGAGAAAGGAAAAGGACAAACATTTCTTGGATACAATTAATTTTAAGTTTCCATTCATAAATAGTATATAAATATGATTAATAGATGTTATAAGCAGGTTATAAGATATGAGTTGTATATGTTACAAATATTTAAAAGGTGCATCACTAGATTGTTTCAAATGTTTGCTTAAAAGCAATCAATTGACCAGTTGGACACTATAAAAATCCAGAACCATTCCCCAATGTTAATTAACCATTTATTAAAATGTCATTTATTAACTTTATAAAAATGGAGCCTTAAGATAAAATGCAATCCATTTTCTTATAAGCAAAAGTGAAAGTCCAATGAAATACATGAAACAATTCAGTACTCTTTAAAAGAATGTTTATGTAACTAGATTTCACTACATCTTTTATGCTTATGCAGCCTCCCTACTGATGTTATGAACATGAACTGTGAAAAACTAGAACTAAATACGAGACTTTCACAGTAAGTACAAACACTACCTGAAATATTTTCCTCCAATATATTTTCCTAAATTATTCAGGACCTATTTAATGTTGGAGTTCTTTAAAATTATTTCTTATTGTATTGATTTTGTCTTTGTTTTGACTCTCTTCTCTTGACTCAGGCAATCCAGACTGGGCATCCCAAACTGCTTTGCTGCAACTAACTGACAATAGCTGAACACGCTGAATTTTATTGTATGTAGTTAAAACTATCTTAAGAGAATAAAACCTGTGGAATTATTTGCATGTTTCTATTGTTAACATTTTTTTCAAACATTCTAAAAGTAAATGCAGGAGCCGAATGTAACTTCATGAATTACTGGAAATATGGATTAACTTACCTAAAAAAAAATCTCATCAATTTCAGTGGGTGACAGTGAAGAAAAAGAAAATCCCATCCAAAATAGGAGTTAAAGCACACAGGCAGCTGTTAACAGAGAACAAGTCCATTTAAAAAAAATAAGAAAATGGAGAGGATGGCTCTGGCATCATAGGCTTAAAAAGTTAATTAACTATTAACTCAAAAAGACAGACCTCAAATTAAAATGTTTCAATTAGCATTTTCCACCCTCCAAGTGGTATCACTTTTAAGTGTGAATCTCTTTTGCAAAGGTAAAGTAAAATACACTTTTTAGTATAAGCCTAATTTATATGCACACATAGCTCCCATCAATTATATTTTATTCATTATTAGTACAGCACCTTTGACCCACAGTGATAGATAAAAGAAAAACACAGTAACAAACTAAAGAATAAACAAAAACTGAGCCAAACCCATGTCAAGTGGCCATCTCAGATACAAAATATTGGGCTCTCTAAAAGAAAACCTACACATAACTGGAATAGTACTAGCAACAAAATGGGTTGTGAGGTAACATTTACAATAATAAAAGTGTCAAAAACAGGAAAGAAAACTTTCAAAGAACTGGATCTTAAACATGGAGGCCATCCTATTCTTCCATTGCCATTTTTCTATGAACAAGAAAACTGTACAACCCTAAATACAAGGAGTACATTAAGAGCCATACATAAAAAGGATAAGCAGAACATCAGTATGAAATGTAGCACTAAACATTCCAATACCGAGTAGCTTGGACATCGGGGAAAGGAGGACTAGCAAGGCAGAGAAAAGAAAAACTAGATGTGCTGCTTGATTATGCATTGCTTGGAATGGCTGATGAGAAGGCTCCCTGAAGACCAGGATGCACAATATCTTATTGCATCAACTAAAATTTTACAATATCAAAAAAGAAAAATAACAATTTGAAGATAACTTAAAAGATTTAACATGAGAACTACTTAGGAGGAAAGTTGTCTATAAAAAGACACTACACTATGGTGCCCAATGGTAACAAAACCATGAAAAGCAGAAAAGTAAAAAATTCTAAATTTAAGGCCTAAGCAGCAAAAAACCATACAGAGGTAGTACAATCTAGTATTAGGAGGGTTTGCTAACTTGAAGAGTTTCACCAGTTTACAGGTGAAAACTTAAGATGTACTTGAGTAAATCGGTACAAAAGGTTTTGTGGATGTTTACTGGGAACCACATTAGGCTACACTGAAACCGAGGTGAGGTGCCTCCACAGGACTTTGCATGGGTTTAATTCAATCAGTTTTAAAACAAAAGGTATCGTAAAGTGTGAGCACAACAATGCCAGGGACAGGAGATAAGTGCTGGGAATGAAAATAGAGCCTTTATCTAAACAAGACAGAGCCGCTGATTTAACTAAAGTCTATCACTGAATAGATCCTACATTAAAGCCATGCCATGTACTGCATGGATGCACTTAAATGAGTTTACAGCCCCTGGCTATTGATTTAGCTACTAATCGGTCAGCCATCCATTTGAATTAAACGGATGATGCCAGGTGTAAAATCCAGCAGTGAGTCCACACAGGGTTTTGTAACAGTTGACATCTAACGAGAACAGCATCAGTGACGCCTGCACAATCAGCCACGCCCAGAGAGGTGGGATGCTCAGGGCCCACAGGAGGCTGGAATGGCGAAGCCACTCAGGACAGTGGTCCCTGCAAGCTAGACCGCAATCCTGCAGGAAAACCCGGGACTACCCCAGAGCTGGTCCTCCTGCGCCGGGCGGGGGGGGCAAACGCACGGCCCGTGGGACAGGCCCGGCCTGCAGCGCTACTCTGCCCGGTCCCTGGCCCGGCCCCGCGCTGGCTGCCACGGCCCCAGCTCTACCACTCGGCTGCCAGCGCCGCCCGAGCAGCAGGGGCAGCGGCTCTGACACGGGGCAGCAACCAGTGCCACGGCGCTGGGCACCGAGCCCCGCCCGCTCGCCCGCCCCGCCCGGGCCCACGCGGGGCAGCTGAACCCACCGGGCAGTGCTGGCAATGGGGGGCAGGTGGCACGCGAGGAGCAGAGCAAGAGTATCAACCGCCAACTGCTCCCGCGCGCGCAGCCCCCCGGTCGCGTGGCAACCAGCGAAGCAGCTCCCCGGCGCACGCGCAGCCCCTCCCCCTTCCTACTGCATCCGCCTCCTCCAGGCGCATGCGCAACCACGGGGTAGTGTCCCCCGGCGGAAGTCGGGATGGTCGTCCTTCGCCGTGACCCTAACGTCACTGCAGAAGGGCCGCGCGCCTTTGCGAAAGGGGCGGGATAGGGACTCGGCCACCGGCCCTGCCACTCATCTCCCAGCGCCCCGCTCTCCCACTGTGGGCGGCCCCGAGGCATGCTGGGAGATGTAGTTCCCGGTCGGGAGAAGCTGCAAGCCGGGCAGAGGGCGGGCGGCGCGGGCGGAGACTACAAGACCCAGGCAGCTGCGCACGTGCGCGGTGGTGGTGCCGTCGGCAGGTTCGTCCCCGTCGCTCCATTAATACCTCCCGCGCTGCGCTGCTGCCGTCGTTGTGATTGTCGCTAGAGGTGACCCTGAGGTAGCGCCGCGCTAGGACTTGTCGCCGCATCCCCCAACCATGGTCAGTACCACGGGCGCCCCTCCGCCTCGCGGTGACTGCATCCACGCAGCCGCGACCGCTGAGACTCCCGGGCCGTGTGCAGCCCCTCCCCCCACCCCCCTAGTGTGGGAGGGGGAAGGTGACCCCAGGGCCGGGGTGACCTTTGTCTCGGTGTCCTCTGAGAGGGCGGCCCCTGGCTGGGGCGCTGCAGGTTTCTAGAGGCTCTGGGGAGTGGTGGGGGGGGGCAAGGAGTGGTGCATCTGGGGCACCTCTAGCTTTTGTGGGGTGGGGCATGCTGGATGGGTGTGCGAGATCCGTCCCTGGGTTAAAAACTTCCTGATCCTCTGCAGCCTTTTGCAGCTCCTTCACCCAGAAGACTTGCTCTGCTCATCTTCCAAAAAGCAAGTGAAAACAATTCCCCCCATGTTTTCTGAGGGGCACCTTGAGGCGAAGCAGATGCCCAGTGTGTCAAAAAGTCTTCTGGCCTGTTGGGGCATGTCTAGGTGTGTGTGGACATGCAGTATATGGCACCGCAGTCCCATCTGCAGTGCCACACACCACGCATGCAGGCATTCCCCGTGCTGCTGCTTTGTATGCGGGGCTCTTTTCTTGACCCTGGGAGAGCCTGGGGTCAAAAAACCCATGCTAAAAGAAAGCAGGGCAGTGCATATGGCAGCAGCGTACACTGCCCAAAACCAGAGCCTGGCTGGTGGGAGCCATGCTCTGGCTCCTGGCTAGGCTCTCTGCTATAAGAGCGCTGTGGTTGCAGCTCCACAGGACTCCAGGGATAACACTGCTACTTGTCCCCAAGGAAGCACAGGCTCCCGCTTGTGGGCTTTCTGAGGGATTTTTTTCTACTATTGTTCTGCAGTCAAAAATGAGCAGAAACTAAGGGCCAGTATTTGCCTTTGGTCTAAAAAGTTTGAAGACTGCTCAAAGGCAAGTAAATGCAGCTGCAGCAATACTCTACTAAATGAAGCATTCAAATCTAGCAGCAGCTTGCAAAGAATATACTTGAAGTGTACACAGACCACTCTCCTAACCCTTTCTCCCTGCCTGTTGAGCCAAGTAAGTTTTCAACCTTGTGCAAGACCTTGCCTATCTAACTTAAGTACTAATGCAAAGTTCGCACCTTTGTGCAGGTGGCGCAAAGTTCGCACCTTTGTGCAGGTGGCGCAAAGTTCTTCTGTTCCCCAACATGCCTTTTGATAGAGGACAGTCTGATGCGTCTAAATAACGTTTGTAGCCACCTGCAGCATAGTTGGCTATTTTTTGTTTTATCAGTCTATTTTGTAAAACAGCACTTCTGCACCAATTCTGATAAAAGTCCTAAATCTGCTGCTAGTTCAGGAATTTCACTTAGATTGAAATTTTAAGTCCTAAACTTCAAAGCAGAATCGGGATATGGACTATTGCATTGTGTCACTGGAGGTTTGCATCTTTCTTTTATAGGCAAATAAGATATTTTCTCCATTGGAATTCTATAATCATGGAATTTTTAGAAGCTGTCAGGGGATATATAAGGGTCCTGTACACAGTCCTATAATAAGATGCAGTTTCCCCTTCCCACCCCACTCCCTTGAATATTTATTTTTTCCATATAGAGTGCTAAATCTTTCATGCCACTTTCTGGTTCCTTTGCACTTTTAAACATCACGTAGCAAAGGGGTGCATGTGTTGGAGGGTATACATTTGAAACTATGCAACCTAATGTCAGTGTAACTTACTCTCCATTTCATATTAAAACTGGCAGTGACTAAAGGTCACCTTTATACTTACCAGACCATGAAAACATTCTTATCAAAATGCGGTAGCCAAGTCATGGATTAAAATGATTGGCCTATATGCAAGTGTCTTTTATGAGAGAGGCTGGTTTCCTTCTTTTGACTAGTCCCTCTTGATAAAGGAGTACTATCAATCTGAGAGAGTGCTAATTTAAGGGGGGAAAAATACTTAAAAGTAACTTCATTTGCCCAGTGTTGCCATAAAACTTTGTGATTTTATTGTTGTGGCCACGCTTATTTGTTTTTTTTTCCCCCTTAAAAATCCAGATCCTAAAATAGAAAAAAACTGTGTTTGGGAGAAGTCTAGGGAGGGAAGCTGACTCTTGTTTGCCAGTGCTAGATTGTAAAACCTGCTTTGTGCTCCAGGCCAATTTTGTGACTGTTATCTTATTCCATGTCTTCTCTCTGCTTTTGGTATGCTAAAGCAGGAATGTCAGACACATAGCCTGTGTGCCAGTTCCAGTTTGCGGAGGCTCTTCATCCAGGGGTGGAGATGGAGCCAGGGTGATCAGGGCCTGCCACAGGAATCAGGACCCTGTGGCCCAAGTGAACATGGCTCTAGGCAGCAGGGAGGCAAGTGGCCACTTGGCCTGCCCCTGTTTTTGCCACTTCAGCCACAGCAAGTGGCCACCTGGCCCACAGCCACCTGCCCCACTTGCTCACGTGTTCTACAGACCAAGGGAAATAAAGAACTAGTTTGAAGTCATCTTTGTTTTGCCAGAAGTTCTATAGCACTCATTTCTTATCACGTCAAAGTAAGTTCTTACCTGAGTATCTAATTTAGAGGATCTGGGTACCAGATATTATTAGAATCTTACCCTCTGGCATGCTTCCTTTTTTCCTGATGGGCTACTGAAATAGTATATTAGCAGTCCAGTTCCTTGTGGAAGAATGCCTCCATCACTTATTTCCCTGTATGGGAAAGAATCAAGCTCATTAGAAATGTCATACTGAAGGCTATGTTCTAATATTTGATGCATAGCATTATGCAACCTGAACTATCTTCTAACTTACTTATACAGTTCTGTAATCTGGCCATAGTCACTATATAGTCGTTGCAGAAAAACACTTGGACCAGAAGAAGACTGCTTTAGAACTGGATAATACCACTGTCTTTATTTGTGGTCACTTTTAAGACCATTTTCACCTTTTTACTTAAGTTTGTGGTATAACAACATTTTGTGAGAGAACTTGTCATTCTGCAAATAGTAGGAAACATTCAAGAGGTGCATACAAATGCACGTGTAACAGTCAGTTAAATGATTCAGCTTTAATGCTTTAATAAATTGATCTATGCATAAGATTAACGTAGGAGTGAATGAAACTATGTATGCCTTCAAACTAATAATCTATGTTGATTACTACTTCATTTTACGAGGTGAAAATAGACTGCTCCTATATGGCCTCATCTTCTGGTTATGTAACACTAGTCTGATGCTTCAGCGCTCAGCTTCTGAATGCTGCATGGGAAAGACAGTTAAATTCAAAAACAAAATAATTATAACAAAAAGTGTTTTTAATTAATTTGATATAATTTTTCAGGCCTATATTTAAAAAATAATCCCAATACTTCATCTGGAAAAGTACAGCCAAGCCTTTGAAGCCCCAGGATTGGAAATATTTCAAGAGTTGTCTTGGCACTACTTCTTTGCAGGTCTAGTCTATTCCGGCTGAGGACACGTGGGAGTGTTGCCACTGGTTTCAACAGAGGCAGACTCCTGGGATCTGGCCCTCTGCCAAGTTTGTTGAATACTTCAGGACATAAGAATATGTATATTTTCAGTGGTCTCTCCAATAAAGAATCACTAGTGCTTAATGATTCTTTAATCATGGTAAACTTGATTAGCCAGCACTGTGTTAAGTCTTAGTGGTTTGTTTGTTTGTTTTATAGTCGGAACCAATTAGAGTCCTAGTGACTGGAGCTGCAGGCCAGATTGCTTACTCTCTGCTCTACAGCATTGCAAAGGGTGATGTCTTTGGCAAAGATCAGGTAAGAGTTAAACTTAATTAGTTTTCTTGGTTCAGTGATAATGTCAGGATTACAGTTTGTAAAATATGAGACTCCAGGTAAACTTGAGTTACATTTTATTATAAATCTTCAGATTTCTCACAATGATATAAGTTATTCTCAAAGTACACTAGGTTTGAAGGGACAAAACAGAGCCTTCTGTTATCTTGTATTGTGCTATCTGGATTTGGTGACGAGTCATAATACTTCAATTTGTCAGAGCCTTTTAAATGATCTGTCTTGCTCTCCCACCTGTCCAGCAGGTATTAGTAAAGTTTAACACCACTTGTTTTAAATTCCTTAGTTCACACTGATACATCTGCATTTTTTTTTCCAGCCCCTTTTCCTTGTACTACTGGATATCACTCCCATGATGACTGTATTGGATGGCGTAGTGATGGAACTACAAGATTGTGCTCTTCCACTTCTGAGAGGTGACGAAAGGAATAGACTGTTCCAAAAGACACTTTCCAACTTTGGGGATTTCCCATGACCTGTGCTAGACAGGACATGATACTGGATATCACAGCTATCCCTTCTGTTCTTTTGGCTATGAATATACATTAAGGTGAACTGACTGAATCTAGCCTATGAACCTTAAGAAATTGATGATCACTTCTCCAGATAAGTTTCGTATACAAAACTGATATTTGGATATGCAGCCCCTGGACCCTTGGACTATATTATCCATCTCAAATATAAATTGTGCAGTCTACATCTGACAAGCGAATGACTGCACGTATTAGCATGCCATGGCTCCTAGCATAGTACTAACTATGCTTTGACTCTTGACATACCTGTGTACTTACTGAAAGAAGGTGAACAACTCAAATGTTCTGCCTGACCCCTGACAAGTAATTGGTGGAGAACATAATTGACAGCTGATGAACTTTTGTCTAACAAACCAGGATTCTTGAACAGTCTACTTTAGTGGGAGAAAGCTAGCTAATGGGCACTACTATAGCTATATTAGATGGCAAAAATTAAGTTTCTTCCTCCATTAATATATTGAATGCAGACTGGACAGGGTTTCAGGAGTAAAAAAACCACATAAATCTGGAAAGTATATTTAATGCTTGCTATCATACCCACAAAAATTAAATTCCACTTAATTGATTGGGAGGGGTAAAGAGGGAGTGTTGATGCATCATATGGATAGAAGGAAGAAGAAAATGAATGGGAGATGATAATTTTATCATTTTAGCAGGTTAACACCTATCAAAGTTTTTAATGTATGGAAATAGTAATGGGTGTTTAACTGAGATGTCCATTTAAAACAGTGTGTCAAACTAGTAAGTGTAGATATCTGTCTTCTGGAGGTCTTTTTATCACAGCTTCCTGACTGGACAATCCCCTTTAACATCAAATTCTAAATTATGTGGTAAAAACAAAAATAAGTTAACCACTTAATCTGTCTTCCCCCTTTTCTTACAGAGGTCATTGCAACAGACAAAGAAGAAGTTGCATTTAAAGATCTTGATATAGCAATTCTTGTTGGCTCCATGCCAAGGAGAGAGGGCATGGAGAGGAAAGATTTACTCAAAGCAAATGTGAAAATTTTTAAGTCCCAAGGTACAGCTTTGGACAAGTATGCCAAGAAGACTGTCAAAGTGAGTAGAGAAACTTAGGAAAAAAATGAAATTCAAACTAGTAACTCTTTTCAGTGAACAGCTTAAAAAGCAACAACAGAGAGTTCTCTGGTTAGAAAAACCTTGTGAAACCGGAAAATAAAATTGCTCCTAAATCTGGAAGAAAAAAAAGTTCTGTAAAATATACAGGAGCAAGGGACCAAAGCAGACCCTGCAAAGGAAGATGTCCTTTGCTGCGTAGTTTGTTTTTGCTTGATTGCTGTGAAATAGTAGCATAACTACGGATAAGTGAGTGGGGCAAAAGCATTGGGAACTGCCTATAGAATATGTGCTGGAATGGAAGCCCAGGAGCACCTCATCCTTCCTTTCCCATTCCTATAGTCTGAACCTTCCCTTCAGTGGCAGCCAGGTGTGAAGTAGGAAGGGAGGGCAGAGATTTGCTCCCAGGAAAAGTCACTGCTGCAGCAGGAGTTGTTGAAGAGGGCTAGCCTTCTCCCTTCTGTTTCTGGCTGCCAAATTGTAGCTTTTAAATCACTGCTTTGCACAATCACTTTCCTTGGGAGCAAACTCAACCAGTAGTTATACCTCTGCTGTGAAGCATTAAGTTCCTCCACTGATGCACATTTTAGGCAAAAAAGTACAGCCTAATATGGAGAGGAAAGTACCCTTTCTAGCCTTACAATATATATTGTAAGCCTTACAATATATATTGGTAGTCAGTCTGAATAGAACAACAACCCTACATAAGGAGTCTCACAAATGCATACACTTTACATTTAGGGTAACCAGAATCTGGAATAGACTTAACCAAGAAGGTGGTGCAGTCCCCAACCTTGCTGGAATCATTTGGTCTCAGCAGTATTCCTGCCCAGAATGGGGGGGTTGGACTCTATCTTTTGAGGTCCCAGTCCTTAATTTCTACGATTCTACAGTTTATTTAACTTGAGTACAAATCTTCTTCATACAAATCATGCTTCCTTTACATCTTGACTGTGTCATAGTGATCAAAGCGAGAAGAAGATATTCCATTAGGCTAGTAGTTAATTTTGGGGGATGATCATAGTCTGTCCGCTGAAACAAGGTGAATCATCAGATACGTAGGAACATGCAGTTTATTTTACAGACATGCATGGCTCTGGTAGCATGAGAGAAGCTGGTGTCTCATTCAGGTGAATTAACAAACTGTTCACTATGCAAACATGGCTGCACTTGATATATCTGTAGCTTTAACCTAATGATTTCATTAGCAATGTTTTGAAGTAAATGTCACAAAGGTCATACAAAATAAGAAGGGACTTCAAGTTATGCTGCTCAGGTGTTTTTATTCGTAGTATTGGAGGCTTTTAATGGTTTTTCCTCTCAAATTCCTCTAAAACATTCAGAGCAGTGAATGAAGTCATGCAGCTCCTCTCCTACAGCTTCTAACCTCAGACTCATGCTCCTGCTGTGCTTTTTAACTTTTTTCCTCTGCTGATTCTAACAGCCTGTTTACTACTTTTTCTACCGTTAGAATAAAATTTCCAATACAACAGACTCTTCATTAAGTTTCCGCCCCAAGTTAGTGTCAGAAAGGAAAAACAAAGCCAGATCAGTTCACTTGATTAAGGCTATGTGAGCTTGACATTGAGACAGAGGAAAAAAATGGTTCTTCCATGTTGACAAAAAGATCTGAGGTACTATATTTGACAATCAAATCTCACCTGAGGATTGCAGAGACAAATAGCTGTTTTGGCTCACTTCTAAGTGTAAAACTGATTATGTAAAGCAATGTTACTTGGGGTAACTACTTTTTAAAATAAGAAATGTTAATCGTGAGAGGGACAAGTAGATAGCTGACTAGTGACAAATCTGTACTCTTTCTGTATTCAGATTATAATTTGGTGGTATAACCAGACTGTATTTCAGTGGCACTGACCTCCAGAATTCTGCTATCTTGTGTGTTACAGAGTCATAGCAGTGAAGTAGCACTACGTTTTACATAATCACTTAAAATATTGCCCTTAAAGTAGTGTTATATGCACCTTTAAATAAAAAGGTTTTAAAATGAGTGACTACACACAGGATTGCAGCCAAAAAGTTATGTTGCAAGCAGATACCAAAAGGCTTGGAAATTTTAAGTTCCTGACAGGTTCTTTGGAGGAATGCCTTGTCTTGACAAATGCTGACTATTTTGTATCCAGCTCAAGGAAGCTGATTTGCAAAACCTTGTACCTTAGCTAAAGAGCAAATTTCTTTCCCTTTGTTTCCTTGCTAGGTTGTAGTGGTTGGAAACCCAGCAAATACCAACTGCCTGATTGCTTCAAAGTCTGCTCCATCGATACCAAAGGAAAACTTCAGCTGTTTAACTCGTTTGGACCACAACAGAGCTAAATCCCAGGTAAGCAGGGCTAGAATAACTTACAAAGTCTGCCAAATAGGTGTCTTTTTAAAAGCAACGCTTCCTGTAAAAGCAATACATTACTTAAATAATGAATTGTAAATCTCAGATTAGTATGAGCCATGTCTTTCCTACATTCAAACTAGATTGCTCTGAGACTTGGTGTGTCTGCTAATGATGTGAAGAATGTCATCATCTGGGGGAATCACTCCTCCACTCAATACCCAGATGTTAACCATGCCAAGGTAAACCTGCAAGGAAAAGAAGTTGGAGTTTATGAAGCTATAAAGGATGACAGCTGGCTGAAGGGTGACTTTATCACAGTAAGGATTTCTGTTTTATTAATGATCTTGTAGTAATGGGTTTCTGCTTTCTTTTTAATTATTTATTCTACAGAGTCAAATTAGTGTTAGATAGCCAACATCCACAGCCTTAGCAAAGTGGATCTTCCAGTCCTAGAATTTTCTTTTTAGATAGCTTGTCTGGTGTCTTATTTACATCTTTAGAATTCACAGCCCTGTTCCTGTAGAGCTCACTGTCACAAATCTTATTACATTTAAGCAAGCTAGCTGGATTTTTATACTAAAATGATCAGCACTGAAATAAATATTGAACCTTTAAAGTTGCTGGCACTGGGTGTCATCTGACATGCCAGCTTTGATATCTTTGGAAGAAGACAGTTGACTTTTCAGTAATTCTTTGGCACTTTAGTCTGTAAAGTTATCCTCTCTGAATAACTGATCATCACTAGAGGATCCCTCTTAAAAGGTGCCATTTCCTAACAGGCTAAGGTCTGACCTTCTCAGTACAGACTGGGAACAACAAGCAATTCAAATTCTACTTTGTCTCATTTCTTGGTCCATTTGTTACTTGTCTGTTTGGTCTCTAAGGTGATGAGGTTCAGCCTCTTGTTTCTATTGTATTTGCTTTAGCCATCACCACTTTAAATGGAAAAAGCATATTGGTGGGACAGGCAATCCATTTGATCTCTTACGTATGTTGTAAGACAACTCGGACAAAGCCTTCTGACCAGATGAGAGAGCTTTCACCCAAGGAGATATTAGGAAAGTTTTGAGGTCCTTGCTTCCAAGTTATTGTGTAAGCTGACAGTTTAGCCAGATTCAAAAAGGGATTGGACAATTTTATTGGAGGAAAAGTGCATTAGTAGCTAGTGGGTATGGGAGTTAAGGGTGCAACCTCTGAATCGGAACTTCCTAGATCCTATATACTGGAGGATGCAAGTGGGAGAGGAATAGTAGAAAAAATCCTTGTCATATCCAGTTCACTCCCCCTTTCAGCATCCACTCTTTGTCACTTTGTGACACAGGATACTGGGCAAGATGGACCTATTGGTCTGACACAGTGAATGGCGGTTCTTACATAGAGGATGCCTTGGGATCTAAGTGGTATGGAGCCAATTGCCAAACTTTAGCTGTTCATGAACAAAGTGCCTGTTTTTTCATTTAATGTTCCAGAAATGCCTGTTTTACTATGATTCTGAAAGCATGGTGGTTTTGGTTTCTGGGAGGGGGTGGTTTCCCCCTTGAGACAATCCTGTAGCAGAATACTTCAGGGGATAAAAAGGATCTTTAGGCAGTGTCAGAAGACTTGTGTGCGAGTGTAAAACTAAATACATTGATTGATGGTATGAATGTTGTGTTTGGCAAAGGACCAAGACCTGCTTACCAGCTAATGTATCCTGTAAAATTTTCCAGTATTTAAAGACAGATTTACTGTACTAGCTTCAGTTCAAGATGCTTGATGTGCATTAAATATGATTGAATCTAGTGCTTGTGAAGTATCCTACGCTGATAGTCCTGTGGGACAGATCTTTAGCCACAAAACAAGTATAGCCAGGACCTACGACCAGCAAGTTTTTTAAATTCTCTGGAAGAACACCTTAACTCTTTACTATCACATTTGCTCGTTTGGAGGGTTCTGTGTCTAGCTTAATTCATCTTGAGTTGAGTCATGTTTTTGGACTACCTTCCTTTGAGGGAGATTGAAGACTGATAGGTTTTTATTCCCTAATGTTACATCTGCTAGATGGCAAAGGTACTGTTTTGCTGATCAAGCCTTTTGACATTAAAGAGACATAAATGACGGATGTATAACAGTTTGTGGCGGTTCCCCCGCCTTTTCTCCACTGCAGACTGTTCAGCAACGTGGTGGAGCTGTTATTAAGGCTAGGAAGCTGTCCAGTGCGATGTCAGCTGCTAAAGCTATCTGTGATCATGTGAGGGACATCTGGTTTGGCACTCCAGAGGTAAGATGTGGCTCTTGACTGTATCAAACTCTTTACCTAATGTACTTCTGTAATAACATTGGCTTATTTCTTAATTCATAAGTGACAGAAAAATGCTGTGGTTTTCTGCATGTAAGCTGTACCTCCTCCCTCCCACCGTCCCTCAAGATCAGCTGGATGCAAGGAAAAAAGGTTCCCTGTGGGTCCAGAAACTTGGAGGGGAGCGGCAGGGCAGACTAGTGGCAGCATTGTTGTGGCTCTGGGAGCCCTGGTAATTAAAACACTGTAACCATTCCCTCCTTCCCCTTTCTCACCTCCAAATTTTTGAACCCAGGTGTTGTCCTCCTTTCCAGCCATGTGCAGGATCGGGGTACCACACAGGGTTAGTCTGCAGCCAGACGTGGTGCACTGGATCTGACCCAACATATTACCCTGGACCTAGTACATGGCTCTAGAGCCAACACGTGGCCCCAGAGCCAGTGCTGGAGCTACGTACCAGATTAGGCCCCGGCCCAGACAGGCAGCCCACAGTCTTAGTGTACAGTCCTCTGCTCTAGAGAGTCCAGACCTCTGGTATTTAACCATACTTCAAGGTAATTTTTTTTTTCTTTCTGGGGGCCTTCAGAAATAAGGTGTGTGGTTTTTATATGTCAGCAAGTGTTACATATGAGAAAATATGGTATCACTTGTTAAAGCTTTCTTTCCATAGCATAGACTTTACCCCCTGTCGCCCTTCCCCCCTCCCACCCTGTCCCCCAGCAGTGTGCCTGTTATAAAGGAGAGCTATTTATCACTAACTGTTCTGTTTTCAGGGGGAATTTGTTTCCATGGGAGTAATTTCTGATGGCAATTCCTATGGTGTTCCTGAGGACTTGCTCTATTCATTCCCTGTTGTAATCAAGGTAACTAGTCTTCATTTAAATCTAAAGGTGGTCTTTATACAAAAGTTTCTGTACTGTTTGGGCCATGGTTGCTGGGGAGCAGGTTTTCAAGATGCATCTGCCTAATGAGAGAGGCACATTACTCTCGCTAGTTTGCAGCTATCTGACAAGCTATACTACAGAAAAGCAACCTGAAGTTGGGGGATGGGGAGGAAAAAAACACAAACCGCTGCAACTCATTCTCTAGCCTAAACTACATGTGAGAGCAAAGTTAATGTCCCTAAGACTGCCTCAGGTAAAACGACTTGCATTTCATATTTCTCATGCTAAATACATTGTTAACAAAAGCAAGTTTGTATGGTTATTTTGTAAGAGCTTGAGGTTTTAGAATTAAAATGGAATTTTTCATTTAGGTGGGAAACAATATCACTAATGGACCTCCAAAGACTTATCAGATCTGCTCTGTTTCCATTTCAACTTGAGCAAGTCTTGTCAAGTTTTAATATTTGCATTTCAGATGTCATGTTAACAAGTGTCACTTGTTTCACCAGTGTGCCTAAATTGCAAAGCTGGTGGCTTTTATAAGCAGAACTTTAATTCTCAAAGCAATTTTATCTTCAAACAGGACAAAACCTGGAAGTTTGTTGAAGGCCTTCCCATTAATGACTTCTCCCGTGAGAAGATGGATCTGACTGCAAAGGAGTTGATTGAGGAAAAGGAAACTGCTGTAGAGTTTCTGTCCAGTGCATGACTAACTGGTTATCAGGATTTAGAAAATCATTCAAATGCAGAAGAGTCTAAAAGTCGTCTCTAATGCTAAATGCTATTACTGTATTCAAGTAAACTGTTTGTGGCAATTGTGCATCTTAACAGTTATGTGCTTACAATACACTTGTGCCTGTTGAATTATTAGCAACAAGACAAACCTATAACACGATTATTCAAAATTAGTTCTCTGACCACAGTTACAGTTCAGTACTAAGTGTCTTCTGTATAAGATGCATAATGACAATGGTTTGCGTCCTTTAAAAAAACTAGCACAAGTTCAGTTGTTAGTCCAACATTGGAATTACTGCAATAGACAAGTGATCATATAAAGCAGATTTAGCACTCAAAAATGAAAATAAATAGGACATTGGTCCTCCTTGAACTAGTACATGGATTTCAAAGACGCAAGTAGAAAATTCCATCAGATGTTTTGTTCATCCTGGATATGCTTATTCTGTCTGTTTAAAACAAAACAACCCACATTAAAATATGCTGAACTAGACAATGATTATTAAGCAGTTTGTCCTTGGGCCTGGTTTGATTTTAATACTCCTTTATGTCTTCTATTTTAAGACAGAGAGGACACCTCTTTCTGGCCATAACAGAGGTTTTTGTTGTTTTTTTTTCTTCCTTGGAGTATTTTGTGAAGATTCTTGTGTCTTCAGCCCTGTACTAAGTTGAACAGAAACAAAACTTCTCAGCAAGTACACACCTATTAATGTAGTTTTGGGAAGCCTTATTGACCAGACTCTAATCAAAATACCTCTCCACATTTCCATTTGTACTGTTAATAGAAAACATGAGTCCATTTTAACTTCAAAGTGTTTTGGTATGCCAGGCCCAACGCAGCAGCTTTTAACCCCGGACCCTTAGATCCTGGGGCCCATAGCTGCTTGCCATGCGCTGGGTTGAAAAAAAAAAAAAGGATTTCCTTGTGCCTAGCAAGAGCATACTTCCCAACAACATCTCTAGGTCCACACCCAGACCTGAACTCACAGCCTTCCTGCTGATAGCTCAGCATGCAAGCCCTTGAGCCAGGCAACAAGACTAGCACACCTCTGCCTTCCCAGCCTAGACCAGCACTACCTCACACTAAATTTAAAACAATAAAAAATTCAGTGCCCTAAGGGACAGCCCTGTGCCTCAAAAGAAGAGGCCACAGGAAGCCACAAACACCCCTGTTTTCCCTGCCATCATGATGCTCAGCCTCAGAAATACAATGAGTCTCAATGGTTTTGGCTGCCCCAAAATTGAAAAAGAAAAAAAATACATTTTGGCCACACCAAGTTCTACTTCCTCAGGAACACTCCCGAGTGCTCCGATTGAAGCATGGGCCTAACCTGGGGCTCGATGTGGTAAGCAAAGTCCTGCAGCTTTCAGCCCTAGCACTGGTCCAATGGATTTTGGGGCCCGCTGCAGCTCACCATATGTCAGGGAGAAAACACAAATTCCTCATGCCCACCAGGGACCCACTGCTTGGCTGAGTCTGGGTTCTCACACCCAGACATGAGCTCATAGCTTTCCCACCCCAACTCTAGCATGCAAACCCCTGAGCCAAAACACAAGACCAGCACCTGGGAAGGCACTAGTCAGGCTTCCCAGCCTGACTAGTACCACACACACATTCTAATATTATAAAAGCCTACGTCTGTCTGTCTGTCCATAACGCTTTATTTGTACTATGATTGGCTGACAGAAACAGCCAATTGGAGTGCTCCAAGCATGAAGAAGCGCCGCAATTATTCCGAAGCCATGCCAAGGACTAGACGGAGGGTGCGGGAGCCAAGGCCAGGAGCTCTGGCCTCAGCTCCCCCACCCTGCTCCCTGCAAGGGGCGCCAAGGACTGGATGAGGTGGGGTCAGAAGGCAAGAGGCAGAATGGCGGCAGCATGGGGCATTAGGTGGCGCCACCCCATCGCAGCCCCCCCCTGCCCCCACCCCCCATCATTCTTGACAGGCAACTACCACCTCCACACTTCAAAAAAAAAAAATTCAATGCCCTGAGGGACAGCCCTGCACCCCAAAAGAAGAGGCCACAGGAAGCTACAAACATCCCCCTCTTCCCTGCCATCATGATGCTCAGCCCCAGAGATACAATGCAAGCCTCCAGGCCTGCTGGCTGCTTTGCTGCTCTGGCCTCAACAACCTCAGGTACCCCAAAATTGAAAAACAAAAAAAACATTTTGGCCTTCCTCAGAGTGCTCCGATTGAAGCACAGGCCTAAATCTTGGATTCAGTGAGCCCTGCAGCTTTCAACCCCCTAGCCCCAGCACTAATCCCACTGGTTCTTGGGACCATCGCAGTTTGCCAAGTGTCGTGGTGAAAAAAAGCTCTCCTCATGCCTACCAGAGATCTATATACCCAGTGCTGAACTTGCAACTGGTTTTGCTAGGAGCTCAGTGTGCAAACCCTTAAGCCAGGGGTTTTCAACCTTTTTTAACAAGTGTGCCCCTTCTGTCTCAAAGTTCCAGCTCATGTACCCCTTTATATTAAAATTACTGGGGAAGCGGTGCAATGCCATGTGTATCCCGCCCCCAGGCAGGCAGGGGGCGCAGCGCACCCGTAGCAGGCATGTGGCATCGTCCTGCTCCTGGCGCAGCTGCAGTGGCACATATAGCCCAGTGGGCAGCAGCAACCACCTCTGCTGCACACACAGATTGGGGGGCGTGTGCCCTTTGGGCCTCTGCCAGGGTGCGCACAGCAGTAGGAGCCCCCCTGTACCTCCTACAAACTTTTTAAGTACCCCTAGGGGTATGCATACCCCCAGTTGACAACTACTGCTCTAAGCCATACAGCAAGATCAGCACTGTGGTCTTCCCCACCTCCCTGCCTAGATCAGGACCACACTCACATACATGCACACCAGCACCCCACACTTAATCATAATAATAATAATTTTAAAAATTCAGACCCTTGAAGGGTTTCGGCATGCCATGGTGAGCCCTGCAGCTTTCAGCACCGGAGCCCTAGCACTACTCTGATTGGTTCTGGGGCCCATCACAGCTCACCATGTGTCCTAGTGAAAAAAAAAAATCCTCATGCCTACTGGGAACCCACTTACCAGCTGAGTCTCTGGACCAAAACCCAGCCTTGCACTCACAACCTTCCCACCAGTAGTTCAGCACACAAATACCTTAGCCAGCCAACAAGACCAGCTCCTGTGTTTTCTGAACCTCATCGCCTAAATCAGCACCACACACACATACATATGCACACTGCCACCCCACACTTCATTAAAAAAAAAAAATCAATGCCCTGAGGGAGGGCTCTGTGCCCTGGAAGAAGATGCCAGAAGCAGCCACAAACATCTGCATTTTCCCTGTCAGCATGATGCTCAACCCCAGAGATACAATGCAAGCCTCCAAGCCTGCTGGCTTCTTCATTGCTTGGGCCTCAGTGGTCTCAGCTGCTGTAAAATTGGAGGGAAAAAAGGCATTTTAGCTACACTGAGTTCTCTTTCCTCAGACATGCTCCAAGTGCTCTGATTGAAAAATGGGCCTAAAATCTGGGGCTCAGCAACTCAAAAGTACTCTGGGTGTTGCTGTTCAGGAAGATACAGCGGATAGTATACTATAATGGCTGGAAGGTGGAAAAGATCTTTAATATAACTGGTGATTTAGGCTAATTGATTTTAAAAAAAGGTATTATTTTGTGACCCAAGCTTTTGGAACAAGTATCAATGACATGGACTGTCTTGGAATCTGACTACTATATCCTTACTAATTCATGGAAACCATTAGATTAAAAGTATTATAATCTCTTTGAGGCTAGGGGCAGAAGTTACATAGAAACCAGTTTAAGTGATCAGAAACTGGTTTAAACCTGTAACAGAACAGAAGCACAGTGCACATAAGCCAGTTTCAAAATGGCTGAAACTGGTTTAAGATAAACCTGGTTGAATTTATTTTAGACTTAACTGATTGAAAATTCTGTCCCAGACCCCTTCCTGGTTTAAGTTAAATCACAGTCCCCAAGCATCCCAACATGCTTTCCAGCCCTGGACTGGGCTGTGCTGTCTGCTCCAAAGAGCAGGGCTGGCACCATCCTTCTGCTCCCGAGCTGTGCTGGCTGATAAGCACGGGAAGTGGGGTGCAAGACCGGCTGGGGATGCAGCCCAGTCTATGGGGGGCGGAAACTGTGTGTCCCCCCAATCAAGAAAAACCTTGGCTGGGGGCTGGGGCCAGGGAGGGGGATTAAACACCTCTTCCCCTGCTTAAACTTACTGCTGGCGGCAACTGTGTACTAGAAATCCCAGAGGCACCTGGAAGCAAGAAGAGAAAGTGATGAACAATCCTGCAATATCCTGCTGTTGTAATTCTGGACTGCAAATCCCAGGGACCTCAGGGGCAGTAAGAAGAGGAAATGAACACACAGCCAGAGAACTGTGCTCTACCACCCCAAGTTTCTGGCCTGAGCCACTGTAGGCATGTGGCTGCATTTCCTGAATCAAAGGTAAATGTCTGAAAAATAGGGTTAATGACTCAAAAATAGAGGGTGGCCTGGGCAACAGTGACCATGAAACCATCATGTTCACTGTCCATTGCAAGGCAGACAAATCTGATAGCAGGGTTGAAGTCTTGGACTTCAAAAATGCAATTTTCAACAAGCTCAGATGTGACAGCCAGAACCAAAGGGGTTAAAGAACAACTTATAGCAAAAAAAGATTTGCTTCTTGAAAGTATCTGGTAATAGCATATAGTTAATATTAGCTAAGGCAAAGCTTGCAAGATTGTTTTCTGCAGACTGTCTGTCAGAAGCATAGCCATAATGTTAAAATTAACTGTCTGTACCAATCATCAGACTAACATGGGCCCTAAGAAGCTGAACTAGAAAATAAAACTGCAAACTTTACCTGATTTAACAATTTTTGCTTAAAGGTCAGTAAAACTGGCAAACCTGACCACAAGGTATAATTAACACATTTCAAAAAATTCCAAGCAGATTGAATTTAGGCGTGGAAAAAAGCTAATCTCAGACCCCAAAGTGATGTGGTGTGATTTGATTATTGGGTAAACCCAAGTTTAGCCAGTAACCTATTATAATAATTTCTAACACCTTTTAACCCCATAGGGTAACAGCTGTAGGGTAAGATTGCGAGTGGCTCTAAAGCCAACAGATTAGCATAGGACAGGATATAAAGGAACATGCACGTCAGGTGACCAGTAAGAAGGACAGAACAGAATGGTCATTGCTGTTCCAAGCCTGGACTCCAGACTTCCAGTGTGAGCAAGGACCAGATCCTGACTGAGGGACCTTCCCTGGTTGGTGCTCAATCCAACAGCGTTGATCAGGGACGCCTGACTTTGCTGGATCAACTTGACGCATACCTGTCACTGACGGACTATTGATAAGTTGCCAACCAAGTGGGAACTCTTTGTCAATTTGTCTGTCTGTTTTTATTATGACTGCCAGTTTTTAACTTTTATTGCTATATAGTCTGTTTATTAGCTTAACCTTTTTGTTAACTGTTATACGTGTAAACCATATTTTGCTGTTTAAATATATTTTTGTTGCTATTTTGCTGCTATAAGTAAAATTTATCTTTATTGTTATAAGTGAAACTTGTCTTTGCTTCACCCCCAACTCCACCTCCTCGATCCAAGCCAAAACAGCCCAGTGGCTGATACAGTTGCAGCACCCAGTCAGCCTGCAACCAAACTGATACACTCACAGTTCCCAGCTGGCCTGTGACACTCAGGTCACTAGTAGGGCAAGTGCTGCAGGACCAGGGACCAAAGGCAAAAGATATACATGAAGAGTGGTCGCTCCTTAAGGACATGGTCCTTGAAGCACAAAGAAAGTCTATTTCCACATGGAGAAAAGGCAGCAGAAGGGCTGCAAAGCCTTCCTGGCTAAACAGGGAAATCACAGTCCCCCATAGAAAGAAGAAAGAGGCATACAAACAATGGAAGCTGGGGACAGGCCCCAAGGAGGACTATACAACAACAGCTCATACTTGTAAGGAACAAATGAGAAAGGCCAAGGTGGCAACTGAACTTAGATTAGCAACAGGAATCAAGGACAACAAAAAGTCCTTCTTTAGGTATGTAGGGAACAAGAGTAAAGCAAATGGGAATGTGGGGCCATTGTTCAACAACTCAGGACAGCTGGTTACCTACACTCAGGAGAAAACTGAACTCCTGAATTACTATTTTGCCTCAGTGTTTCACCGGGCCACGGGGAAAATCATGCCAGATAGGGTACAGAATGAGCAGGGCAGAAATGACTGCCTTCCTACTGTTGCTGTAGAACTGGTATGTGATCAATTAAAGAAATTAGACATATATAAGTCAGCAGGACTGGATGAACTCCATCCAAGGGTGCTGAAGGAGCTGGCTGACATCATCGCAGAGCCCCTGGTGAAACTGTTCCAAAACTCATGGTGCTCCAGAGAGGTCCCTGAGGACTGGAAGAGGGACAATGTTGTGCCTATCTTCAAGAAACGGAGGAGGGATGACCCAGGTAACTATAGGCCAATTAGCCTAACTTCTATCCCAGGGAAAATCCTGGAAAAAATCATTATGGAGTCTATGTGCGATAGGCTAGCAGAAGGTATGATTTTGAACAACAGCCAGCATGTCATGGGCAGGTTTTTTCTAACCAACCTCATCTACTTTTACAGTCAGGTGACTCGCCACCTGGATAAGTGGTAGATATGACTTCCGAAAAGCCTTTGATCTCGTATCTCACAATGTTCTCATGAGAAAATTGGAAGACAGTGGGCTTAACTGAGAAACGTTAGAGGGGCTTTCACTGCCCCTCTCACAAGGAGGATCTAGACAGGCTAGCAAGTTGCGAGAGTCAGAACCAGATGAAGTTCAACGTCGAGAAATGTAAGTTGCTCCACCTGGGGATGAACAATCCCCTGCACACCTACAGGCTTGGCAACGCCAACCTGACCAGCCCTACAAATGAAAGAGACCTGGAGGTAATAATAGACCGCAGCATGACTATCAGCCGACAATGCGGCTCTGTTGCCAGCAGGGCAGATAATACTCTGGCATGCATCAATCAGTGCATCTGCACCAAAACCAAGGACGTGATTCTTCCGCTCTACTCGGCACTGGTGAGATCCCAACTTGAGTACTGCATCCAGTTCTGGGCACTGCACTTTAACAAGGACGTGGTACAACTTGAGAGAGTCCAGAGAAGGACCACACGTATGATTAGAGGCTTGCACTACAAGCCATATAAGGAAAGGCTGAGGGACTCTTCCACTTGAAGAAGAGAAGGCTGAGAGGGGACTTAGTAGCAGTCTACTGCTACGTCAGAGGAGTACATCAGGGCTCAGTGACCAACTGTTCACCAGGGTGCCCTTGGGGAGAACGAGGAGTAATGGTCACAAATTCCTGGACGACTGTTTTGGGCTCAACATTAGGAAAAACTTCTTTACAGTTAGGGTGTCCAGACTGTGGAATAAGCTCCCTCCAGAGGTGGTGCAAATCGCCTACCCTGGAAATCTTCAAGAGGAGACTAGATAGTCATCTTGCTGGGGTCACCTGACCTCATCTGTCCTTCCTGCCTGGTGGAGGGGGCTGGACCTGATGGTCTTCCAAGGTCCCTTCTAGCCTTACAATTTATGAAACTATGAGTCTGTTCACTTCTGTTTCAATTTAATCTGTGCAGTTTAGACTAACCTGCAAAGAGTGAATCAATTCAGCCTCAGGCTTTTTCACTGTCTGTATCTAGCCTTTATGTAACTTTGCAAATAGATAGTCTATTGCCATAACTTCTCCCCCTCTTTATCTGACTCTTATTTTATACGCCCCCCCCCCCCAGCTTTTTAAAAATGTTTTTGGGTGGGTTTTTTTAATAGCTTCCAGGTCAAAGCTCTGAAAAAAGTGGGCAAATCCAGCATCCTCTAGCTATTTCCTCAGCCATTTTTCTATACCGCAATTTGGTTTTCCATATTAAATGCTTCCTTAATTATTCTGTAGGAAGCCTACATTTTAGATAATTGGAGTTACTGAGGTTCAGATGTGGTCAATATTCTTTGTGAGGACTACATGTCCACTTTACCTAAGCGTATGGATGATGTAATTCTTTCTTACACTGTTTTTAAACCACTTAAAGCAGTATAAGAACGGAGCACACTGATTTAGAGCACTATGCACCACTTATCCAAACTATAAAAAGAAATTATCCTGAGCGAAAGGGGATAAATCTGGAGCTCTTGAGTTTTGAAAGTTCTCCCCACCAGAGCACACAATGGAGCCTGGTCATCCCAACAGACAGTCCCAGAAGAAGAGCCTTTGAAACCAAGCTGTTTGATTAATCAGTTTCAGCAGAGAGGGCAGCAGAAAGGCACAACTGTGCTTAGCATGAGTGTCAGATCAAGGCAAAGGTCCTGAAAGTGTCATTGAACATCATGCCAAGTGGAGTTTGGGTTGCCCCTTCTCCCCCACCTTCAAGCATGTAGCTTTTGAATTTGCAGAGCATGGAACACAACTGAACAAAGGACCTTTCCATTGACAGGGCCATGAAACCTTCAGGCATCACTATGGCATTCCACCAGGTAGAGGTGCAAAAAGCATGGCCAGCGAAAAGCAGACTCCCCACCATGAGGAAGACAGCAGAGTCAGTACTTTGTGGTGTGCTTGGTCAGCGTCTGTAGGGTGAGAAGATGGTAGAAGTCCTTTTCCCATTCCTAGCAAGAGCAATAGGTCTGCAACTGACCAGCCAGTAATCACAGGAAGCACAAAGCAGAAGCTTGGAGTCCAGTGCCTTTAATGCTCTGCTCTGCAACTTCCACTCATCTGCCCTCAGAAGCTTCTGGGGAATTATGGCCAAAAAAGGACACTAAGATCCTGGCTCCCCACCCCCATATCTGTGGAGCAATGGGACAAAATTGGCTTCCACATGTTTTGAAGCACCTTAGCTGGAAGGGGACAGTATAGTTTTATGCTACTGCCACACTACAAATTAAAAGTTCTTTAAATAAAGACAGAATTTAAATGCTTTGCATTTAAATACTCTAGGTAGAAGCAATTACGTTGGAATAAAGTACAAGTCTGTCTATTTAGTCTGCTTCTTATGGTATACCCGCCTGGTTTCGAACATCCGGTCTCATGCTCTGCACCCCCGGATGTTCAAAGTTGTCCGCACGTCCGTCCCTGTGGTCTCAGCAAGTTGATGTCGTCAACCCAAATAGCCTCTCCCCAGTCTCGCCCACCATGACTTGATCTTACCACAGTGGTGGGGATTGACTACCGGGGCTCCTCGTTCCAGGGACCACAGCGGGACGTTGGTCTTCTGCGAGGGTCCTCCTCCCCTCTACCTCGCCCTTACACCACAACTCGATGGATCTTGATGTTTGTTGGCTTTGTCCCTCTGATCATTGGGGCCTGGGACTCTCTGCCCAGTTGGCTTTAGGAATTCAGCTAGCTCTTCCCCACCTACCAGCTGCTTGCTCTGACCCAGCTACTCCCCGTCAGTGCTATACACCTCACCTCCCCTCCAACAGTAGGTAACAGAACGAAACACAAGTTAAACCACTAGCAGTAACACCAGAATCTAAGGGCCATCCATTGCCCCCTACTATGACTGTACTTATCTCCTGCCCTACTGGCCCAGTTGCCTGCTCTTAAGCCTCAACCTGCCTAACCTTGGCCTGGGATCAGCCTACAGTCCTCCGGGTGGGTCCCCTTGACTCATCTCCCCCACAGCTCTTCTTCAGGGCCGCCTGCACCCTCTGTAATCCCACCTGGTCGGGTGATCTGGAGCCTGTCGCCTCTTCACATCTTCCGAGGGCTCCTCCAGGTCTCGGTGTTCCCCCACCCTTCTCAGCCTCCGCACCTTGACCTCGCTTCCTCGTCTCCTTCCTTGCTGCCGGCGACGGTCTTCTCCTGCGGGATCCTGCTCTCTCCACTGGGGCTGCTGGCTGCAAGCCCCCATGCTCCTTTGCTCTGAGGGGACTCAGAGAGAGCTTCTTTCTCCGGTGCTCCACCTCCTCTCTCCCCCTTGGGGCTGCGTTCTGCTGCTTTTAAAGTCCCCGACTGGTTCCTCCCCCTGTGGCTCTCAGCTGGCCGTAATTTTATAAAAATGTGGCTAACGAGCCGCTCGGGTCCTGCTGCCACTTCCGGTTTTGCCGCGCCGCTCTCTGAAGGTGAGAACTTGTCTATTTGGTTTTCTTCCCTTACTTTTTCCTTTCTGCCCCATTCCTGCTCCCTGGGTTCCTCCCGGGCTCCCTGGGATTTTCCCCTTGGCTGGTCCCCAGGACATATGGGTTTCCCCTTTCATAGATTTCATAGACATTAGGGCTGGAAGGGACCTCAGAAGCCCCCTGCCCAAAGGGCAGGAAGTCAGCTGGGGTCATAGGACCCCAGCAAGATAAGCATCCAATTTGCTCTTGAAGGTGTTCAATGTAGGTGCTTGAACCACCTCCGACGGCAGGCTGTTCCAGACCTTGGGGGCTCGGACAGTAAAGAAATTCTTCCTTATGTCCAGCCTGAAATCGTCTTGTATTAGTTTATGACCGTTCAACCTCATCATCCCTTGGGGCGCTCTGGTGAATAAACGGTTCCCCCAGATCCTGGTGGTGACCCCTGATAAACTTATAGGTGGCCATCAGGTCACTCCTGAGCCTGTGCTTTTCCAGGGTAAAGAGCCCCATGGCTCTCAGCCTGTCATCCTAAGGTCTGTTTTCCTGACCTCTGATCACGTGCATGGCTCTTCTCTGGACTTTCTCAAGCTTCTCCAGATCCTTTTTGAATTATGGAGCCCAAAACTAGATGCAATACTCCAGCTGCGGCCTCACCAAGGCCAAGTACAAGGGGAGAATGACATCCTGGGATTTGCTTGAGAAGCATCTATGGATGCAAGCCAGCATTTTGGTCGCTTTACTAGTCGCAGCATCACATCGCAGGCTCACGTTCATCTTGTGGTCAATGATGACCCCCAAGACTCTTTCTTCCGTAGTGCTAGCCATTGTAGCACTGCCGAGCCTATAAGGATGCTGCAGGTTTTTCCTCCCAAGGAGGAGAACCTTGTACTTTTCAATGTTAGACACCATCAGGTTCTCGTCCGACCATTTGCTGAGCCTGTCTAGGTCAGCCTGGATCACCCGCCTGTCTTCTGGTGTGGATGCTTTGCCCCAAAGTTT
>NW_017729022.1:181308587-181316954 GCF_001723915.1 Gavialis gangeticus | reverse complement strand
GAGCTCCTCCTGCTTATTCCCCAAGCTCCTGGCATTTGTGTACAGGCAGGCAAGTGTCCCCTTGGGGGGCTCTTGCCTTGCCCACAGATTGTACCAGGCCTGGGGCAGGGGTGGGCTCCCTTAAGTGCCTGGCCTGCTGGCTTTGCAAGGGTTGCTCAGCGGGCCAGCAGTGGCAGTAGTCCCCCTGTCCCCCAGCGGGCTTTTTTTTGTAATCTTGACATCTTAAGTAGAGATTCAATAAACTGAATTTGTGCTTGAAATATACCATCTGTTTTTTAAGGGGTTTCACAGGATACTAAATAACAGTAATCTCTATTGCTATAGCTGATTGTAATATACAGCTATAGATGCTGGATTCTTACAAAGGAATTGAAGAGAATATTACAGAGTTTGAAATGTGCAACAGATGGATATTGAATATTTCCTGGATCCAAAAAAGATCCAACCAACAGGTGCTCAATTAAATTGGAACCAAGACTGAACTGACGAAAGAGAAGAAACTGAAGCCCTCTGGGCACATTCTAAGAACAGAAGCAGTCAGCCAAAAAAGATAAAGTTGTGTGCCAGGGTTGACCAAGGAAGATATGGGATGAAGATGTAGAAGACTGGGCTAGATTACATATCCATGCAGTGGCAAGGCTTATAACACAGCCAAATGAAGAACATTTGTCCATCACGTTGCCAACCCTCTTAATATGGATGGTGCTCAGTTGAAGAATGGCTTTATCACAGACTGATCAAATAATGAAATTTAAAATACCCATCTTATATGCAAGGAAGAAAAAAGAGCTGGTGTTATAGCAACAAACTAATTCTGCAGAGAAGAAAGGCAACAAAAGCAGAATAATTCCTCAGTAATAGAAGAGACTAACAAATGCAGTTGCACTAATGAAATGGGCTGAATTGCTTCAGTTAAATATACTTCCAAGGAAGATGTAAGCGATTAGCACAACTGGGAGCTTTAATGTACAGTAGCTATTGCTGGAGGAAAGAGCATTATCTGTGTGTGATTATGTATGCATCTCTTCCAGCTTTATAAATGTACTAGAGTATTAGGAACAAGGGAAATATCTGAATGTCTTAAAATTTAAGCCCTAGGAAACTGGGAAGGAATAGATAACAGAAGAAAAGCAAACGGATACACATGTTCCTCTAAAAAAATAATAAAAAGTCTAGCAGTTGCCATCCTCTTAGAGGCATCCCTAAAACTTCTAGGATCAAATTCTTTCCTCATTTTATACCCTTGGGATTTGTCCCATTGAGGAAGACCAAGAAGAGCAGTAAGCTCTGACAGTAGACTCCAGTCATCAGACCAGTTTTGCCACAGCTACTTGCTCCTTGCCATGCCTAGTGTGACAAGGACTTCCTTTTCTTCACATACTGACCCCTTGCTGCCATTAGGAGGCCCTTTCCCAATACAGAGTTATCACCACTGCACAAATGCAGTACGATCACCCACATGAAATAAACAGGATAAGGCCCTTACTGGTTTAAAAATGTAACAGGTGTACATTTTCCCTCTTTAGCATGCAGCCTGTTACATTTTTTCCAATATGAGGGGAATGTGTGAACTGTCCCAGATTTACAGTATTAAATATTTTATTCCTCCTTCACATTTCTCACCCTACATTGTATTACTTAAAACATTACAGACCTAACGTTTACTGAATAGATTTGCACAGATTATATCTTTTATAAACTTAGTCTTATTGCTTAAATTCCCAAAACTTAGTCTATGATCAGTAATGAAACTATCCAAACCTTTGGCATAGAAAGGGGTTTTTACATGCGGCAACTTAACCTTTAATCACCAGGCACATTCTGCAAGGGAGAAAAAGTTAGAGATAGGCTTTTACCTGAATTTTTAAGTTGGATCGGAACATGTCAAACTTTGCAGGTGCTGAGAGCTTAATTGGGCCCAGGCATCACATCTCTATGGGAAGGAGGGGAAAAAACATGTAAAAATGAACTACTTACTGCACTAATTTGTCTCCTTTAGGGGTGCATTAATACTCAGCCTCTTTCTCCTCAGCCTCTCATAGAATTATAGAAAATTAGGATTGGAAGGGACTTCAGGAGGTCACCTAGTCCAACCACCTGCTCAAAGCAGGACTGTCCCTAGCTATATCATCCCAGGCAAGGCTTTGTCTAGCCAGGTCTTAGAAACCTCCAAGGATGGAGAGATCCCACCACCTCCTTGGGTAACCTGTTCCAGTGCTGCACTACTCTCCCAGTGCAAAAGTTTTTCCTTGTATGTAACCTAAACTTCCCTTGCTGCAATGTAAGACCATTACTCCTTGTTCTCTTCTTTGCAATAGGAGTATATGTAAGATAACTAAATAAGCTTATTTAGTTATTTTGTCATTAAAGATGAGAAAAGTGAAATGAGATTAACAAAGTACCACAAATAGCTGGGTTCTATATGGAACAGCTTGGCACCTATGGCCTTTGCCTTTGACAGGAAAATTTGTACCCTGTTCATTATATGAGATCTTGCAGTGGTCTTTGATATGACTAACCATGAGGTGTTAGTGCATTTATGTGATTTGGTAGATACAGTAGGTTGTCACCTCAGGGCCCTTCCAATCAGCCATCTCAGCAAACCTTAGTAATATCTAGTCTTTTAAATCCACTGGCCTTTACTTCCTGGAGCATCTCTCAGCACACTCTAAGAGTCTTTTAACAAAATAAAGCAAGCAAACAAGACACCTTATTGTCCTGGACACTGGGAGGAGTCTGCTGTGGCTTTGGCCTTCCCATCACATAGCCCAGAAATCTCCTATCTCTGGGTCTTCTCCACACCTCCCTCTGGTTCTGGCTACTGGGGTTTTTGATTCCCAGCAAGTTCTATATTAGCCTTCACACAGCGGCAGCCCCTCAGCCAGCCTAGCTGCTTCCTCCTAAGGGGACAGACCACCCTGTTACAGGACCACTCTTAATAGGTTCCCTTCCTAGTGGAACTATGGGGGATCCATCCTCTTGCCCCTCTTGTTCAGCATATATCTGAGGCAGCTTAGCAAGACTGTGAAAGATTTCGAGGAAGGTGCCATCAGTATGCTGATAACACCCAGCTCTGTCTCTCTTGTTCATCCAGCTAAGAAGGTCTTGCAATCTCAGTCTTCACCTAGTGCCTGGCTGCGGTGGAGGACAGGATGGCCACATCCAGATGAGCGCAGCCATGCGGTATGTGGTGCCGCAAACACATCTGCAGTGCCACATACCGCACGTTCGGATGTTCTTCACACTGCAATGGAGTGCATCTGGCTACCCAGAGCCGCACTGCATCTGCTGGCCAGGCTCCATATGGCAAAATTGCCTCTACTGCAGCCCCGAGACACCCCCACGTAAGGCTTCTGGCCCCAGCCTCCCCTATCCCCCTGGGGTAACTTGCCACGTGTCAAAGTGCATGTGACACAGGTGTTCCCTGGACACAAGTAGAGGCAGCACAAGGTGCGAGGCCACTACTGGTCCTCAGGGAACTAAACATCCACGCTCGTGTGGATGCAGTCCAAATGAAGCTGAATCCTGATAAGACAGAGGTGACAGTGGTTAGTAGATCTCATGACTTGAGAGCGATAGGGACAGCTATCATCAGTGATGTTTAACCTCCCATTGCCACTCAGCCTCATACCTTCAGGGTGCTCCTGAATCCATCATTGCACCTGCATTGTCTGGTGGCAGCACTGGCTAAGACTAACAACTCCATCTGATTAAAAGGCCATGATCCTTTCTTTCAGATTCAGATCTGGCCACCATCATCCATGCCTTTGTAACCTCAAGACTAGACTACCATAATGCATTCTATCAGGGGCGATGCACAGGGGGTGCATGTGCACCCCCTGCGAATGGCAGTGCACCCCCTGCAAGAAGGCACCGCCGGCAGTGTGGGCGGTCGCTGCTTGCCACCCCACCGTCAACAGTGTCTGTGGGCAGTCCATGATTGCCCCTGGCCACTGCGGGCAGCACCTGCAGGTGGTCGGTCACCAACCCCTGGTCAGCACTCACCAACCCCCCCCTCAGCAGTGCCTGTGGGAGCTCCCTGCTCACTGTCACTGGGCTCCTGCTGATGGCACCGAGCTCCTGCCACTGCCAGCGCAGCTGTGTCCCCCACAGCTGCCTGGGGCATGCACTGTTCATGCATTCTATATGGCATTGTCCTTGATGACCACCCAGAGTTGCAGCTGGTGCAAAAAGCAGAATGCACCAGCTCACCTTCTAATGGAATTGGGTTGCCAGGAGCATATTACTTTAGAGTTTTAGTGTCTGCACTGGTTTCCAATAACTTTCTGGGTACAACTAAAGGTGCTTTTTTTACCTATACCTATGGCCTAGGCCATTTAGGGTTGATCTAGTGGACCACCTTCACATGTTCCATTGTGATCCCTAGGGTCAGCCAAGAGCAATCTATTGCAAGTACCATCAGTCAGCCAAGTCTGTCTGGCAAAAATACATGGAAGGTCGTTCCCTGTAGTCACTCTTCAACTTTGGAATTCCAGCTACCTCAAGGCCTTTCAGGACCCAAGCCTGGACTTCTTCCAGAAGTGCTGTAAGACCTTCATATTTGGGCAGACATTTAGTAGGTGGGTTTGAGTTTTGGGGTATTTTTTGGTCAACTGTTTTACCATTTACTGTTTTAATTTTTTTTTAATGACTCACCTCATTGTTACTGTAAGTTGCCCTAAGCCTTTTTGAGCGGAGGGAAGCATATAGATCAAATAAACAAGCTTAGGAAAGAAGAGTTGTGTACAGAATGGCTCCGGTGTCCATAGATTCCCTGGATACTTGGAGCTGGGAAGCCTTGCTAATGGATCTTTATTGTGCTTTCTTACATGTGTTCCATTTTCCAGGTGGATTTCTCCTTAGGAAGCAGGGTGAGGCAAAAATAATAAATGCTTAGGAAAAACTGGTTTCAAGCTAAAAGAAAACAAAATTGCTCTAACACTGTCCTGTAGCTCCCATCACAGTTGCTTCTCTCAATGTCCAACAATAAACACAAGTGAAGCTGGTTGTTCCAGTGATTAGAAATATACAGGGACCCTTGTTCTCTCTGATAAAAAAAAAAATCTCCAATTTTTGGATTTACAAAAATATTCCTGGGCTACTTTTTCAAACTGAAAATTGGGTTGTTTTATTTTTAATCAGAGAAAACCAGGATCCCTGGAAATAAGTAGGGCCCAATTTAACCATCACCCTGCCCTGGTGTGTTAGGGAAAAACAGAATGTCTGCATCCACACGAGCATGGATGTTTGGTTCCCCAGGGACAACTGGCTGCGGGACACCTTGTGCTGCCGGTAGTTGTCCCCAGGGAATGCCTATGCCACATGCCCTCTGGTGTGTAGCAGGTTACCCCAGGTGGGGTAGGGGAGGCTGGGGAAGCAGCCTTACCTAGGGTCCTGGGGTTCTCCCAGGGCTGTAGCAGCAATGATTCTGCTGCTCAGAGCCTGGCCAGCAGCTGGAGTATGCCTCCAGCTGGCCAGGCTCTGGTTTTGAGTGGCATGCATTGCCCCCACGTGTGTTTTTGGGCGGGTTTGTGGGTTTTTTTGGCCCCTGGATATCCAGGGGTCAAAAAACACCCACCACACTGCTCTCTTGCAATTCAGAGAACAGATGAACATTTGGTATATGGCAGGTCTGCAGTGGTATAAGACAGGTCTGCAGTATAAGATAGTTCTGCAGCTCCACATACGGCATGGCCGCACTTGTCTGGATGAGACCAACAAGAGCATTTTGAACTCACTTCTCACTTTGCACTACTTGGTATAGTAAGTGACTGCACAAGGGGCAGGGCTGTGGGAGCCAGGTCCTTAACATCATGTTCTGGCAGACTGCATGTTAGAGTTAGCAGATGCTAATTCTAATTCTAAGGAATGCTAGTCTGTGTTAAGGTTAACTAATGCCATGTTTGGGGTTAATACCCCCTAATGCATGCTGCTCAAGCCTGCTGCTAGCCCACAGGCCAAACTGGGTCCATGGTGGACTCCATTTCCCAGCAGCCCCTGCTTGCATTGCTGCAGCCAGTTTCCATAGAGACCTCAGCAGCAGCAGGGCTGTGACATTGCAGGGCCAGGGTTTCCATGGGGACCAACCCCAGCAGCACTGGCAGGGTGCACAGCTGGATGAGGAGCTGCTCTGGGGCCAGGAATTTATGGCAATGACAGCATGGTTTGAAGCCAGGGTAGAACCACAACCCCCCACCCACGTCCCAGGCATGGGTGTGCAGGCAGAGGATCACGGCTCTGCCCCAGCTCCAGACCACACTGTCATCACCACAAGATCCTAACCTCATAGCAGCTCCCCACTCAGCTGTGCACCCTCCATGGAAACCCTGGCTCCATGCTATCAGGGTCCTGCCACTGCTGGGGTCTCCATGGAAACCAGCCACAGCAACGTGGGTAGGGACTGCTGGAAAATGGAGTCTAGCCACTGGCCAGATCTGCCATTTTGCCCACCCCTGTGCTAAAGGGAAGACATGTCTGCTCCATGCCTGCTCCGCTCACCAGCTCTCTAGCTATACCATAGGCTGGGTAGGAGGCAAGGAGAAGGTCCCCCCATGCCACTTGTGCCTCTCCATCAGCCTCTGGCTCAACCCCCCCCCTTCAGTTGGCCCTTCCAGCCCCAGATTGCTTTGCTGCCACCCCAGTCAGCCCAAATCAGTGGCAGCACCAGTGGTGTTCCCCCTCTCTGACCACTCCCCATCTCCCTGCAGCCTCTATTCCCTGCACACCCAGATCCAGCCTTTACTAGTCTCTGCAACTGCCTCGTAGCCACTTGCCTCCCCCACCCCCTGCCTTCAGTTGCAGGGGCTTGTAGGGGTTGGACCTGGGCCTACAGAGATGGTATAGTCTGCAGGGACCCCAGGAGCAGGCAGGGAGGGGAACCCCCCCACTCAAGCTGATTGGGGCTGTAAGGCAGTGATCTGGAAGGGCCAATGTGGGGCAGTGGAGACAACAGGGGTGGCAGGGAAGCAATTTGGGGGCAGAGGGGGCAATTTGGAGGAGCAGAGGGGCAACAGTCTGGCAGCTCCCTACCCTCTTCTCTCTATTCCTTCCTCTTTCCCCCTACAATCTTGTCCCACTCACCCTATCCCCACCCATATGTTGCCCAACTGTTCCTACATGATAGCTAATCCACCTGGGAGCAGTTCTTCACCTAGGATAGTGAAAAACTGCAAATTGCTGATTTTAATTTAAATGAACACCCCCAGAAGTTAATTTAACTCAAGCTAGGCAGCACAGATCAAAAATAATCTTGGCCAGAAGTGGTATAACTTTAAGACACCTACAGGGCACACAGCACTAGCTAATGAGTCTTAATGCGTGATCATTCAAGTTTTAAGTGCTCTTAACATGATCTAATTGTAATGTGTAATCTCACCCTATGTCTCCACAAGACGTTTTCAAAACATCTAAAAACAAATAAGGTGACATGAAGCAGCAGAAAGGGAAAGTTAGTGTAAAAGGCAAGTTATTAACATTTATTTCTGCTTTTTCCCTCCCTCATGGGGTTTCTTCCATTTGTAAAGACAGATTTTTGTATGGCAAATAGTAAATCTCCAAGGATAACTACAGTGCTGTTTAAATACAAGAGAAGCTTATGTAAATGTAATGACCCTTTCAACTGAAGATGAAAACAATTGCATGCTCCAATACCAAAGTCCTGTCAGGGAAAGAGATTCCAAAAATATTCAAATGGGAGCTTTGTAGAGAGAGATTAAGTCTGTCAGATTGGGAACAAAGAAGACAGGAGGTGCTTAATTTCTCTTTCCACCTGCACCTTTGGTGTTTAATTTAGGTGGAAGCAGAATCTCCAGCATAGGCAGAAATAAGCTTCACTGTGCTACTTGTGTGAGCAAATGCCTTTGTAGCGTGCAGGCCAATTTATGACTAAGGATTTAACGGCATATATATTAAGCATCTTTTTTCTCTTTCTGAACCCATTAACTATAGCCATCAAGTACGTTTTAACTACCCGGTACAAAAGAAGCAGTGGAGGGTTTCTTTATCCCTTAAGTGCTAACTCTTATAAATTTGGTGGTATTGAGGTGATGTTGTTTTCATGATGGTCCAGGAAATATGCAAGAGGCAAGAATTCTTTTGGGTGATCTCTTATTGTACTGACTACATGTTTGGGATAGATATAGAAATGCTTTGGGTACCACACCCTCTGGCTACGGTATCCTCCTGATTCCCAAACATGCAGTTGGTCCAATAAGAGATCATCCAAAAGAATTCTTGCCTCTTGCATATTTCCTGGACCATCATGAAAACAACATCACCTCAATAGTATCAAATGTATGAGAGCTAGCACTTAAGGGATAATGAAACTCTCCACTGCTTTTTTTGTACCAGGTAGTTAAAAAATACTTG
>NW_017729022.1:181296935-181303587 GCF_001723915.1 Gavialis gangeticus | reverse complement strand
AGTATCAAATGTATGAGAGCTAGCACTTAAGGGATAATGAAACTCTCCACTGCTTTTTTTGTACCAGGTAGTTAAAAAATACTTGATGACTATAGTTAATGGCTTCAGAAAGAGAAAAGAGATGCTTAACATGTATGCTGTTAAATCCTTAGTCATAACTCACTGTGTATGGTACAAAGGCATTTGCTCACACAAGTAGCACAATGAAGCTTATTTCTGCCAATGCTGGAGATTCTGTTAAATTAAACACTAAAAGTGCAGGTGAACAGAGAAATCAATGCATCTCTTTCAGTACCTTGGGCATGGGTTGGGTGGGGGGATAAAGATGCAGGGAGAGGATTTCACTGACCACTGGAAGAGGGAAGAAACAGTCTTACCTGATGGGGCTCTTCTCAGGTAGCAGCTGCTTTTGCTGCAGCTGCTCCTGTGGTAGCATGGGCTTAGGTTGCTACCCTGAAAAACAGGCAGCGGTGTAAGGGCCCCCACCGGTGCCCCATTCTTTCTTTTCCCCAGGTGCAGGGTTGTGCCTCCTATGGCAAAGCTTCCTCAGAGGAGGCCATTCCACCTCTGGCCCCCAAGATGCACTGTTCAGTGTGGGGTCCACCCCTGCCTGGTTCCTATGGCTGGGCAGTGCAGAGCTATACCTGCCATAGAAGACTCCTACTGGGAGGGGGCCATACTGGCACCACCTCTGAGTGGGCACCTGGGGCTCATGCCCCACTAGTCACTGCCCCCCCCGACCCCAGTTATGCTACTTGCCTATGTCGATCCCAACTATGCAGCTGATCCAATAAAAGATATCACCCACTAGAACTCTTGCCCCTCATAATTATCATATATGCCAGACTCATTACTTAAACTTTTTAACCTTATTTGATTTGAGCCTTCACAGCCTAATGTTCCCTACATTTGCAGTATCCTTGTAAAATAAGCATTAATAAAGAAGTCTGGTTACTTAAAACTTCTTAGTAGTCACTCGTCTTATTTCATACTGATTGTTGGGAATGTCTACATATCATGCTAAGGCGACGTAGGGTCTGTGGACATCTACATGTGACCAGCAGCTGCTTCACTGTAGTAACACACTGCCTTGGTATAGCACACCACTAGGGCAAAGTAGCTGCTAAAAATAACCATGTACAGCTCAATATAGGCTGTTACTGTGCTGCAATTTACTATTTCTAAGGAAGTACTAAATCATGGTGCAGTAACAATGTTACCAGAGTGACACATGTAGACGCGCCCATTCAGCACTTTGTGGTGGAACTATGCTGTTCCAAATGGTTCCAATCACCTCAGCTGAAGTAGTAGTTCATAAAATGGGCTTGTAGACATCCAGTTATAAATCCTTCTAATAGAGGGTAGTGGGAACCACTCCTACCTGTCTTCATGCACATACAGACAGAGACAGATCTACACTTTGCGTAGTCCCTTAATTAGGCAAAGTTTTCCCATAAACATCTGAGAAGCATCTTTTATTATGTCAAAGGAGTTAATAAATTATTTCTGCCATGCCAGGGTTTCCACTATGCTGTACGCTCTGGTCATTAAAAACTTCAGTGGAACAGGAAAGGTAGAATGCAGGTACAGCTGCTCCAAATGCACATCTCCCCACCCCCCCTCACCACCCTTGAGGTGAAGAGGAGCTTTTACCAGCTATTCACAGTACAGATTCTATGATATACTCAAGCATGTCTTATTCTGGTCAGTGATATGCATATGTACTATTGCATCACAATTTTGAATTGTTGATTAGCAGCTGAATTTTGAATCATTTACTTTAGAGTTGGTATGTTCAATTATGCTTTAAAAATGTAAAAATTAGGTTGACTGAGCTAATTCAGAGATTGAACAATTTTTTTAGATTACATTTTCATCTGTACACTAATCTTCAGTTTACATTTTGTAAACTAATCCATGCTTTCAGATCTGTAAAACTGGAAGGAACCTTGAAAGATCGTTTCATATTGTCCCATTCCTATTCATTCCTGATAGATATTTAACTAACCTACTCTTAAAAACCTCCACTGATGGAGATTCCACAATTTCCCTTCATAATCTAGTCCATTGCTTACCTATCCTTTCAGTTAGAAAGAATTTCTAGGTATCTAACTTAATTCTTCCTTCTTGCCATTTAAGCCCATTGACTCTTGTTCTGTGGACATGGAGAAAAGACTATAACCTTCTTCTGTAGTAACCTTTCACATATTTGAAGATTCATACTTAGGTGCATCTACATGTGCATTAATGCACTTAGTAAATGTATGTTAAATGTAGTACCCTCCATTGTAAGGTACCTTGAAAATGCACATTAGCCTAGCTTAATGTGCATTAACTAAATCAAGCACTTTTTAAGTGATGCTTAATGGGCATTAGCCTATTTTAATGTGTGTTAAGTAAAAAACGCTTTTTTTACATGATACTTTAATGTGCATAAAATAGGCTAATGTGCATTAAAACGCATGTGTAGATGGGCCTGTCTCCTTTCAATTGTCTCCTCTCTGGACTAAACATATCCATTTTTTTCATTCTTTCTTTAGAAGTATATTTCCTAAACCTCTTCTTGCTTTCTGTTGCTCTGATATTTTTTTTTAGTTGGTCTACATCATTCTTAAAAATGGGGGCTAAAACTGGAATCAGTACCCCAGTGGAGGCCTTACCAGGCTGAGTAGGTTGTAAGGATTACATCGTATCTTAGGTATGATACTTCTGCTTATATGTCCCAGCATGATCTTGGCTTTATTTTTTAAGCAGTCTGACACTACTGATACATGTTCATTTTTTGATCCACTAAAACTCACTGGGGGAGCATCCACATATGCAGGCACGTACGCTTGCAGCAGCTCAAGTAGCAGCAGCACAAATTTGTACCAGAGGCTTATGCCTCAGCACATGTGCCTGAAGATGGATTTTGGCATGGGCAAATTGTGCTACTCAGGACAAACTGACTCTGTCCAGCTCCTCCCAGACCCTCAGCTAGGGAAGCTAGAGGCTTGTTTTGTGTTTCTCAGGTTGAGCAGGCCATGGGCTCAATGTGTTACCATAAGCAGGCTGGGGTCACACCAGGTATCTGCTGCAGTCCAAGTCATCAGGCTGAGGCTTGAGAAAGTATCATGGTCAGGTGGTAGACCAGGAAATCCAAATACAGCAGGGGCAGGGACTACAGCAAGGCAGGAGTCCAAGTAACACACACACAGGAGTCTTGTTCCTGGGATATGTTCCAGTAAGTAAGAGAGGGTTTTATAGTTCCCCTCTTAAAGTCTCAGGGTTTCCATTGGTTCTTCCTGGTCAACTGACTCCTTATCTGTCTGCATGGGAGGGACCAGGCTAGGCTGGGCTAGGGGAAGCATGTGATCAGCTGCCTAACGGCATTGTAAACTTTGCCCCTGCTTGCTCACTTGGTCTCCCTGGGTTTGAATCCTAGTGGTCCTTACAACATTACTTGTTCCTGAAAAATCCATGTTAGTGGTTAATTATCATCTTCTATAACTTACTGTTGCATATAATATGCACATGCACAACAAAAAATGTTCTTACTTTTATGCATTGTCTCTTACCCTGAAGGAAAATATTTAAGTATCAGTAATTATAAACTGACTTATCAATTATACCCAAAGTTCACTTTAATCATCACTGAAACAGATTTGCATCTGCAGTAAAATGCAAGTATGTAATTGCAAAGGTCAACATCACATTTCAGTTTAAGACAGGAAGTCCAAAAGAATTATTTTTCGGTACAAGTGTTAATGAACTGAAACACAAGAACAAAGAACAAGTCAGTCACAGAAATGGGATTAGAACCCAAGGCCCTTGACTCCGAAGCCTGTACTCCAAACACGACACTCCTCTTAGGTTTTACTACAAGACAATTCTGATCAGATGGGTATTGAATTACAAAGTCTAGCAAAAATTTGGGGCAAAAACTTGCTTCAGCATGGACTTCCAACATGAATTTGTTTATTTAAATCAGGAAGAAAAGAAGTTGATGGCATCCAGTTTTCATTTAGCACTAGAGACACGCTGAGCTTTTAAAGAAAAAAAGCCTCAAGCTCAGCACAGCACTGGACAGATATGTACCTTCAGTCTCTCTGAAAGCATCACACCCTGCTGTTACTGCTATGTCCAGCTCCTGGTACTTCAAGTTTCCAGCTTCTGGGCTAATTAAAAAACTCAAAACCTGTTTGTTATCTGTGTCAATATCAAGTTGCTTCAGTCTCTCTGTGTCCCTCCCAACACAATCACTCTCTAGTAACCGCAGTGCATCTTAATGAGATTGTAAATGACATATTTGTTGCCAAGGTAATTGTTCCAAAAAGAATTATTGGTTAGAGATCAGTTGCAGCAACAGACAATGCTGATCTTGGTGGCAGCGGGTGGAGAGGAAGCGAAGTAAAAAAGGAAAGTCTAAAGCGAGAGATGTTAATGCAGATTGTATTCAATTCTAAAAAAATAAAAAGAATACAGGTTGCCAGACAATTGGAGGCAAAAGTTTTCTTGGACTCCTTCTGATTAAGAAGAAAAAACATAGTGTTTTGCTCTGTGTGCTGTAAAGCAAAAGCTGCTGCCTATCTCCTTTTATCAACAGCTCTTTATAAAGATATCTAGGAAAGATTAAAGCTTTTGAAAGGCTTCAATCACAGTAAATTATCAACTCTGCACCCTGCAGTTACATAGAACAATTCTACCTCCTGAAGGGGCCACAAACTCATGCTCTGAATTACATTATAATAGAACATGAGATCCTAGATGCTGGCCTTTTATGCTACTAGATCTTGTCTCTTCAATATTAGGCCATATAAAAATTACCACATAGATGCTCTCTGGGCTTTACAGGATCATTTGCTTATTGGGTATATAGCAGTCCTGTATGTGTTATATGACAACTGGCTGAATGCAAATTGACTGTCAATGAACTTTTGATGGTCTCAGAACACAGTGACAGAGTAAGGCATACTTTTGCGCTCACTGTGTTAGACAGTGGGGAAGAGGAACTCTTTCTGCATCAACCACAGCCACTGCTTCATTTGCAATTCTGAAGCTCATGTTCTTGTACATAAACTTCCAACTAACAAATTCCATGGCAGCTTTGTGATGTTATAGTAAATATGAGAGAAGCGATTGGAATTTAACTATGCATAAAGTTCAGAGAGCCGAGTGATTTTTTATGTAAGCTGCATCATCACATGCTGAATTCAAATGATGTTGTAGATTTAGTATTTGAGATTCTCAGTAAAGAGAATTCCAGTACTTGACCCCTCTTTATTACTGTCTACACAGTGTTCATTGTTGTTGAGATAAAGTTGGTCTGAATTACTGGAAGAAACTAATCCATAGCACCATCAAACCAATAGATATGTGCACATCATTATTCTAGTGCTAAAACCAGTCATCACATTAATGCACTGCAGTACACTCAGTATTTCAGTACATTCCAAATACATTTAAACTACACCAGATGGAGGTGAATGGATACCTGCCCAGCACACACCTTTAAACAAATTAGAAGACCTATATACAAACAGGATACACACTTATTTTTCACATAGTTATTTTAAAATATATTTATGAGCCTGCTATTCGTAGGAAGTAATGTGTTTGGTCAAGTCTGATTCTCCTTTCTACTATTCTTCTGTGACACCAGTGTCAATTTATTGATATAAATGTAGTTCACTCAACATAAAATTGTCATAATGGAGTGGAGAAATAGGCCTATAAATATTCATCTAACACCTGGTATGTTTTTGGAACTGCATGAGTAACATCATAAAATAACTTTGCTTACTTCAACTGAGATAATATTATCTATATATTTAATATTTACCAGCCAGATATGAGTATACTAATGCTTTGGCCTCAAGGTTTTTATCTGAGCCAGGCTGTTTATTCTATTGGATTCAAAGCGTTCTTCAGACATGAATCTATACTATTAAAAATAAGAGACATTAAGACTGTTTAACTACAATGTTAAGACTTAACTACAACAAAGACAAATATGTAATAATATAAGGTGGATCCTGGCCTTATTGATGTTAATGGCCAAACTCTATTGATGTCAGCTTGGCTAAAATGATTTGTCACCCATGATTTGTGTCACTTTATAAAAGTAAAATCCATATTTCTTTAGTTTGATCAGCACTGTTTGAAACCGCTTAACTACTTATTTTAGTTATAATACAATGAGATGCTTTTTATTCATGGTTTCCAGTATGGAGACAAATCAGGAGCAGCAGTAGCTTTTATGCTACTGGAACTTTTGTAGTATTCTGGGAACAGGACTGCTTCATTCAAGAGTTCTGGAGAGAAAACCAGAACAAGGAGCTGAGTGACAAAAGGTACAGACAGAAGTGACAAATTTTGCCCGATCTGACCCCTAAAAGTGCTCTACAGATGTGACCAAACACAACTGCATGGCTGCAGAGCACTTTAAAAGGGACTCATTGCATGAGGGTTCAGATGAAGATGTTCCAAAACAGAATGCTTTCAATAACTTGCGTCTGTGGGCACTGGGAGCAGGGCTGGGCTGATGCAAGCTCAGCCCTGCTCCCGAGCCTGTCTTCAGAATATAAAGTGGGGAACGGAGTGGAGGGAGTTTGGTCTGGTGTTTTTCAGATGGAGTTCATAGAATCATAGAAGTAGGGTCAGAAGGGACCTT
>NW_017729022.1:181225765-181237087 GCF_001723915.1 Gavialis gangeticus | reverse complement strand
GGAGATTTGTCCTGATCTGAGTTCAGGAATACAGAGGCAAGAAACTCACTGAAGAGCTCAGCTTTTCCCCCCTATCTGTCACTAATTGCCCTAGTTTGTTTTGTGGGGGTCCTATGCTACCTCATGCCTTCTTTTTGCTTCCTATATACCTGGACTTTTTGTTGTTTTTAATTTTTGTTGCCAGCCTAAGTTCCATTTCTGCTTTGGCTTTTCTGACTGCCTCCCTGTAAGTGCAGGCCAAGTAGATATACCCCACCTTGACAGCTACCCTTCATCAGGCTGAGGAAGCATCTGCAGTTGGTGTGCGCTCTTCCTGGGTGGAATGAATAGTAAAGAAGCTAGAGGCTGGTCTGCATGCAAGAAAGCCAGTCAGTTTTATGTTTACATCTTCATTGACTGCCTTTCTTGCATGCACACCAGCCTCTGGCTTCTTTACTATTCATTCCATCCAGGAAGAGCGCACACCAACTGCAGATGCTTCCTCAGCCTGACAAAGAGTATTTATACCCAAAACCTTGCAAAGAAGAATTTTTCCAACTATTTGAGTTGGTCTAATAAAAGATATCAGATTTACCCAATGAACCTTGTCTGTCTGTCTGTGCTGGGCCCTTACCTATAACCCTGAGGAGTCAGCCATCTAGATGGATGCTGTGTCTGACACCTCCCCAGCTGGGCCTGGGCTTATTACAGCAGGAAGGCACAAAAGAGAGCAGAAAGCAGAGAGGACTTCTGTGAAGGCTGTGCCAAGATTTGGAGAGGGCTCCAGAGGAAAGACAAATGAGGCAAAGTACAAGACAGAGATTCTGAGAGTGCACTGATGCCCCGTTTTTCAGGTCCTTCTGGTCCCCTCACAAACCAGGTCTCTCTTTGTCTCTCAGCTTCTCTACTTGACCCATCTGCCATGCCTTGGTGTTAATTCAGTGTGTAGGTCATTGGGAGAGGAGGCTTGCTCAGAGGGGGCAGTACCTCTCACAGCTGGTTCTCTTCTGAGTCTCTTTGTATGCAGCCTCCCATGGCTTCCTAAAAGTTAGCCTGCCCCTAGGCTTGCTATCAATCTTCTTTGGGCTGATTCCAATCCACTCCACTCCACCTGGTGTCTGCTGTGCCCTTCCCAGCATGGGTCTTCCCTTTGGCTCTTTTTGGTCCTTCGAAAAACTTTTACTACCGCAACCTTCCTTCCAGCCTACTTCACCTTAATCCAGTTTCTTTCCATTCTGACCTTTCTCTAGGCCTTTTCATAACATCTGGATCTGGGGGCTGACCTTCTCATGCAGGAGCTAAGCTGCTGGGGCACTTCTGCACGTTACCACTGTGCCTCTTCCCATATACCACTCTCTTATAGGCCTCCCGCCACCATTTTTCCCTTCCTTCTTTGTTATGGGAATCAAAGGGGACTCTGTTATATATCCCACTCCTGTTCTTCCTGTTTGGGAGGGAGGTGGAGCTATGTTTGTTTTTCCTACTATCTGCCTCTTCTTTCTTCCTTGAAAAAAAATCTTTGTTCACATACCATTTTCCAGGCTGGTATTCTATCAAAAAGCGGTATGGTTGTAGACTTAGGTACCAATGTATCAGTCTGGAATTGTCAGTTTTCATTTACTGCAATCATTTCAGAGAAGTGTGGTCTGTGATTACTGTAAAATGGCCTTCTCAGAGGTAATATTGTAGTATTTTGATAGCCCATTAAATGGCCAAGCACTCCTTCTCAATTGTGGAATAAGCTTTCCTATTATTGTATATTGCCTTCTCACATATACCACAGGGTGCTCAGGGTTTCCTTCTTTCGATGATAAGATTGATAGCTTCCTTTTTTCTATGGCCAGGTTGGAGGTATTTTTTGTGTAACATGAATAGCTTTTTGAAGTCTGGTGCCTTCATTACTGTCTCACTATGTATTTCCTTCACCCTTCAGAAGACTTGTTCAAATGCAGCCATCCACTCCACTTTTGTAAGCACTGTTGTTCTGAAAAAGCTTGATTGCAGGGCTGTAATCTCTGAAAATCTTGGCACAAAACATATGCATTAACTGGCTAACCCAAAGAACACTGTTACTTGCTTTTCTGTGTCGGGGCCAAAGCATTTTTGGGGAGCCTGGAAGCACTATACTGAGCGCTATATCTGCCCCCTCCTCACTTAAATCCCAAGATAACGTGTCCCCTTCTTCCCTATGAGATATTTTACTGTGTTTGCTTATGGGGCACTTGTACACGTGCTGGGGGTTTAGTTCTCCCTAAATTAAAACAGTAGGTTTTTAATTGTGTCTATTAAAAACCCACCTTTTCAATTTAGGGACCTCCAACAGGGTGTGCTCTGTTACTTAGAGGCATGGGCAGCAGCATGGCAGCCTGTAGCTGGTGGCAATCACCAGTTAGGCACAACTGCCTGACTGGGAACAGGGCCTGGCTGTTTCCTATAAGAGTAGGCCCCTGACCAGCAAAGCCAGCAGTCTGTTGCCAGCAGCCAGGAGAACACCACCAAGCTGGAGCTGCTGCTCATGACACCTTGGAGGTAAGAGCAGGAGCTATGGGGATGACTGGAGGCTCCTGGGGCATGACCTAAAACTACACCCTGCTGCAGCTGGATGGTGTGGTGAGACTGCTGGTGGCAGGGCAGTCTCCAGGAAATGCTACACCTGGGGCCTCCCCAGTGAAGGGTAAGTATGGGGCACCAGAAAGCCTCAACCCCTGTTGCCTTTCGGGTGACCCCGTGGAGGGGGAAGGCTAGGGGAGCACACTCCAAAGGACAAAGCAAGGGCCCAGACTCACTGCAAGTTCTGAGGCTGCACATAGGAGCTGGGTATGAGGCTCCAGGGGGATGGGGCCCTGAGCCTATGAGTGAAGCTCCTGGGACAAGGGGATAAAGGTTTGTGAGCCCAGTGTAGGGCAGGAGATAAGGCCCAGTGCCCCAGTAGAGCAGGGGAGTGGGGCTTGGAGCCCAGAGTTGGGATGGAGCTTGGATCCCTGAAGGGGGTAAGTGCTGGGAGCCCTGAGTGAAGAACAAGGGAGAGCTGGTGAGAAGACACTGGGACTACCATCTTCAGTGGAGACTCTGGAGCTCGGGTCCCAGTGTGCAACGCTGGCAGAACATGGATGCCATCTGCGAGGCATGGGACACAGTACAGGAGTGGTTGGAGCTGTGTGTATCAGGCTTTGGCATCAGGGCAAGTAAATGGGCAGCCTCCTGCCTTGTTAAGATCTATGAATCATTATCATCAAGGTGTAGCAGACGAGGTAGGCAGGGGGTTTGCCCAGAGACAAGTGGGTGGGCCTACGTTTAGACCAGCCCCGGGACGCCCACTTGTTACAGGGGCCTGATCCTTTTAATGGTTTTCCTGGAGCCTGTCTGCCTCTCCCATGGGGCGGGGGGAGTTGCCAGAGGGCCCTGAACTGCAGGGGGCCCCAGTCCTTCCCTCAGCAGCAGCAGCACCCCCTGGGTGGCACTTGCTCGCTAGCCCCCTGCTGGGGTGGCCCTGGGGGTGCCGCCACAATGGAGGGAAGCACCAGCCCCCCCTGCAGTTCAGGGGCTGTACAACCTGGCAGCAGCTCATGGGGGTAGGCTCCGTTGACGCAAAAAAAAAGAAAAAAGCAGTGAAGGGCCTAATATATATATATTTTTCCCTCCCAGAGCCTGCCCACATCTCCTGCAGCCTGGGGGCAAGCTGCTGGTGGGCCAACTGGTCCCTGAGCTGTGGGGCTCCAGGTGCTTCCCTCCACAGTGGTTGTGCCCCCTGGGATCACCTGGGCAGGGTGCCAGTGGGCAGGTACCACGCAGAGGGTGCTACCACCACAGAGGGAAGGACCAGGGGCCCCCGCACCTCAGGTCACTTGACCCATCAGCAGCTTGCCCCCTGGACACAGGAGATGTAGGCAGGCTCCACCAAAGAGAAAAGAAAAAAGTGGGCCCCTTGCCCTTTTTTTCATTTTCCCCTTGGCAGAAACTGCCCACACAAGCTGCTGCTGGGTCGCACAGCATCTGGGCTGCAGGGGATCCTGGTGCTTCCCTCCATGTTGGTGGCACTCCCCCAGGGCTGCCCAGGTGGGATGTTAGCAGGCGAGTGCTACCCCAGCTCAGAGGCCGTACCCGGCCTGATTCAGCAGTGCACGGGGCACTGGAAGCCTGGGCGTGCTCAGGGAAGCTCAGGCTTGGTGGGTTTCCAGCACCCTGTGCACTGTCTCCGCTGCCTGCCACGTGGGACCACCGCCCACCTACCTCTTCTGCCATGCCTTGATGATAATGATCGATAGACCTTAACAAGGCTGGGTGGCTTGTCCCTTGGGCAGTGCAGAAGGGCAGCTGGGCATGCTGGCGGCCAGAGAAGGTGGTGGGGATGGTATACAGGATGCTGGAAGCCTGCTAAGCCCAAGCTTCCCCAAGCACGCCTGGGCTTCCAGTGCCCCGTACACCATTGCGGTTTATGTAGCAAAGTAAATTACATCAGATGTGCTTTACTTTACTATGTAAAAAAGGCAGTTAAATCAAAATATGCTGCCGCATGTGTACACTGTGATAAGATTTAATTGCAATATGCTGCAGCACATGTACACTGTTATGCTATTAAATCGCTAAAAAGGGCAACTAAACCACTAAAAGGGGCAATTTAGTTACATGTACAAGGGTCCTTTGTCATGTGTACAAACGCCCACGGAACCTGCATCCTTCTGCAGCAAGAGCTCTACTTGGCTCCCCTCTGCTCCTGGAGCACTTCTGCCCCTTGCTGCTGTGGCCCTTCCCTTAACCCTGTTACAGGCAGGGTCTCCCAGTCTGCATTGTCCCTCTTAAAGGGCCTTCCTCCTTTTCCCTTTCCTTCTAATAGGGACAAAATGGAGCCTGTTACAGAGATGAGGTGAGGATTTGTGAGTGGTAAAAGGTACGCCTGAGAAAGCTTGTGCTTCTAGAAGCAGAGGTAGAAGGGGAAGTGGCAAGGAACTATGCAGAAGAGTAAAAGTAGTCAGTGAGGGTAAGGCCAGAAGGTCCATGTGGGAGTTCTGATGGGAGGCAAAAGCAGGGCAGGAAAGAGATTGCTGTTTGGAGATGCCTCAATGCTCTGTAGTGAGAAGCAGCCTACTGAGACACAGAAGGGAAATTCCCATTATCAATGCAAGATTCAGTGCTGCAGGAGTTACAAAAGCATGGCCTGGCACATCTGGAGGGGCATGGAAATTGCCAGAAGAGCAGATGTTGGTGAATGTGTTGACAAGGAGTGATGAGTGTACACTGCCTTCATAATGCCTTTCAGCTGTCTGCCACTGTCACAGCGTTTCGGAGTGAGCAAAGCAAACTGGTGCAACAGGAAGAAAGCAAAATATGGAGCACAGATGGTAAATGGAGAAGCACGTCACATCTCTAGAGGCACAACGTACAAACGAAATGTAAAGATGTGGAAGCTGAAAGCAAATTTTGACAATGTGATCCTAATGTAAGTGGCTACTACTATGGACCATGGAAAAGTCAGCAGCTGAAGGTCAAGAAGAAACTGTAAGGAAGCCTAAATGGGAAGGAAATGGGGATATATCAGAAGCAACTGACAGAACTGAGCTGTATCCAGCCTTTAACTTCAACAGGTGCATAAAGTTAGGCACCTGCGTATGTACCTTGCTAGAACAAGAACCAAAAAATATGAGAATTCTTCAGATATGCACTGAAAATGTTTTTCCACATTTTCTCTGAGATAAAATCCTTACTCAGACACAAGTCTGCAGGAGCTAAGGACTATAAGCATACTGTCAGAAGCACCCAGCACCCTGTCAGCATGGGGCCTTATATACAGAAATCTCTCTGGGGTCTATGGAAGCTCAGGACATCTTACACCAAACAAAACTGTGGCATTAACTAGAGATGCCCAAAAGTATATTTTCTTTTAACTCTTTTTTGAAGGTAGGCTGCAAACAGGCTTGAATCTTTTACAAGAGTCCATTCTGATTGAACAAGAGAATTGGGGATATATTACTGAGGTTATATATGGGCAATTAGCATTAGAATTAAAGTGGAAATCATCTCAACCAAACTATTGTCTTTGTCTAAGGAAAAGTGTTTAATAGAAGGATAATTTATACTGGAAGTTGTTAAGTAAAAAGCACCAGGTGGAATTTTTAAAGTGATCAGCTGTGCAGATTTACTGGACCACATGCATCATAATAATATAAGTAACTCCCATATACTGGATCATACCATAGATCCATCTTGGCCTGTATCCTTGGTCACACAGTGGCAGAGAGTAGATGCTGAAAGGGAGCATGAACAGGGTGGCCATTTATAGACATTACATTTTTCTAGGTTTAATCTAGACTACAGCTATTACTATATACACATAGATTTCTGTAGTCTGAATTAAAATTGGCTCTAGTTTGAAGACTAGGGCAGTCCAAACAAGGCAATTTGAACTGTAGTAATTAACATATATACATGGCAAGTATCTAGGGCTTGCTGTTGCTCATGCCCACCACCAGGTGTAGCAAGTGAGCACAGTTTTCTCACCCTGACGGTGAGTGGCAGATTGGCGAGGCATGGTTTCCCTTTGACAAAGCCATTTTGATTCCTCCCCAGCAAGTCACGTTCATTAATGTGCTGAATAATTCTTCTTATTATTATTACTTATTATCCCTTGTGGAATAATGTATTATTATTATCCTTTATGGAAAGTCTCTGAAGTCAAATTAAGTCAGTGTAGTTATACCCAGGGTGAATTTGACCCATTCTGTCTCTCCAGAGGTATCTAACATAGCTTACCCCTGCAGCTTCATCTTATTTGTAGATTCAATATAACCCTTGCCCAGAACAATAAGACAATGCAGAGTGGCAAGAATCCAAACTAAAGAAAACATTAATAAAATATTCCTGCTGCTTCCAGATGATTTTTTGCCGGGCCTTTCAAGGTCCAATACTTGTGTCCTTGAAATACTGAAAATTCAAGTAACAGAGCCATCGAAGCATAACTCTCCTTTCCCTGTAACTCATTTCATGCTACCTTCAGTGTACTGTATGCAAAAATGCCACTTTATCTTAAGGCAGGTTTCATTTAAACTGCTTCATCCAAGGCCACCAAATTGTCCTTTCAGAAGTCTTAAAAACCAGTCTGCTCCTTAGACACCATAATTCCTGAAAATTTACGCTCATTATATCAAATGGGTATCATACTTCAGATAAGAAAAATGACCCAGGACTTAAGACTTGTGGATTTTTCTTCCATTTATACTGCTTGACTGGATTGATGTTATTAAGATGAAGAGTTTGGCTGAACTACTGTTTTTCATCCAGGCTCCCTCGGGCAGACTCATTTGTGTTAGTTTTTGTGCTTTAGATCAGGTTGTTGGCAACATATTACATTTTTCTGGGAGAAAGAGGCATCATGAATCACTGGAGTATAAACCCCACATCTCTCTGTGTTCTGACTGCCAAACCTTAGAAGGTGTTATTGGGCTGGGAGACAAACTTACACAATACAATTCTGTCTATTCTTTCAAAATATCACTTTAACATCCTTCTTGTGTAGCAATATAATCACTACTAAGGTCTGGTTGCTAGGAAAGTTACCAGTTTTCTGTGGAACAGTTACTAATATAAAGAAGATAAAAAAGCCTAAATCTCATTTGCTGTAATATTTATCAGTGCTGTAGTTCTGGAAGGACAGCACTTCCTTTCTATATGTGCTTCTCTAATGGTATTCTTATGATCTGTATGTCTTTATACCAGATTTGCCTCATCTTCCAGGGGTCACCATTCTAATATTGAGAATTGTATATTTTCTCTAGGTTTTTTCCTGTGTGACATGAATCTTACTTTGATCACTTACCATAGCATAAAAGTGCAAATGAAGTTTTTGGGAAGCAATATGATGAATACTGGAAAGGAAATAATTTAATCAGTAAAGAGGAGGAGACTTAAATAAATTTGTGTGTGTGTGTGTGTGTGTGTATACCTATCAAATGTGTATGTGCATGTGCATGTACATGCACACACAAACATATGTATGTGGTTGAACCATTCAGAAGGAGGGTTTGTCCAAAAGGTATACAAGATTTGAATACTCTCATCCTAGCAGACTGACTATAGATGCTTAAGGCTAGTTCAAAAAGTAATGTCCCTGGGTTTGGGGGCTTCACCTTAACAAAGACTCTCACTAAAATCCCAAGCTTGGTGCTGGAGAACTCAGATTCCATTTGTAGCTGCCAGTTAAAAAGAGGCTTCTCTTATGGGCATATTTTTCTCTCTCAGCCACAGAAAACACTTGAGCTTTTCTCCCACTCCTGCCTGGCTTAATAAAGTACTGTAATATGAAGGAAGAGCTCATGCAATGTCATGTCAGTCTCTGATGGAGGGCTGAATGACTTCCCAGGGTTCAACCTTTGCTTTTATCTCCAATTTTGGTGGTACACCATAAAAGTACCACTCCTTTTACTTATACCCTGGCTCTGATATCAGATTTAAAAAGAATGTTTTGCATCTTATCATGTCAAGGATAGTTAAGCTATATAATTATACCCGGTAACCTGTTTATGAGGTGACAGTTTGCCTAGCTTGTGGTGGGTGAGAAGTATTTGCTACACTAAGTGAGAGGTATTTGCTAGACTAATTTGCTACACCTGCGCAGCAGTTAGGGCACACAAGACTAATTCACTGCGCTGCTAGAATATCCCATCAGGTACAAATTGTATCTGGTAGTGTGGTAAATTACTGTGCTCAAATGCAAGTGAAGACAGTTACATTGGGATTAGTTTAGCGTGGTTCAAATTGAGCTGGATTATATTCAGTCACATTAACTGCACTTGTAGATGTGTTCACTGCTATATTAAATAAAATCTCTTTGTGACAGGAGGCACACTCGGGGCTGGTATCTCACATTGGCCCACCCACCTGTTTAAGTAGGGCAGCCCTCTCAGTCTTGCCTGTCACTTGCTGTTCCAAAACTTGGTGTAAAATTGTGGAAGGCTGCCCATTTACTGCATCTATGCCAGGGGGCGCTATACACAATTCCGACTTCCCTTATTGTGTCCCTTGCCTCACAGGTGGCATCCTTGAGTTGCTCTTTGCTCTGGCTTGTGGCCAGGCCAAACTCGACCCCTTGCTAAGCCTTGTACATTCATCCTTTCACTCCACCCCATCGGGCCTCATTTATACTGACCCCCTCTCATTGGGGCTTCTTGCACTCTGCCTTCTCTTATTGGGCCTCTTACATGCTGCCCCTCACTGGGCCACACCCAGCCTGCCCTGCTCCTTTGAGTGATCATGTAGGCCATCAAGCATGCCTACTCACACTCCTTGGCTGGCTGGTGCACAGCCTCTTGGGCCCTCTCGCAACCCTCATCTGACTGGTGATCAGCCAATTCACCTTGCCCTGGGTGGAGCTCTGACCCAAGCCCCTCTCTGGGTAACTTGTTACTTTCACTCCCTCCTTAGGGTCAACTACTTGCCCTTTTGACCCAAACTCAGCCTCACCACATCTAAGGGCTTACCAGGGTCTCTCTCTGACCCAACACTAGGCCTCACCACATCTGAGGACTTAGCAGACGTACCCAGCTGTGGCCCCAGGCATCCATAGACTTTCCCTGGCCTAACTGCCTCCTCCCTGGGGCTTCAGCTTATGCCCTCCTGCTAGGGCCTTTCAACTATGCCCCATCACCAGGGCCTTCCACATATGCCTTGCTTGCTGGGGGCTCTGAGGTCTTGTACCCCATGGGGCTCAGGTGCCTGGAGATGTACCTGGCCCCCATACCTGTCCCTGAGTCTGGGTAACCCATCAGGGTGTAGAGGCTGGGGAGAGACCTGACCTGGCATTTCCGGGGGGACTATTCTGCCACAGCCAGCCCCACTAGACCACCCTTCCCCAGCAGGGTGCAGTTTTTGGTCTTACTCAGGACCATGAAGGCCTACCTGCTCTGGTCTCCTCCCTACAGGGCTACATGTTGTTCCAGGGCTGCTAGTGGTTGCCTGTCACCCAGAGGCTGAGTTTCAGCCTCCTTCATTCAAGCCTGCTGTCTCTCTGGGCCTTTCGTCCCCTAGACAGTGATGTCTCCCCCATCAAAGGGACCTTCAGCCTCCTTAGGCTCTGGCCCTGCCTCCAGGCCAATCAGGGTGCCAGATGGCCCATCGTGGCCCAGGCCTGCCCTTTGCATTGGGCATCTTTGGCCTTCTGGCCCTGGCCCTTTTGCATTGACCAGTCAGGGTGTTCTGGTCCCAGCACTGCAGCAGCTGACCTCCCTAGGCAACAGGGATCCCCTTCTGGGCCCCACCATACAGCTCTATCACACTGGGCTTGCTTAGAGCCCCCGGGATCATAATAATATGGTTCTATTCTCAACTGGGCTCAGCTGAGCCCCAGGCCTCACCCCTGCCTGTTCTAAATCAGGGGATTACCTAGCCCCTGTGTAGGCCCACTGACTACAAACCTCTTCCCAGGCTGGGCCAAACTCTCTTCGGGCCCAAAGACTTCACTCTGGGGCTTGGGGCCTCACTGGGCCCCTAGGGCAGTGGTCTCCAAAGTGGGGTGCACAAGACCATCCATTGGGGTGCGGGAAGAAAATATTAGAACTTCTATTTATATTTATTTTTTATCTAAAAAAATAAGAAAGAAATTAAGCTTTACTAATATTTAATATACAGATTGACACCGGCACCCTCACTCAGTCCGTATGTCAGACAGTCACGTATCATGTACGGTATGCAAGGAATCCTGAGGGAGGAGTTGGAGTTCCACAATGCAGAGGGGTTGACAGTGGCGCCCTCACTCGTTCTTTCGCTTTCAGCGTATTGTGACTTATTGCAGTTTTCATGTGCCCGGTTAAATGGATTTACGGATTATATTGTCTAGTTTTAACTAAACTAACTCTCACAAAATGGACAAGTGGCTTAAAAAGTTTCCTGCAAAGAAACCGTGGATTGAAGATAATAGTTTCACAGTTTCATAGTTAGTAGGGTCAGAAGGGCCCTGAGCAGATCATCAAGTCCGACCCCCTGCCATGGCAGGAAAGAGTATTGGGGTCAAATGACCCCAGCAAGGTGATTGTCTAGCTTTGTCTTAAAGCCCCCCGGGGTAGGAGCCAGCACCACTTCTCTTGGAAGTTGGTTCCAGATCCTAACTGCCCTGACAGTGAAGTAGCGCCTCCTGATGTCTGATCTGAATTTATCTTCTGCCAGCTTGTGACCATTATTTCTAGTAACTCCTGGTAGTGCTGAAGAAACAGGGACTCCCTCAGTGCCTGCTGTTCCCTTCTGCCTAGTTTGTAACAGGCCACTAGGTCCCCCCTCAGCCTTCTCTTGTGGAGGCTGAACAGGTTCAGGTCCCGTAGCCTCTCCTCATAGGGCCTGCCCTGCTGCCCCCTGATCATG
>NW_017729022.1:181225293-181225690 GCF_001723915.1 Gavialis gangeticus | reverse complement strand
ATAGTATGAAGCCATCATGATTAGCAAGACATTTAAAAACTAAGTATCCAGAACATGAAGACAAACTTCTACAATTTTTCAGCGATGTTTAAAGTCATGTGATACTCAATCCAGTGTGTCACTAAACTTAATGATAAATGTTTAGAAGCCTCTTTTGAGGTTTCTTACTTCATAGCAAAAGACAAAAAGCCACATACCATTGGGGAAACACTTGTTCTTCCTGCCGCGGTAAAAATGGCTGAAATAATACATGAAAAATAATATGGCGACAAACTAAAATGCATTCCGTTGTCAGCAAATACTGTTGGAAGACGCATAGAATACATTGCTGAAGATTTGAAGAAACAAGTATTAGAAAAATTACGCAGTGTGGGAGGTTTGCTATACAGTTGGATGA
>NW_017729022.1:181202235-181209697 GCF_001723915.1 Gavialis gangeticus | reverse complement strand
GTGCAGCCTCAGCCAATTCCCTGGTGAACTCCTGGTCAACGTCTTGACTCTGGGTAGGGGGTCTGTAGTAGAACTGTAGTTTATCCTATTAAAAGAATATTTCACTTGAGCCTTCTTTTCTGTATCTGAAGTTTTCCAGTGTTACTCAGCAGCTGAGACAATTGTGCAATTACTGAAAATTGTGCAGGATTAAGGTAATTGTTAATTGTAGATGCACATATGTAATAAAATCATATGTGTAATGCTTACGTTCTTGCGGTCAACAAAATGTGCTTTAGAAGGGTACATCTGCCTGGGTCAAAGCAGACTTTACACCTAGCACAATAGTCCACCTTGTTTCCTTTCTCACCCTTTGCCTGTTTTACTCATAAGCATTAGGAGATTCAGATTCTGTCTCAGGACTGCTCTGCACACAAAGTTGCATGAAAAAACTAAATCAGTTTTAATTTTCCATGAAAGTCTGCATGTGGACATGTATGTTTATTTTGGGTTGAGAGTGTTTCATATCTGCTTAGATTTACCAACCACAATGGGCACGTCTAGATGAGACGCTTAGTGTGCATTAGCTTAATAACACTGCACAGTAGAATAGTGGTTAAAAAGTGTGCTAATAGCCTACTATGCAATGTTATTAGGCTAATGTGCAGTAAGCATCACAAAATAACTGTGCGCCAGTGCTACTACGCAGTAACTCTAGTTACTGTGCATTTAGTTAGTACTTCATTAAACAAGTACTAAACTAAACGTGCAGTAAGGAGCTTTAATGAACATGTAGATGCACCCAATATGCTCTACGTAAATATGTTAGTAAATAGTTAGTACTTCATTAAACAAGTACTAAACTAAATGTGCAGTAACTAAGGCGCATTAATGAACATGTAGATGCATCCAATATGCTCTATGTAAATATGTAGGGCAAGCTCTTACTATGTCCCCATAGCACAGTGGACACCTGATTTTGGTCAGAACTATAGGATGTTGCTGTAATAATGCCAACAGTGCCTGGGCTCTGCTGGGGCTGGTGCATCCACTCTACCTTGGTGCCTACTCTCTACCCATCCTGAAGCTGGCTGTGATCAGCACCATAGAATGTTTGTAGCTGGGTTTTGCCTCTCTCCTATGTTCTCTCTTGAGAATGGCTGGTTTCAAGTTGTGGTGACAATAGCTCTTTAGAAATGGAGGGTATCCATCTTATTACTGGATGGGCCTAGGAACAGCTTGCTAAATTGCCTGTTAAATCTTTCCAGTGACACTACTTCTGTTTATTTTGCCCTGCAAACATCAGATGTTTAGCCACTGTCTGTCTGCTTTCTTTGTTGCTTTTATTGGGACAGTATAGCCAGTGACATATACTGGGCTCTCCATAATATAATAGTCTTACTAAGGCAATGGTTTTTTAGTTGGTCACATTGACATCAGCTTTTTAAGTGAGAGAAATTTTTTCCAGCCAGATGAAACCAGTTGATATGCTCTGAATCTTGTCCAGAGCTTTTCTGATAACTCTAGTGTTAGCAAGTTAAAATCACTGATAGAAAAGCCCAGGTACAATATTCATTTTAGATGAGTATGTTGTGCTTAGTCCCTGCCTTTCATCTGTCCAAGCACAATGTAAGCCAATCTGTGTTCAACTAAAGCCTATGAATCATTGTGAACAATTCTTCTTTATGATGGCTGTCATTTTGACTCCACTGAACCCAGGCTACTGTACTTGATTATTTTGGAGGATCATTTCTTTTCTTTGTGTTGGGATCCTCTTACTTCCCTGCCCCTCTGATTCACTGCCTTTGCTGGCATCATTTTACAAAAGGCACAGGATACTCCCTGTTCATTACAGAGTCAAAATATTCTTGGGTCAGTGGGAATCATCCTGATTTCCAGTCCCCAGAGGACAGAGTAGGGAAAGCTGAAAGAGGATCCTTCAGCTCCTTGGCATCATGAGCCCAGCACACATTTTAACCGTTTTCTCTCCCGGGATATTATCTCTAAATGTTGCTGCTTGAAGATATGATTTTTCTTGCCAGATATGCCAAAATGCCTTTTCCCTGGGAAATATAAAACAGTCATAATATTCTCCAAAAGCCATATGTGGGCCAGAACCTTAACTGGTGTAAAGTAGTGCAGCTCCATTGATTTCAGTTGAACTATATAGTGCAACAGGTGAAAATCTGGCCCTGTAGGAAACTTGGGGGCAAAAAAGGAAAACCTTTCAATGATGAGCTGAACAAATGTATGAAAGAGCTTAGACAACATGGTGGCTGTGATTACCAGGGGCCTGGGCTCATTTTAAATGGTCTTTATTTGCTTTTTTCTTCACATCACCGTGGCTGCCTTGGTGCACCTTGCCTAGAGATAGTCCAGAGCTTCAGGCCAGCATATAAATACCCCTGAACTCTAGGTGGCTTGGCTCTAGAGTGCATTGTGGAATTGCACCCCAGCCTTAGAAGAATTCAAACCAAAACTCTTGATCTGAACACCTTGTACTGGAAAAAGTTGGAATCTGCATTTAGATCTTAACTTTGCTGCTTTGGCACTTCCCTAATCATACAGCTGTCCTGCTGCAGACTGCCCTTATTGCTTTTATCCTCTGTTGCCATAATAATGTCCAGCTGACACTTGTGTCTCACCAGAAACAGTGTCACACAAGGGCAGAGGTTATGTCAACAAGGAAAACATTTCTGCTCCAGCTAAAATGCTTTGTTTCCCAGAAAGCTGTAGCTATGGTAAACGTGGATACTGCTACACACACACAAAATGTAAATTGGTTCAGCACTGAAGGCTGAGTAGTTGGCTGCCAAAAAGCAAAGAACTGTTCGTGACTTGTTTGCTAAGTCCGCAGTCCAAGCATAGTGCACTTGCTTATTCTTTTTGTGTCACCCGGACTGTTCTCAGTCACAAGTTGAGGAATTATACAGGTCTTTTGTTGCCACTGGCAAAATGACCGATGCCAAGGTCTGATATATTTTGAATGTATTTGCCTGGACTTCAAGGGCATTGCAGATGTCTGGGTATTAGAAGCTGTCTTGCAGGCCTGTATAGACTTAGTGGTTATTAATTTAAAAACAGTTTACTGATAGTCAGTCAAGTTTCTAAAGAAGTGTTCAACAGTTTTACAGATAATGTCAGCCACATGCTATAAGATTTCCCCCAAGATATTTGAAGTGTGATCCTAGCATGACAAGTGACAAAATAAAAAATGGCACCTTCTCCTCATATAAAAAGTAAAAACCACAGTAATCACAGTTTGTGTCGTAACATGAGCGCTATCTCGATAAAAGTGCAGAATGCAGGGAGGGAAACAGACAAAAACTCAAGATTAAAAAAAAGATTCGCACCAGAGGTTCCATCTGGGATAGGTGCTATATGTACATTTAGCAACACTATGTTCTGAAAAGATTACAGTCTAAACAGACAAAGGAATGCAATCTCCTCAAATATTAGGTACGGGGATAAGGCAAACGAGGATGAAGGGAGATGCCCATGGAGTCTGTGGCAGGTCTCAGGAGTTTAAGTCCAACTCTTCAACCACAAGTGCATCTTTCCCTTCTATCAGAGTTATTAGATCAGCCACATCTGGAAGGGGGCAGTTGGAAATTCCCTCTATTACTTGCTCACCCTTAAAAATACTCTTTTCACCCAGGTGAGGAAGATGAAGAGGAACATTGGTCTGTTCTGGATCCTCACCAATGTATCTGGGGACTCTCAGATTGTAAGGAGGGGGTGGGTATTAGGAACAGTGCAGAGGCCACAGACATGGAAAAGAGAAAGGTGGGGATAAAATGGAGAAAAGGCAGAGAAAGAAATATAAGTGTAAAAATGGTGAAGACAACCAAATTGGGAAAGGAAAGATCTAGAGAGAAAAATGGCAATTAGGAAGAATAAAAAGAAGGAAGGAGAAAGCAAAGGGAACTCATTATCTATAAACAATTTATCTATTGAAAATGTTATAGAAACTTAAATTAATATGACATTTTAAGTGCGCTTTTGGGTGGAACTGTCTATTGAGTTCACAACAGCAGCAGCTAAAAATGTCTCCAGCTCTGATTGGGAGTGATTTTTTTTTGCCAAACTTGGCCCTCCCTGTCACACACTGTCACTCACCCCTGTTTTGTTTAAGAAAGCTGCTCTTGAATGGTCCATAGCAAACAAAGGCCAAGAACCTCTTAAGTTTATTTCACCTAGGCTAGGGACAGACATTCAAAAAGTCTGAGCCTGAATTCATTCAATCTTTGCAAGTTGGTCTAACCTGCCTAGGCTAAACCAGTTTGTAACCAGAATCCCAGAAATGCAGGCACATGCCTGCAGTGACTCAGGATAGAAGCTGGGGGGCACTAGAGCAGCCCTCCCTTCCCTTTCATAGTGCTGAGCTGAGGAGGGGCATGGCAGCAGGATGCTTTGATTAGGGAGGTGTCCATCCCCCCTCAGCTTTAGCAGGCAATTGATAACACAGTGTTTATCACCCCTAACTCAGTATTTATCAGCCCATTAAGAAAACAAAGAAAACAAAAGCTTCTCTCCATTAGTTCAAGCTCTTCTTAAACAACTTTTTTGAAGGAAGGAATGGAGGGACATTACCAGCTACCTATTGATTAGCTACAAAAAGCCCTGAGTGGACACAGTCCCGACTGCCTTTGTCTGGTCTCCCACAGCATGGACCATAGCCAGCATGTGGTCTGCTAGCTAAAGCTGAGAGGTGTCTGTGTAAGAGGAAAGGGGGAAATCCCTGCTTAGCAGGGAATGGTGAGGAGAGTGGGGGGAGCAGGGGGAACCCAGGCAGATGCCTGCAGTCTCTGCCAGAGCTCCAGCCAGGGAACAGAGGTGAGGGGCCAGCTCTGCTGTGGAGCAGAAAGCCCAGCCCAGAGAACATACCGGGATGGTGGGGGGTCTGGTTTAACTTAAACCAGCAAGGGGTCTGGGACAGACATTGCAGAAAACAGTTTGACCCAAATCAGTTAAGTCTGATACTACATTCAACAAGGTTTAACTCAAACCGATTTCAGCCATTTTCAAACTGATTTATGTGCACTGAACATTTGTTCTGTTACAGGTTTAAATCAGTTTTTGATCACTTAAACCAGTTTATGTGTAACGTCTGTCCCTAGCCCTAGAGACTGCAGGCTCATAGAGACACTAAGTGTTGGTGTTTTCCAAATGAAAATGGTCAAAATTTCTAGCTCTAAGGATGTTTTTGTTAATGTGCTTTTGTTCCAAAACAGAATAAAACACATTTCATAATGTTTATCCTCTACACCAAGCATCCAGAGACTGAGCCAGCTTTACTGATGGAGAGGCAATAGTGTGCTTCCCTTCCATATCCTTTGTTCCTCTCTGCCAAAGACACAAACTGGCTGTAAATAAATCACAAGAAACAGGTCTGATCCAAATGTGCCTGTGAGCCATTTGCATAGCCAAAAACTGCTAATCCCACCTGAGTTTTGAAGAGCCACAGCATCTGGAACTCAGGCAAAACACTAAACCGCCTTATGGCCTGGCTCGGCAGGCGCTGTCAGCCTGCAGACTAAAGATATGCCTCTGCAGAGATGTTTCTAGGGAATATTTTTGTCATTTTCTGACATCATTCTTCACATCCAGCAAAGACTTCAAAAATGAGAGAAGCCAAGATTTTCCTGCAGTGAGTGCGGGCATTCTTGAATACGTTTCAACAATTTAGTTCTGCTCAGGGAGAGTCTACCTACACATGTAGGTGTGTTCGGAGCAGGTCTTTCTTACAACTCTGTTCTATCTTGGTCTTAAAATCTACTCCTTCAGTCCTAGCGAGCTGAGGAGCTGCAAGCCACTTTCACCTTTGCAAAGATATCTTGAGAAATGACAGCAAACTGGTATTACCCCAATATATGAGAATTCACATCCTGTGCCAAAAAAAATGGACAAATAGATGGTATTGTTGGCTGTTGTATTGCTAATGTTTCCTTGTAAATTATCACAGCATCTGCTCTGTTCTAGGTATTTGGATGAAAATAGGTGTGAGGATTGCATTTTTTAGATGAAAGAAATGTTTCTATCCTCTGATATTTTCAAATGTGTAAACACATATGTATGTATGTGTAAACAGATACACACATGCAAGTAATTACTTGTTTGAAAATATCAAAGGATGGAAGCATTTTTTTCCATCTCAAATATATGTAAATGTGTGTGTGTATATACACACACATATATATGCATACATACATGCATACACACACACACACATATATCTATATTTATATATATTATATACATATTTATATATGTATATTTATATATATATATATACACACACATTATATACATCTCTATCTCTCCATCTCACAAAATGAAAGAATGTCTGTTGTATAAAGGTAGCATTGGAGGTTTGTGGTAGCTGTGATTGTCCAGGAAATATGCAAGAGGCAAGAAAGACCGCCCTCCATTCAAAGCCTGCCTAAGTCTATCCTAACCATGTAGTTGGTCCAGTAAAAGATATCACCAACTAAAATCCTTGCCTTTGTCATATAAACACATTGTTACACATACACACGCTGTGGTGAGCCCTTGGGGCCTGCTGGGGTGCCAGCTGTGCTAGCAGCCAGAGAACATGATCCCAGCTGGGTCCTTCCCCTGGTAGTGGGGGGCACGGGCTGGCCAGGGGAGCCAGGTAGCTGTGGTGGGGCTGGCACAGACTGGGGCACAGTGCTCTGGGACAGGGGTGGTGGCTAGGAGCTGCTCTGCAACCATGCCTTTGCCTGTGCCCTGGAAGCTGAGCTGAGTAACCATGATGAGGCAGGTTGGGGAATCTAGCTGGAGGAGCCTGCCCACTTCTGGCACCAGGACCCAGCTGGAGGCTTGACGGGGTGACTGACCTCCTGGACATTCAGAGCCAAGAGGGCACACAGCAGCAGTTCACTAAGGGCCACCACAATGAGTACATGTTCTGGGCAATAGCTGCCCAGATGGCAGAGTGGGAACACTGTAAAACCAGGCAGCAGTGCTGGACAAAGACAAAGGCATTGTGGCAGCAGTTTCATGCTGTCTGCAATGCCAACTGGCTCTCAGGGGCAGGACAAACCACCATGCCCCAGTTACAAAGAGCTGGCCTTCATCCCAGGGCCCACAGCCACCAAGCCTCCCTGCTACTCCTTCACCACGAGGGGAAGAGCACAGGCAGTGGGAGGCTCAGCTTCCAGGGCACAGGCATGAGCATGGCTAGCCCACGTGCCCAGCATCAAGGCAGCCCGGCTGGCCCTGGTTACCTGTCTGGGCTCAGGACAGGCCCTGGGTGCCAGGCAGGCTCCAGAGCAGGCTACTGGGAGCCCTGCTCTGCTCTTATTTGCTCCAACATGGCAGGCAGCAACAGGGGGATGCAGCAGCCAGAGTGTCATCCCTGGAGGACTCAGCCTCCTGTTGCTCTGGTGCAAGCTCCTAGAGCGTGTGCCACACCATTTTTTTTTTTTTTTTGCTGTGGCTTTTTTGATAGTGGAAGATC
>NW_017729022.1:181181408-181202161 GCF_001723915.1 Gavialis gangeticus | reverse complement strand
GCTGTGGCTTTTTTGATAGTGGAAGATCCCGGTATCAAATTTTGGTGCCACACTGCAAAATTTGCAACCCAGTGAACGGTTGTACTTGTGCTGCATGCGGCTTGAGGTGCCACAAACTGCACATGCGCACTCGCCTGGATGTGCCCTAGAGCTCTAATTTGTTGATGCATAAAGGTTGCTTCTCTGGTGACCACTCATTTTGTGTAGTTGTTCAGATAAGGTTTTTGCTTTCCCAGTCTCCAGTGTTATTGGCATTTGGGCTGGGTGAAGAAAGAACTTAATTTTCACAGCCCAAAGTCTCTCATTACTTTCCCTGATTACAGTAAGCATGCAAACCAGTTTTTCCTTTCTATTTATGCACTGTTATTTCCCTTTGTAATACAACACTGCCACTGGCAGTTTCAAGGGAAGCTTTGTACATCACAGCTGGCATTGATGTGCAGTGAGCCAGGGTGTGAATTGGCAACTCACTGACTCTTCCGCATTTACTCCCTGTGTAGGCATACATCATGTCCCTGGCATGTTCTGGCAGGGACACCCCCAAGTACTCCTTGTCCATATATTCCTGCTCCCATGCTACAGACCTGGAAATGTGGAAGTGAAGCTGCTCTGGGGGTATCCACAGTGGCTCATCACAAGCATGTCTGGTCCTAAGAAGGATAGGGTCAGATAGGCTCTTGTCTCTACAGTGGTCTCATTGCGGCATTTACAGTTTTGCAGTTTGCAAGTGGGAGTGGGATATCCTGTAAAGTAGACATGCCCTAAGATCCTTTCACACAAAGTAGCTTACTCCACTTCCAAAGCTCCCTTGCAGCTGGTGTGTGCTAAGAGTACACATGGGGTTAGTGCAGAGCCATCAGTTTGCATCTTAGTTTATTGTGCACTAACATCCCCATGTAGACAAGCCCTTAGATTGGGTAACACCCTCAATGATTTCTCAGGGCACTACCGACTTCTCAGTTCCCTTTTTTGCTGAAAAACTTCTAGGATCAGGGTGATCACATTTTGGCACCTGCCTACCCTTTTATTCATTTTTTTTTTTATTTACAGTGAAACTGAAGCCATCAGCTACACTCTGCATGACTGTTCAGACCTCTGGCACCTGATGCTATAACCAAAATATCACTGCAATATTAGCCTTATACCTAATGACCAAATAGTCTCATGATTACTGTCATATTTTTGGCAGTGGGCTCAGCCCACAGAACTTCTTCTCCACTTTAAATGTTTGGAAGTTTTAACACACTGGAATCCTCTGAAATGTACTTATCAAGCTGGCTGCCCTTTCACTCTCTTTTCTGTACTCCAGAATGTGTTTCTTGATTTTATGTTTAAAGCAGTGAACACGACCAGGTTCATGCAGATGGCCACACTGGTGCCCCAACAAAGAGGAGTGCTGGGTGCGAGTGCTTAAAGGGCAGGCCCATCCATTTTCCTCTGGGATTCTTCTCTGGCTAAGTTTACACAGCAGCAGGAGGTGTGACTGGGACACATGTTAATGTACTTGCACTGGGCTACTTTAGCTAGCATAAGTAACTAGAACAGTGAGATGCAGTGACAAAAGCTTTAGCATGTACTAGCAACCAGAGTATGCACCCAAAACCTCTGGAGAGCTTGTACAGTGCTTGCCTGCATATGCTAAAGCCCCTCTGTTACCATGTCTTCTTCCCTGCAGCTGTTACCCTTGTTAGCACATGCTACCATCCCACCTTCATTTTGCTATGTAGATGTACCATCTGGCTTAAAGACCTGGAAAGAAGGGGGACGTGTTAGAGCGTGTGCCCAGAGAGCAGAGAATTTGGGGTATAGAGCATGAAATTTGTCCACAACTCTTTCACTTTCCACTTCCATAAGCCTCAGATCACTAACATGGCATAATGTGGTTTGACTGCTTTAGTTTTGCACTAAATTCAAACATGCTCCCCTGGACACAGAGAAACCAGTGCTGGGCACCAAAGTCACATCACCCCTTGCAAAGACAGCCTAAAATGAGCATAAAGGATGCATATATTTGCTGCCAGAGCAAAGTAAAATGGCTTCAGTATTAATGAGAACCAGATCCAGAGACTGTAAGTAATTCCATGTGTTTCAATCCTTTTAATTAGATTGGAGTCACTAATTAACTGAGCTAATGACTCCACTAAGAAGACAACACTTGGGGAGGGAAGGAACAACACACTCTAGATGCTGTCTTACCCGCAAAGGCTAGAGATATATTGTTCCTATTTAAAAGGAGAGCATAGTGAAAGCTTGTTATATAGAAGCAACACCAAGTTAAGAAATGTATCTTGCCCATATTCCATTATGTGACAAGGTGACTGCATACAATGCCATTCAATGCATCAAAAAGCTGTCTCCTCATCTAATCTCACCAGATCACAAGCCTCTCTAAAGTAGCTTTAAGAGATTTAGTTGCCAGGGCAGTACAGCTCCATGAATGCTGTCCATTATATTTCTTCTTAGTCTTGACTTGCTAAGAATCCTTTTTATTTTTATTTTAAAGAAAATTATTAGCCCTGGCTTCAAAGAAGTGAATGGGTATTACAAGCTGCAAGGCAGCCTACTTCTGATCTGAATTAGTCAACAGAGACCTGACCTGAGTGGTGAAATATGCTGGTTCTGTGGAAGTTCCTGAAAGAAGGGATTATGAAATTTCTGGGGAAGCAGTTGTGTCAGCTCTTACTTAATGAGCAGTGGCTGGAATGTCTTGAGTACCCATAAACTGTTATAGTGTGTTTTTCATCGGTTTCCCAAAGAGTTTTATGGAAATACCTTGTAAAAATGTAAGAGGTTGCCCTCTGGCCATGTCTACATAAGACACTACTGGGCAGTAGCATCAGAAAAAACCCATGCAGGAATGCTACTGCTCAGTAACACCAGTTACTGGACAGTCATTTATTACTTGCTTATGCAAGTACTAAATGACTGCGCAGTAACAACTGTGCAGCCTGCCGTTCATGTAGATATGGCCTCCGTGTCACAAAAGAATGCAGGGCACTAGAGAGATCACACTGGATCTTTCTTGGAAGTCAAGAGTTAGAAGACTCAATCTTGCATCCTGTTTCTGCTTCCAGGAATCATCTCTGGGCTTACTTGTTGAAAAACTGCCATGGAAAGTTAGTTTCCTTTATGAGAAGGTTCATGTTAGTAATACTGTAGAATTGGCTGTTGTCCCTTTCAGCTACAGCACTTAGCCCCGGGACAAGTCAATGAATACAACTTAAAGCATGGTATAAAGAGTGCAGGCACATTCTCCACATGTGTGTGTACAGATATAGGAATGTAACTTGCGGTAAACAGGCAGTGACGTAACAAACAGAGTTGGCACCTGGAGCAAAGCATACTTTGCTGCTTTGTTCTCCATTCCAGTGGTGTAACAGTCACTGGGTGCCTGGAGCACCTGCCACACACAGGGCCAGTGGTGACTTCCAGTTGCTGCCACTGACACAATTGTGTGGCTCCGTCAGCAGCCATTATTTTTCTGGTCCCTCTCCCAAGTCAAATTAATTTGAAGATAGAAAGTGCTATAAAATAATAGAGTACTATTATTATCATCATTATCCACTTGGTTCAATTACTTCTTTTGTACTGTAATTAGTTCTCTTATATTGTAATTGGTAATGATTAGTGACACCCAAACCAGGTGGGAAGGAAGAAGGAAGAGGCCAGCATAACTCCACAATTGCATAGCTGGGCTGCTCCTGTAGCTAAAGTGTGCTGTCCCTTACACTTTATAGACAGTGCTATGACAAAGCCCACTTGGGAAGTCCTCCAGGACTGTAGGTGTGTTTGGGCTGTTCTTCTATCCTTTTTCTAATAAAAACATCTTCACTGGTGCTTTCACAAGATAAAAACCCATGCACAGCATGTAATTGAGTGGGGTGGGTGAGATGGGCCCTTCTCTAGGTGCCAAGTTAGGAAGGGTGGCAGAATTATTCCCCATCCCTTCAGAGCTCATGCCCAAGCATCATACCCATGCTGGGTACTCCACGATAGTCCCCTGTTGCTGCTGTTGCTTGAAAAGCAATAGCCAGGGTGGGCACAGCATGTGGCAGTGGTTTCAGCAGCTCAGCCAGGGACTTAGGGTGCATCCCCCTCACTCCCATCTCCCTTGGCTCGTGGAAGTATGTACATCCTGTGCCCCTGCAGGAGTTGCCCCAGGTGCCAACTCTGTTTGTTATGTCACTTTTTACTGCAAGTTACATTCCTATATCTGTACACACAGGTGGAGAATGTGCCTGCACTCTTTATGCCATGCTTTAAGTTTTATTCATTGACTTGTCCTGGGGCTAAGTGCTGCAGCTGAAAGGGACACCAGCCAATTCTACAGTTTTACTAACATGAACCTGCTCGTGAAGGAGAAACTAACTTTCCAAAGGAAGCAATACCCTCTAGCTGGTTATCCTCTGGATTGTTTCTGGCTTCAGTCTACAGAGGACAAAGCTACATCCACAAAAGGGCTTTGGTACATAGATGCCTAACTGCTATTTTTAGGTGTCTAAGTCTAAAGTTCAGATTCTCAAACTCTCTGCTCAGCTGCTGCCTCGCCTAGAGGACATTGTGCCTTAGATTCCACCAGTGAATTCCCCTGGTGAATTTCTTGCCTTTTCTGCTGGTGGGCATGTGCACAATTACACAAGTCCTGAGCATGCCAAGTCATTTGGCTCCTAAATCCCTACAGGATTAAAAAAACAGGTGATCCTCTCTCTATTCACATGTGGGGCCAGATCCTGGGCATTCATAAAGAATGCTGCTGGAATGAACCTTGCAGAAACCATGAGGAGGATATCAGTTAGAGATAATAGGAGACCCAGGTTCAAAGTGCTCTTTTCCCTTTTTTAGATAAAAACTTAAGAGATACTGTGCTGGGTCAGAGCACAGGTTCACAGTAGTAATTTAATTAGGATGCCATATGACTCTTGAGCGAATGCCTTAACCACTACTACAGGACAGTGGTGCTCAGCCTTTTTGTGGGTAGTACCCGGCCCCTCTGCAGGCTGGCTCTGGCCAGTGGACCCAGTCTGGTGCCTGGGGATGCACAATAGGGCCCTATCTGGCTGCATGGAGGGAGGCTGGGGTAGTGCAGTCTGGCCCTGATTCAGCCACATTGGGAAAAGGAGTTTAGCCCAGTCCCAATCTGGCCCAACAGGGGGGAGGTGGCATGGCCTGTCTCTGATCTGGCCATGCAAGGGGAGAGTTGTGTCTTGGCTCTGACCGGCTGCACTGGGCTTGGGATTTTGACAGTGGGGAGGAGTGGCACTGCTCCCCCGCTGCCAAATTTCCTGACCCACGGTTCCAATGCTCTTTGGGCTTCATTTGGCCCCCAGGCTGTAGGTTGAGCACTCCTGCTCTATGGTATTATTAAACAGTCACTGAAGAAGGGGTTCAAATCTCTCAGGGGAAAGCACCAGCAGGTTCTCTCTTGGCTTTCTCCCAATTAATATTGAAATATTTTATACAAAACAGAATGGCTTCACAACAGCTCCTCCCCATATCATTTCCTACAGAATAGCTTAGGAAGCTCTCCACTAAGCTGCTGGTTTCTCTTCTTAGGCACCAACCTCTCTCCATGCATTGTGCAGGGAGTCTGGGTGTCCCACTTGCAGTTGGGGATTCTAGCAGAGTGGGACACTGCAGAGCAAGGCTTTGCAATGCTGAGTCTAAGTGCACAGTGGAGTTAATCCAGTGTCCATCTTCTGTTCTGCTGCATCCGCATATCCAGGCCCCTGTTCTAGGCTCCACACTAACAGTCACTGGGGGTTAAGATACATTGATGTGGCTCCAGAAGTATGAGTGCTTTATAGCAATGGGGCATATTCTGATCTTAGTTACCCTGTGAAGACAATGGGGTGTCCCTGATGACATTACATGAAGAATTCAGCTCAGCATCTGCAATGTAAGCATTTTGAAATGAGCAACTCTGCTTGTTCATTTCCTGCTTTGTACCTTCAAATAGGCAAGTCTGAATTGCACTAATGTAGATTTGTATTTAATAATTAATTTCCAAGCTTTTTGCTACAGGTAATAGATATCAGGTCATTCAAGTAACCTATCTTCTTGCATCTGATGAGTGCTCTCAGACCAGGGTCAGCAGCCTTTTGCTGCCTATGGTCATCATTGTCACTTCTGGCTGAGCCCACACCACAGGCTGTAGTTTTCTGTCCCTCTCCACCCGTCCCCACATTGGCTTAGAGTACCCAAGCTGCTTGAGCTTTCCTCCATCCCCTATCCCTCTCAATGGAGAGGACCAGAATCTGCGGTGAGGAAAAGCACAGGTGCAAAAGAGAAGCAGGGAGGATAGTGGAAGTGGGTGCTGAGGAGGGGACCGGAGGCACAGCACAGCAATCCTGTGCTGGGTTGGACCTTAACAGGCTGTATGCAGTCTCTTGGAGGACTGGATCCAGGCCATGGACCGTAGGCTGCCAATGCCTTCTCTTAGATCCCCTTAGATGCTAGAGCTGATCTGCAGCCTCTAGATACTTTTCTCAGACATGTATATGGCCATTGCCTGGAGACAGAATAACGTTTCAGTGCACAAAACTGAAACAGAAAGCCCATGGACCAAATAGTGAAATATTATCCCTTAACCCACGGAGCAATTTTCCTCCAACAGTCTCGTAATTTTAGAACAAGTAAAAGTTCCAGGATGCAGTTCAAATCACTCCCATTCATAAAATCATTTGAGAGAATTTGGGCAAACAAAAAAGGAAAAAGAGGAGCTCTTGAACACATTTCAAAATTTGGATTCAGACACTGATTAAAGTAAAAGGCATGTCTCAGAAATGACTGGGCCCAAATGCTATTAGCTCCTACAGCCTGATCTCACAGTTATCCAGACTGCTATTGTTTTCAAAAGAGTTTTGTAGGTGAAAGAGCAACAGAATACAACACATCAACCCCTCACAGAACAGAGAAAGTCCAAAACAGCAGAAAAGGGATCTCAACATTACATAAGATCAATATCTTCAGTATACACCGTTTCCTGTGACATGATGTCTGTCGGGGTGGTTCATCATACAAGCTGCTTAGTAAGGCAGGGTAATTTAGTAGTAAGGGCACTGAGTTAGGAGTCCTGGGTTCTTTTCCTAGCTCTGTCATTGATCTGTTGTGACCTCATAAGTTACTTCTCCTCCATTCATAACTTAGACTGCAAGGTCTTTGAGGCAGGGCCTTTTTCTTGTTATGTATTTGTAGTGCCTAGAACGATGGGAACCCAGTCTCGGTTGAAGCTTTTAGTACTATGGAAATAATAATGTCCCGATGACAGAAAAGTCTTTCATCATGCACATGCTTTACCTCAGGAAGAATAAAAGGTTTCTATCCAGACTGGATCAAAGAACAAGCTCAATGTTCAGCAAAAACTGAGTATGGACTGAGTCAGGATTTGGCCAAGTGTATTGCTTCTTCAACTGTTACCCTAGCTCAAACATTGCCTAGGTATCTCTGCATCACCATGTGGGAGACCCTAGTTCTGTCTCGGTCACTGAGTTTTGTGGCCTGCAGAAGTGTAGTCTTTGGTTCTTGACATCCTGCCTGCAGTGCAAGTGGCTCTAGACGGTGATAGGAACCTACCTTATCAGTGGATGAAAGAGAAGGACCCCTGCAAAAATGCTTCCTAGCATCAATGAGAACAGCAAGCAGTCCTGCCTAGATTTTAGTAACCGGTCTGAGCTCATTACTTACTCATTCTGTACATTGGCAGCCAGGCAGTGAATCACTTGGGAGCAGTACCGAAAGCCAAACATATGCGTGCAAAGAACATCCAATTCAGCTGAAGAAAACACTATGCAATAGGTTATTAAGTAAATCAAAAAATGTTCCACCACTCCTTTCAGATCCTCCCTAAGCGGAACAGTTTCTATGACACAGACTCCAGAAAATGATGCTATTTGGCAAACTGGACACAGAAATGGATAATTTCTGTTCTGAGCAATGTTTAAGTTGCCTAGAAGAATCAGAAAATGATTCTCAATCTCTGAAATAGGTATTTCTCATCTTTTCTTCTCTGAAATGTTGTAATTTCTAAAGGCTATTGTCCAAGACCACTAAATGCCATGGTCCAGCATCAGAATCTGCTATAACAGAATACAGGATTAAGCTTTTTTCTGTTTTCTTTTTGGGAGGGGGCACCCCTTCATGTCAGTTCAGGTCTCTGTTGGCAACTCCTGGGGAAATCAAGAGCCGTATTTAGTTTGCTTTAACTGGAACAGATCGTAGCCAATATAATAACAGCATTCTTCTAAAGGCAGGGTGGACACTGGTGTGGTGGGGCTTTCGGAGGGCCTGGTTCACCCTGATGCTGAACCTGTGTTTCCAAATAGCTTCTGGAATCTCCAGGAAGTGGAAGCCATTGTCCCTGCAGGCAGTCTTTTGCAGCCTCCAGAAAACCATTGCTCGGATGACAATGTTCCTCAGGAACTGAAGGGTTTCAATTTTCCCTGCTGGGATTTCCTGGGACTCCTGTACCCTCCTACAAATACTGCTCTTGAAAGGGTACAGTTTAGTCCCTGTGCACCTCAGTTTCCTTTTATATAAAATGAGGATCATTTTCTTATCTCACTTTTATCAAGATTGCTTAAGAAAGTAGCTTGCTTAGCACAACTTTTTGCTCACTCGAATTGGTTTGTTTCTAGCAGAACATACCCTTTCAAAGGATGGATGTTGTACCCCAGTCTCATCTTGCAAGGGCTAGAGCAAGATAGACCAAAGGATCTAGGGGCCACTTCAACATAGGTGCATGCCAATCCCATTGGAGTCAGTGGGAGCTAAACGTAGCCCTGTGGTTAGTCTTCCCCATGGCAAGTGCATTGGCTTATTTTTGATTAACCAGGAAGCTGCTTCTGAGCAGGCAAGAGCTAAGTCCAATATAAACTTTTATAAACTCTTTTCTTTTAGCTCATAAATACTTGATTGCAGGTGAAAACAGAAAAAATGTGCAAAATACCTTCCTTCCCCTGTTTTTTCTGCCCTGCTTTTTCTAAAGTCAGATGGTGGCTTATCCAGCACAACCTGTGGGAGAGGACAGGCAAGAATAGCTTTCCCTACCTTCTGGTATTCCTAGGCAGTGGTGAATGACAGAACACAAACATTTCACCCAGGCCATGGGATTAATCTTTTTGCAAGGATTATGGTGGGGCCCAAGGGGGAACTGCTGCCTTGTCTCATCTCTATGGAGGTTACCATTACAGGCAAACTTGTAGCTTCAGGTGACAGGACATATTGCTGCAGGGGTCCCATGTTGCACTTGGGCCCCTTAGCAGTCCCCTTCCCTTGTGTGTGCTCTGGCCTGGAGCTAGTAGGAGAATCAACTTGAACTCTCATTTACCTCCTTGCAGCCTTACTGACTCCAACACAGGGCAGAATCTGTCCCTACGCACAAATTCTGTGCAAATGAGCTAAACTGCAACAAGCTTATTTTATGTTTAATGAGTAAAATGTGTATCTCTAAGAAGAAAATCGTTCAGGTAAGTGTTGAAAGCAGTGAAACTGTCAAAAAGAATTGTGCCTAACTTTGCTTTAAAGAGGTAGAGCAGGATGGCTTTAGCAAAAGTGGATGTGAAATTATAGTAGACCTGAGGTTCAGTGGGTGAAACTACCATGAATGCCGCATGCACCCAGAGGCTGGGGGGGGCGGGGGGTACAGTGAGCTCCTGCAGGTGTTGGCAGCGCTGTTGGTGGTGGGACTGTAGCAGCAGTGAGTGGGGAGCTCCTGCAGGTGGCTATGTTGCTGTTGGTGAAGTGGGGGGCGAGTGGTGACTGCCTGCAGGTGCTGCCAGCAGTGTCAGTGGTGCCTTTTCGCAGGGGGTGCACCACCATGCTCAGGGGGTGCATATGCACCCCCTACGCATTGCCAGTAGCATCTACACAAGACACTAACTGCACAGTAGCCTAATAACACTGTGCAGTAGCATACCAGGCAAAAACTGTGTTAATACACTACTGCACAGTAGTATTAGGCTACCATGCAGTAAGTGTCACTAAAAACCCATATGCCAGTGCTACTGCACAGTAGTGCAAGTTAGTGCACATTGATTTAGTACTTGGCTAACTGAGTACTAAACTTAATGTGTAGTAACTATGGCACATTAATGAATGTGTAGATGCTCCCAGTGGGCATGTCTACGTGTTCATTAAAGTGCCGTAATTATGGCAAATTAAGTTTAGTACCCGTAATAACAGGTACTAACTTAATTCATATTGTAATCGGTGTTTCTGCACAGTAGTGCCAGCGCAGACTTTTTTTGTGGCACTAATGTGCAGTATACTAATTCTATTGCATATTAGTGCATTAGCACCATTTTTGCCTACTAAGCTAATGCATAGTAGAATTAGTCTACTGCGCATTTAGTGTCTCGTGTAGATATGCCCAGTGTTTTGCAACTCATAACCCCAGGGAACCCAACTTTAATGGATGTTGTCTCCCCTACAAAGTGCACATGTGTACTGTAAACAAATGAGTTGTTTTCTTCAAAGTACTAAAACACTCTAGGGGAAATTGAATGCAGCATTTTAGCAAAAGTTTTGATTCAAACCTTTTTTGTAGCCAAGGATGGGAGGTAAATATGGTCTTAATTAGAAGGATTTACTGAGTGTTCTTGTTCAGTGAGATGCTGTTAAATGTGATCGTTTCAGCTGAGAAGAAGAATGTGTGAATCAGGGGAGTTCAGTTTACAACAGGAAGAGAGCTAAAAGAATGAAGGCTATTTGTTTTCATCTGATTATAGGGAAAAGATGAGCAGACCAATGAAGAGACTTCCCAGTGCACTAGCATCAGCGAAAAATCAGAACAGTGCAAGAGTATTTTTTTCTCACTGCAGGAGCTTCATAAATATTAAGATGGCAGTGGAGAACATGTGTATTATAAATTTTGCGGGGGAGGGAGTTACAACTGCAAATGCAGACTTATCTTGGAAGTAAAATCATGAAAAGAATGAGAAAACACACATTTTTTAAATAATTCATCCATGAACTTTTCCTTCCTACATTGTGCAGCCTAAGTTTTGATATCGCAGTACTTCTCATCCAAAAAGAGAAAAATAAAATAAAACAAAAGCTGTCTAGGAAGATGTCTGAAAAGGACCTGCAACAGACCGTAATCCACATTATTCCTATGGGGGAAAAAAAATCTGCTTAGAATTAAGTGTGAAGCTTGACACCTAAGTATTCTTCTGGAGGTCGGTACAGGGCCATTAGCTGGAAGTGGTGTCAAACCCACACTTCTCTGGATCAACTGTTATAGTTGGGACAAAGGCCCATGCTCTGCTAATGTGGGCTGCCTATAGTTCCAGCTTTGTAACCTCGCCCTGATTGTGCCAAGATAGTTCTGACTATGTTCAGAGATGATTCCAGGACAGAAGTGCATAATCACATCACTGAGTTATTTTACCACAATGCCTGGAATACCAGAAGGTTAGCATAGCATTTAGCTCATTTGTTCTGTCTGTGGGAGTCAGACTTGAGAAGGCTTGCAACATATGGCAGTCATGCCCAGGAGAGATGACCTAATGTCACTAATGACGTGTTTCCAGAAAAAGGTATGCTGTAGTTCTTGCTATGAGAAGACATCGTGCACATAAGCAGCTGCTTGGTCATTTCCTCCTGCTGGCATTTTATTGCCATGTCACCATGACTCCCAATATATTTGGATTGGGAGATGCAAATGGTGCCCTCCAGCTGGGCTGTTCATTCACCTCTGAGGTCCATCACTGAGAGAAGCTGACCTCATTGGAAAACACAGGAGTAACTGCTGGCATGTTGTCAAAGATTTGTTTGTTTGGTTTGCCTGATGCAGTACATGAATGAATGTATTTTCTTGAATTGGGTGTCCGTTGGGTGATATTTGATTTCATACCCTTCCAGTCATATCCATCAGATAAGCAACTATGAGTTCTAGAGTTTTCCCCATGTGAAATCCAGAAAAAGGAGCTGACCAAGGAGTAGTTTGTCAGATACACTGGCTGCATAATTAATGTACCATCCCCACAAGAAATGCAGTGTAATTAGAAAAGTTGGTTATAGCCATGTTGGTCTAAGGATACAGGCAGACAAGGTTCTTTTGGTAAATGTGATATCTTTTATTAGACTAATTTAATAGTTGGAAAAGTTGTTCTTTACAAGCTTTCAGGCACAAGCACTCTCCCTGTGCCTGAAGAAGAGAGTCTGCTGGGGTTTGTATGCTCTCTTGGGTGGAATAGGAGCTTATGCCAATATGCAAAATGCATATTGGAAAGGCTTTATCAAGGCAATCCACTTATTTGCCTCAGGGCAGCACTGGGGCCTTTTGGGAAGCAGTCTTCAGGCTATGAAAGGAGTCTTAAAGGGAGAACACCAGGGGGCCTGGGACCAGTGCCAAACTGAAAGACATGCAATGACTTCTCTAGGGTGAAAAGAGTCCTCATGTTATGTGCAGGCTTTGTCCTTCCCTGGAAATGAGAGCTGGCTGGAAAAAAAACAAATAAACAATCTCTCTTTTGTGAGGAGCTTTCTCTGGGAACCCAGAGTAGCCACACATGCTAACTCTTATAGTCAAAAGAAGGAGCAAGACATGTGTGGGCTAGAGCCTGTGGGTGGCCTGATCTAAACCAGGGGCAAGGAACTATAAATGGAAAACTGTGGAATAAGGAAAGATTCTACAAAGACTGGGTTGAGAATTCTGCCATAAATAAATCAATTTAAGCCCTCAGCCTTCCAAATTCTCCCTTCCTCCAGGTACTCCTCAGGAATTGAGCTTCCTTTCCCAAAGACTGATTCTCAACACCTACCCTGTGGGTGTGTCAACATGTGTGCTTTAATGTGCATTATAGTGTCACTAAAAGAAGCGTTATTTAGTGCACATTAAAATAGGTGAATGCACTGCATGTTAAGCATCACTTTAAAACGTGTTCTTCAGTTAATGTGCATCCAGACAGGCTAATGTGCATTATCGCAGTACCTCACAATGGAGGGCATTTTTACATGTGCAACGGGAGTTGGGTTGGGAGGGCACTTTAATAAAAGTGGCTCTCAGATCTACTATAATTGAAGTGCCTGGAACATTTGTGTATCAGCATTTCCATGCTTCAAAGTGGCAGTGGGGGCAGGTAACAGGTTGCCTTCTCCAGCACTATCTTCCCTGTTACCTGTGCCCTATGTGAGGCACCGCTGGAGTCCCCTTTAAGGTTTCTTGTGCCCCGCTCTCTACTCATCTGCCACATCTTGATGGAAGTTATTATGCTGATGTTCTTGAAAGTGGGAGACTGCCTATTGTATTTTGTATGTTGGGGTCTTTCACCTCCACAGGCCTTGACCCCAATCTTTCTCTAGCTAGGCCTTCCCATCTAAACCCACCTAACAGGGTTTGACTCAGAGGCTCTAGCCTTTTTTATTCATTGTCTTGAAGCTTGTGGTCCTCTTTCCTGCTCCAATCTGGAGCCTGGCCTCCCTAGCCAAGAGGTTTAGCCACTGACCCCACAGCCAGGGTGGCACAAGGTCAGGGGATAGTCTTGCTTAGTCCCACAAACCCCCCCCCCAAAAAAACTGCATGTCTGGTGCACCATGCAACCATGGCCTTTTAAGGTCAGTGCACCCCAAAAATCTTGTGCCCCCACTGGTGCTAGGACCCATGTACCCCAAAAAGCCACACCCTCACTGGCACTGGGGTCCCCACTCTGTAGTGGGCCCCCAAATGAGGCTGCCTCCTTCCCCTAAGAGCTTCACCCAAACCATCGGTATTATTCAATAACCGAGAAAAATATGGACAGTCCCATCTGTGGGCAATAATTGCCACCAAGAAAAAAAAAATGCAATCAAAGAAAGCTGCATGCCAACTTACATTTATACCAGGTTTGTGGTTTGGCTCCCCACCACTAGCTTCTGGGGCAGCTGCCATCTCTCAGGGGCTTCTATAATCCCCTCCTCTTCCAGCCTTTGGATTACTCACCAAGCTGCTCCCTAGAGCTCTACAGTGTACTCCCTACCCTTTTGCTACTAGCATTACTGCCACTCTCCCCAGGGTTTTTATAGTCCTGGCCAGCCCCTTCTGGTCAGCTGACTAGCTGGCCAGGCTCAGTATTTAACCCCTTCCTTACCAGCATTCTGTGCCCAGAAAGTTCTGGTCTTAAAGGGCTAGGGTTCTCTATTACAACCCCTCCCCCCCCCCCCTTTTGTCTGGGGTCTTTCTGAACCTTCAACCTGCCTTCTAGTAACAGGGTTACTAGTTCCCTGTTACAGGGCAATTTATCTAAAGCTTGTTGAATGACCTGCAGGTCAAGTATCTCCACTGCTATTTTGAAGTGCAGGGACAATGATACATGAGATACAGAGGCTGGCAGAAGCTCAGTAATTACCATGCTCCAGCAGACTTGATTAATTACAGTGCTTCAGAGCAGTTTCTGCGCTCATGTACAGGCACCCAGAGGTACTAGATTCAATGTGCATTAATGCATGTGTAGACATGCTCTGTTAGGCTATGTGAGAGCTCCATCATGATAAGCTTATTCTTCCTTGCACAAATGCTGACTGGCATGTACATGGCAGGGCTGTGAGATGCTACTGATGGAAGAAGAAATGGGACATGCAAAGCAGCAAATAGGTAGAGATTTCTCTGGAAGCTGAGGCTTTGTATTAAGGGTGAGGTTGTTGGACCTACTCCAGAAAATGGCAAGTTAGCAGCATCTGCTTACACTTCCTCTTGTCATGGCTTGGGCAAAGGTTAGTGCCAGACAGCTTGTCTTTCCTAATAAGGGCTTTTCTGAACTGAACTTTCTTCCTGAATGGCTCAGAGATTGCATACAAGTTATGAGGTCCCTGGCATTAGCAGCAGAGCTTGCAGAGAATAAAGTGAGAACCTGCTCTTCCATTTGCATTTTCTGGACTACCTCTCCTAAATTTCAGGGCTGCTTCTCTTAACCCTTTGCTCCCATCCTTTTAAGGAAGAATTCCTGGCTTTTTTATTTGAAGGGCTCCAGTGTCCACTTTCTAAAGAAGACCACTATCACTGCTGCAGCAGCTGAAGCTAAAACCAAGGCTTCAGTCAGAAGGCATGGGGTAGGTACTACCTGGAAGCAAGACCTGCAAGCAAGACTATATTTGCATGAGCCCCCTTAGCCGTATGGCCAATGTGACCTCCTGAGAGGAGGCTGTGAAAGGGATCTCCCAAAGAGATGACACTAGCTCACCCCTATCAGGGTGCTGTAGAGGAGCTGGGGTAAACTCATGTCTTGGCATCACTCCAGAAACACAGAAGAGAAAGACTGATATGGTTCATCAACATGTAAAGCTTATGGCAGAGCTAAATCAGGCCATAAATGCCTAGCCACCAAGGCATCTATTCACCCCAGACTTGAAAGGTTCTAGGCAGGGCAGGGTAGCACCTTAAAGACTAACTGATTCAGAGTGGCATAAGCTTACCTAGATGATCACTTACTTCATCTGTTGCCTATTAAAACTTAGGCCTCTCTTAATCAATTAGTCTCTAAGGTGCAACCTTGCTCTGCCTTCTGCCTGATTTCAGACTAACTTGGCTAACTACCTCTCTTGAATGGCTTTGGTTAGGGATGGATTCAGAGGGGGTTCAGCACCACAGCTGCACCCCACACTTTGGCTGTGCTACATGTAAGAGATCTGGCTGGAACCCCTGCTTTCATGCAGCTCTGGTACCCAGGGGGCTGCCACTGCCCCTAGTCCTGCTTACTCTCCTGCTGCTGAATTCATTTGGGAGGGAAAGGGCAAATAGCATCAGCATTTGCCTCCTGTTGTCTGGAGCCCTGCAAAAGCAGGGACTCTGGCCAGACCCTGCCCCTATCAGCTGGTGAGTCTGGAGCTCACACTGACCAGGCCGTGAGCTGAAAGCTCACTTTGTGTGTGCAGCACAGCCAAAGTGTTGTGGGGACTGCATCTCATATTCCCTGTTCCTGGATCTGCTAGCTTTGGGAGGTCACAATGCTGAACCTTCTCCCGTAGCCTTGGGCCAGGTAGGTAAAGGCCAAAGAATGGTGCCAGATTCACCAGGGATCTGTAGAAACTATGGCCCAGATCTCTCAGATCTCAGAATAGACATGCACGGGTGTCACTGGTTTCTGTGGTGGAACAGGTCCTTGACTTCACTTTCTATTCAGAATGCCACCATGTTTCATTACTTATCCTCCTTTCTTCAGTAGATACCAGGCTGCATGTGTCTCTGTGAGAAGGGAAATGCGCCTCTGTGAGCAGAGGTTCCTCACTGCTTCCAAACTGCTTCCAAACTGGGATGACTTTTTCCCTCCAGTTCATCTGACAAGGAGAGGAAAATAGGAGAAGGGAGTTTTACAGATGGCGATGGGCCCTTTGCAATGTAGAGGCCTTTCTGTCTTTCTTAGTTCCATGGGATTCCTTCAGTTTTGTTCCCCTCCTGGCCTTGCAGCAGGGAAGAAAATGGGAGACCTAGAGTTGATCTTGGCCAGAAAATCAAGTTTTTATCAGTAAGTAATTGAAGATGCTATAAATACTCCCTTACCCTTGTTCTTAACTACATCCTTCTGTATGTGTCTGTTTATTTGTTCAGTGAATTCACCAGGCCCTAGTACATATCTTCACTGTCTTTATTTTCTTTATTCTTAAGGCCCAATTACTTTCTACTACAGTAAGTCTTTGTGGTACAAAATTTATTCCATTCATTGACCGTATGCATTATTTCAGCACTCAGAATTAGTAGCCTAACAAAACCTGAGACAAAAAAGCCTTGGAGCATAACACTTGTGCTGATTTCACACCTGGTGACTTGCCATCCCAAATAAAATACAGCTATATTTGGAGGTCTTGGCTTTTTGGAAGATAGCTCAGTATCTGAGGAACAGAAGTAAGAGCAAGAACTGCTATAGTAGGTCAAACCAATGGTGTGTCTTGTCCTTAACTCAGTGTCCTGTCTACAACAGTGGCATGCAGCAAGTGCTTTAGAATAGGGGTGACCAACCCTCAACACATGCATCACAAATGGCATAGGCATTAGCTATATGTGGCAGGCCCGCTCCAGGCACTTAGTAAAGGAAGGTTACTGGAACAGAAGCTGGGAGCCAGGGCAGGATGCGGCTGCAAGAGGAGGTGTCAGATTTCACCACCAAGAGCCAAAAGCACCACCAAGAACACTTCCCTGTCACTGCAGCTATCATCTAATTCAGGGCTTTGGAACCTTATGTGCTATATAAAATGGTGGCATTTGCAGGGCTAGGGGAGGGTTAACCAGACTCTTGGTGGTGACACCTCTCCTTTAGCAACATCCCGCTCCTTCTTCACTCCATATAACTGCCACCAGAGGCTTAGGTCCCACCTGCCTCCATTTCAGCACCATGGGGGCAAACTCTACCAGGTAGTCCTTGGAATAGGTGGGGATCAGAGCTGGACTCAGGGAGAGGAACAGGGCTTAACTTCTGGTTGGCCTGCTACCACTGCTTTAGCAGTAGAGTATAAGAAACAGAGTACATGTGGAGTGATCCATCCCTAGCACACCTACCAGTTACCAGCAGCCATAAGCTTAGGGATGGAATGAAGCATGGTGCCACCTAACAGCTTTATATACTATCTATATAAGTTAGATAGTATATAAAGGAGGACAGAATCTGCTGTCTAATGAACCAGTGCAGTGGTGCCCAACAAGTTTCCCTGGGCAGTGCCCAGTCCATCCATGGGTTGGATCTAGTTGGTGGTCCTGATCTGGCACTAGGACCCCATCTGACAGGGTCCTATCTAGTGGGGAGAAGGAGGCAGCTCAGGCCCAATCTGGGCATGTGGGAGGAGACATAGCTCAGTTCCAACCCAGCCCTAGCAGGGGAGAGGGGGCATAGCCAGGCTCCAGCCTGGCCCTAGCAGGGGAGGGGGGGACCATGGTCCAGCTCTGAGCACTTCCCTCCCCCATTCCTGCCCCCCAACATGGGGCTTGGGAATTTGTAAGTAGGGGAGAGTGGCAGTATTTCCACTGCTCCCGCACTGTCAGATTTCCTGACTGATGAAAAGTCCCATGGGCCAAATGTCATGGCTCTATGGGACACATCTAGCCTGCAGGCTGGAGTTGAGCACTGTGGTAGGTCCCCTCCTAGCTTACCTCAGCGTTGCAGCCCCAGTGGCTAGGCTGTGACCAACACAGCTGATGCTCCACAGCTGGAAGGCCAGCTCCTGATATGAGTGCAGCCTCGTGGCCAGGTGTTGAAAAGCTTTCCACAGGCCAGAAATGTAGCGGGAAGTGTTGGGACACCAGAACCAGAACTGGAACCAGATGCAGATACAGTCCTTACCACAAGGAGCACCCTACCATCACCTCTGCCAGCTGGCAAGCCAGGAGAAATGGCCCAGGCCCAGGCTTGAGCCTAGAGGGAGCCAAACCAGGGGAGCATACAGGTCCCAGCTAGAAGATGGCCCAGAGGTAGCTGGGCTCAGTTCCAGTAGCCCATCCAGGGTCAGACCCTGTGAAAGACAGAAGCTGACCATGATAAAGGTCAGACAGAGATGGGAGAGGGCAACCCAGGGGGTCTGGTGGGCCCTGAGGGCACCTGACAAGGTTGCACCCCAGAGGAATGGCCCACAATGCCCCTGCCTCCCCACAGTCCAACGATGTGCCCCAGGTACACCATTGGGTGACAACTACCATGTCTGGCCTTGAGTGGGCACAGCAGGGAACACACAAAGCCCCTGAGACACCTGGCCAAGGGGCCATACGGAAACGCCATGGGGAATGAGACAATGGTGCCCTACCACTGCTCAGTCTGGGCTACGTTAAATTCCATTGCTCTTTTTTGTGTTAGTATACTTTCCTGAAGTGTGACAGGTAAACGGGAGTGCCTGTAACTCTGGTGCTTCATCACATTGGCATGCTAAATGGCCTAAAATGTTATCAAGACAGCCTGGGATCTCTGATAACACCTAAGTGGAAAGGGGTGGGGTGTAGGGGTGGAGAAGCCCCACAGAAGATGCATCAAGGAGGGCATTCCTGAGTCGGTAAGAGCCACTGAGCAACATCACAGAGGTACAGATAATACCCAAGGTTGTGGCAGGCAAGGAAGCTCAGGGGTAGTCCCCATCCAGGTGGCAGGGCAAGGGCCTGTCACAAGCACCCCTGAACTAACGTGGATAATTCCTACTCTAGAAAATAGCTGACATTATTCATAAAGCTACATAAAAGCTATTTTGCATCACTCAAGCAGAGTAGGTGAAATACAGTTTACCAGGGGTGACTGGTGCCTTCTGAGTCTGGAGGGGGCACAATTTGTAGGCAGGCCCTGGGGCGGGTCAAAAGCCCCATATCCACTCCTATACTCTAAGCCGCAACTTAGTCCTCCCCATTCCCCCCCCACCCCACAGGCCGCCAACCTACACAGCAAAAAACCTGTTCTGTCCTGAGCAGTGCTGAGTTGGTGGACAATCTCAGGAGGGGCACGTGCCCCCCACCCTGCCTCCCCTACCAGTTGCCTGTGCAATTTACTTTTGCTCTATACAGTTCTTTTACGCAGTCAAAACAGGAGTGCATGTAATTGAGGATCAGTCCCATGAACCTCCCCGGGATCTTTTCCAGAGTAAGGATAAAGTAAAAACTGAGAACAGTCTTTCAACTGGTCATTATAAGTAGATTCCTTCCTTGGTACTAACCAGAGGATGAGATGTGTAGCCATTAGGGCTATGTAAGGCTTCAGACAGAGCTTTGGATCTGGAGAAGCTTCAGATGCTTTGGCGTCTGAAGCAGCACACCCGGTTCGAAGCGCTGGCTTCTTTAGGCTTTCCAAAGCAGTTCAGAGCTTCCAAAGCACTTCGGAAAAGTTTTGGAGCAGGTTTGGAGATCCAGCCTTAGGGTATAATGGGGAAACAATGAAATATCTATAACTTTGTTGTTTTTTGAACATCATACACAAAGCTTACTCCAAAGAACAATTTATTTCCATATCATCTGTACCTATATATAGCTACTAGGCCTGTGTGAGTCAGAAGCGATACAATCTGGCTTTGGATCTGGACGCTTCGGATGCCAGGGATCTGATCTGGAGCTCTGGACCAGGTTTCTGTTTCGATCTGGCCAAAGCAACTCCGAAGCTTTGGAACTGCTTTGGAGATCCAGCCATATGGTATAATGGGGAATCAATGAAATATCTATGACTTTGTTGTTTTTTGTTTTATTTGGGTTAAACTTGCAGGGATGGTAGCCTCTGCAGAAAGCATGAAGTCTGCCAAGTTTTAAGAAGATTGGTGCAGGGGTTCAGGGGGAACTGTACCCCAAATTTTGGAAAGCAAAGCTCATGTCACGGCTGTGTGTCACACCACAGGGGGGTGAAACATGCAGGGATGGTAGCTCCTGGTGAAGCTACAAAGCCTGCCAAGTTTCAAGAAGATCGGTGCACGGGTTTGAGGGGAACTGTACCCCAAATTCTTGAAAGCAAAACTCATGTCACATATATGTGTTACAGCACGGGGGGAGGTCAAAACTGCAGGGGTGGTGGCTCCTGGTGAGGCCACAAAGCCTGCCAAGTTTCAAGAAGATCAGTGCAGGGGTTTGGGGGGAACTGCACCTCAAACTGTGGACAAGCAAAACTTGTGACATGGGTGACACGGTGTGTTAGGGCGCAGCAGGGTGAAAGCTGCAGGGATGGTAGCCCCTGCGGTGGCCCTGAAGCCTGCCAGCTGTTGAGCAGATCAGTGCAGGGCTCCAGAATCCCCCTGCACCTATCTCCTCGACAGCTGGCAGGCTGCGTGGAAATTGTTCTTTGGAGTAAGCTTTATGTATGATGTTCTTATGCTAAAATGATGGAGACAAGCACTTA
>NW_017729022.1:181175078-181176408 GCF_001723915.1 Gavialis gangeticus | reverse complement strand
GTATCTGTATTGATTCTTTCCTCTCTTTAGTCTCTGCTATTGTAGGTGTTAATTGATGGTAATTAACTGGTTACATTAGGTAGCTACTGTGTATTGAGCTGGTCCCTGAGTGAATCATAACTGATTGGTAACTGGTAACACAGTAGCTTAGCAGCCAAGCCTACAGTAGTGTCTCCCACCCCAAGACAGACACAGTTGCACAAGCACTCCTGTCACAAGTTTTGTCTGTCAGCAGCTAGGGGTGCAGGGCTCCAGAATCCCCCTGCACCTATCTCCTCGACAGCTGGCAGGCTGCGTGGAAATTGTTCTTTGGAGTAAGCTTTATGTATGATGTTCTTATGCTAAAATGATGGAGACAAGCACTTACTGTAAGCTGCTCTAAGCCTTTGTTGGCAAGGGCAGCATATACATCTAATAAATAAATAAAATAATAATTACAGAATAAATCAATTCTTTCTGTAACACAATTCACTTTACCAGGGATTACTTTGTCAGAACACTGTACTCTATGGGTCTTTATACACATGCCTTTTAGTTCTTGGATACGCTGGAGATCCGCTGCTTTGGAGCAGACTCGATTAATCAAGTCAGCTCCACACTGAGCTCACCACTTGCAGTTGTATAAGCGCCCGCACTGTGCCGCATGCAGTTGTATAAGTGGCAAAATGCATGTCAGTGCAGAGAAAGTGGCGGCAGTGCACTTTTGAACTCTGAGGTGTTTTCAATCTCTGAGGTGTTTTAGTTTGAAAGTGCGCCACCACCATTTTCTTCGCACTGATGAGCATTTCGCTGCTTATACAACTGCAGGTGTTGCAGCGCTGGGCACTTTGAAAAGTGCCCAGTGCTGCGGCACTTGCATATGTAAAAATGCCCTATATTAATAATTCTTCCTAACCATCTTGTACTAATAGGGCTTGGCTCTCTGCCTTCACTCACACCTGAGGAGAATTTGGCTGGCAGTATTTGCATTATGCTTTCTTCAGTGTTTTTCTCACTGAGGAAGAACCCTCACGAAGACCTGAATGCACACTAGCTGTGACAGCTTTTCTGTAGTATCTGGCTGGTGTTACTTAGTCCTCACTGGGTGTATCTACACAAGTCATTTACTGTGCAGTAGTTGATTCATTGCACAGTAAAGTCTCTGTGTCTACAGACATGCTCCTATTAGGCCACAGGAAACTAATAAACTCCATAGCAGGGCAGTATTTGTAAATACAAGTACTACCCTGCTGCAGAATTTTTTCATATGCAGTAGCACACGTATAGGCACTGACCCAGCTGGCTGGGGCACAAGGGTGCTTCAGTGTGGGGGATGTCTGCCAGCGAGCTC
>NW_017729022.1:181168771-181174936 GCF_001723915.1 Gavialis gangeticus | reverse complement strand
CCCCCCAGCCAGCCCATCCATAGCACACTGAGCCCAGTTGGAGCAGCCCTAGCTGGCAGGCTAACTCCCCAGACCGCCTGTCAGCTGAAGCTGCTCTGACTTGGCTCAGTGTGCTGTGGTCTGGGAGCATGTGTAAATGGCACACCCAGGAGCTTCCCAGGATCAATAAGTTTGCTGCACATTAATGACACATGTACACACACCCACTGTGTACCTTGTTTTTCTTTTTTCTTTTACCTGCGCTATTTTAGTTATTCTAGACATACTGTGGCCTGCAGCAATCAGACTGCCATCACTATTTCGATCTTCAACCTCTGATTGCACAGAGGGACTTCTGATCTGTTTGAGTAACCTCTGCCTTTCTGGATAGCCAGGTTACCAGTGATAAATGTATTGATTCCAAAAATAAATTCAGGCTTTAATGTAAAATCAAGTTAGCATTAGAGGTACATGCAGAATACAGCAAACAGCAAAGAGCAGCAGGAGAACAAATTATTCTAAACTCAGCTAATTTTTTCATGTAAGGCCCCCCTCCTCCACAAAGAGATCCCATTTAGGAAAACATTCCAGTTCAGTTCAACACTTAATATGCATTAAATCATGCGTAAAGCTAAGCTTGTACTTAAATGCTGTTTTAAATAGAGTCTCAGCCACTCCACCCAGCAATAGCTATGCTGTTTGAAACATCCCAAATGCATTATGCTCTTACCTCATTGCAACCACTCAAAAATGGAAACAGCCTACAGAGATACAACTGTGGGGCTTTATTTTAAAGCAGAATGTTGAAAGGATGCAAATGAGAACCTTACTGTTCAAAAGGACTAAAAGTGAGGAAAAAGCACTTCCCAGCTTTAACAACTTGCTGGACACCGAAGCAACCTGCTATCACTGTGGTTTCCTTTCAATTTTGTCCATAACATCAGCTGAGAAGTACTTCCTCGATCTTTTGTGTGTTACTTCTGCAGAGTTAAGTAGTGGGCTACCCCACTGGGTAGACCATTAATTAGATTGTGCCCTGGTGTTACAGGTAAGGACCTTCCTACATATCTGCCTAGGTGTGCCCTGCCTGCCTGATCAGCCACATGGAGAACAAGGCAGGGTTTCTTAGCTCTGCCCTATCCAATGTGTGGAGCCAGCAGGGGCAGTGGTGTGCCCACTGGTATCAGTCCGGACCAGGTACTCCACCTTCTCCTCCTTCTAAAGCAAGGAAGAGGGCTGTATCTCAGAAGCACCAGGCATCAGGGCTGCTGACACTGCAGTGCCCCATGCTCAAACCTGTGCTGAAGTAGCTACATCATGTTGCTGCTGGCAGAAGGGAAATAGGCTAGAAGAACAAAAAGAAAACCAATTTTGGAAATAACAGTTGTCCCTTCTATGGTGCCTTTGTTATTATCTACTCTAATTAGGTTAGGCCACCAGCTGGTAAAGATTCGTCTGCACTGCAGTGCTCAGTGTGAGACCGCCCTGGACTTTTTCAGTGCTCCGTAACAAAGCTATGCTGTGGAAACAAGTCCTGTTGGAAACTTCTGTTCCACCATTTGAAAATAAAAGTGAGCTCAGAGATTAAAAACAGCATGGGTTTTGTTAATTTTTAAGAAAGACAAACTGCTTATTCTCCTCTGTGCTTCCAAAGGCCTCAAGCAGCTCTAAAAGTACTGCCAGTCCTGCTGGAAGGAAGAAAGAGGGCAGGCTGGAGATCACAGGCAGGCCATGCTGAGTCTCTATCTCCTGTGCCTGCGAGGGCAGTGTCCTGCAGTTCATGGTCATGAACCAAGTTTGGGATAGTGGTTGCAGAGACTGCAGCCGTAGCGGTGGCCAGAGAGCAGTTTTGCTGGTGCATTGTGGCTCCGTTCAGTCTGACTCCTGTGAAGCACTGATTTGCATGAGCCTCACTGTGGAAAGAGGCGTTGTGTCTAATGTACTCAATGCAAACAGTGAAGAGCTCATGAACAAGTCCTTTTGTCTAAAGAATACGCAGAGCAGATAAACAAGTAGGGTACACATGTGACTGGGTCTGACAGCAGGAATCAGAGCACCCTGCCATATCTCCAAGTGATGTTAGCTGCCAAGATTAACAAACATCTGGCTACCCGCCTGTTCAAATTTGCATGAGAAGTCATACTATTGAATAGACATTAGGTTTCTATCCAATAGATTTCATTGCATACTCAGTCCTTAGTCACACGTTCCTTAAAAGTTAGCAATATACCCTAAGAAATCCTGTTCCCTTGTGCTTGACAATGATGGGAAAGACGACGTAAGCACAGAGCAGTCAGCACTGATGCAATGTTAAGAACTTGCTGCCTAATTACTCTGCAACAATTCCAACGTGTGATAGGGTCACATCATCAGCAGATCTTTGTCTGAAACTACACGGTGCCTTTCCCTAGCACCCTGGCTCTCGTGGAGACTTTTCCGCTGTGCCAGTCTGCAGACTCTGCCGGGTGATGGATGACTTGGGCTTACCATTGCATCCAGTCTCCAATGGGGGCTATTTTGGGATCAGTCAAAAAAACCCAACCTCCCCCCCCCACCACACACACAAAACTTCTTATCCCTTTTCTGGCTTAGTAACTTTGACTTTAGGGATCTCTGCAGATCTCCTGATAAGTACTTTACATGGTGGTGCCCTTTTCCTTTCTTTTTCCTTAGGCCCTTTGATGTTATAGTCTTTTCTCCATCTGTCAGAGGTCTCAGCTGCCAGTATTGAGGTGTGAAGGATGTCAGGCCCTTCCTCAGCTCAGGACTGCAGTTCTGAAACCTCAGCATAACCTGTTAACCACCAGCACCCTCCTTCATTCTTTCCCAAATCAATTCCCATTCATTTTCTTCTTCCCTGGTTCTTTTCTCAAGCTCCTTTAGGCTTTAACCTAAGTCCTTCAGTGGCTCCATCTCACCTCTGTCTTCTCAGCATCTCTTAGCATCTACTTGCAGGCCTCTCCACAGTTGTAGACCCCAAAGACAACCCAAATTCTCACAGAATTGAACCCAGACTACTTCCAATAGCAGTTGCATGATCCCCTAACCCTTCCTATTCGTGCTTAGTGAAAGAAACTTGCTGACCTGCCTGGGAAACTACAAGTCTTAGAGCACCTATTCTTTAAGGGGTCCACATTAGTTGTCCATGTGCCCCAGGGAGCAGCACAATGTTAGCCAGTTGTCATAAATAAGTTTGCTTTCAGGCTGGTGAAACAATTAATTGGGAATGACCGAGTCATCAAATTTAGTTTTTTCTTCCTGTTAGAAAGGTGCCAAGAAATATAGCCCAATTTGATTTGGTATTCAAAATTGTTCAGTGGATATGTACAAAGTACACTGTATTTAGGAGCAGGTATTCAAACCCTGCAATTGGTTCACCTCGGCCACATGGCATATGTGTTTGTTATTTTGGCAGGATGTTTTAACCTTTTTAAAGGAGTGGCATGTCGGGGGGCATGTGCCTGTGCATTGCCTATGGGAGTGCCTGAAGAACTGAATTTCCTCCATGGAATTTGTTGGTGGGTTTTTTTTGTATCCGAGGCCAAATTAGCCAAAACTAATTCCAAATCCAAGAGTCCAGAACCATAAGTGGCCCTACAACTGGCATACATCCTCCACCCCCACCTGGGGCTTCAGATGTTTGCAAATCCTTTGGTGGGCATCCTACTTGCAGGCCCAAGCCCAAAGGCTTGGGGTTTGGATGCCCCTGAGTTTTGCTTGCCCTTAGCCGTAAGGCACTCAGAGAAAGCAAGGGAGGAGACTCCGTGGAAGAATGATAGTATTTTGGAGAAAGAAATAGCAGGCCCAAGGAATTTAGGGCCATTTAAAATATTTTCTAGTCCTGTTTTACATAAGAAAGGGTATTCTATTTGGAAATAAATGTCAAACCAAAACTGCAAATACCTGCATTCCTTTCTGAGTGGTGGAAAGAAAAAACAAAGAAACCAGGCTGGCTGTTCAGCACATTTTACATTCAGTTTTTATACATCACATTTACAATTATTTATAGTAGCTATGTTTCAGGAATCTTTTCTATGACTTTAACAGAAGTTTAAGTTGAAACCCTATCATTCTCCACTTGCATACAAAGGCTTAGTGTGACCACATGAAGCCCACCTGCTAGCTATACTTATACATGTTTTATAGAAAGCCCATTGTAGTAGCTGGAATAGCTGTTGTGAAATTTTCCTTGTGATCTATCTAGTGATCAAAAACATTAGTCTCCTGAGTGACAAAATGTTAATTTTTAATATGCAAAATGGAAGTTACTTTATAGTTAGTGGAAAAAAATAATAAATGTTTATATTATAATTTAGTAGCAGCTTTATTTGTATAATTTAATAACAGCCAGAACATATTTTTTCCAATTTCTGTATCATGTCCCAGAAAGCAAGATCTTATGCCAAGATGACACCAGCCCTTAATTATCATGGTGGGAACTGAACCACTACTGAATGCCAAAAAATGTTAGACTGAGGAATAATAAAGACAAAACTTATCTGTCATTTGGCATGGACCTTAGCCTGAGGGTGTCTCTTCCTACAATAAATCAAAACCCAGTGTATGCTAAATATAATTTTTTAAAAGAGCTTCAGTCTGTTGAAATGGCAATTCTCTTGACAGGGTCTGTAGAAATCTTTCTTTCACCTCTGGAATGCCAAGACCCTTGACACAGTGTGGGCCTATTATTTTAAATGAAGTGCTAGTTGCAGCAGGACTTCCAGCTTCTCAGGATTGCATGAATGCTGCTTTACTGGCTACGTGCTGAATGACACCAGGCAATAAAAAATTAATGATACCAGACGAAGTTAAAAATAGAGGCTGAATTATTCTGCAGCTTTTATCAGCCTGTTTCTGAACAGTAATATCCCCTCTTACATTTTGCCTGTTAAATAACTCACTTTGTTAAACTCACAAAAATGTATTGCTGAAAGCAAATGGTTAAAGTATGTGGTGAAATAGGCAAACAATGAGAAACATAATAATGGTTTGTTAGAGGCTGAAAGTAGTTTAGCAAACAGAGACAGCTTTACACAACATTTCACAATTAAGAAGAAAAAACCCCTGCATCCTTACAAAATGCAGGTATGAGAGACATTATTTTCTAAGGTGAGGTCAGCGCACGCTTGGAATGTCTGCCTGTTCCCCTATAGCTCTGAGCAGAACTCCTATAGGTTTCAGTGCGATGGAGTCTCTGTAATTTACAAGATCAGACAAAAATTACACTTCCTTCAACTCAAGGGGAAAACTCTGTTCTGAGTCAAGTCAGTACAATTCCCACTAGGTCGGCAGGAGCCAAGGATATTTTGTCCCCAGGTTGGTACATTACTGCAACACATATAAAGGAATGGTATAGCTGAAAAGTTGGACATTTGCAATTCACAGAATCATAGAGAAGTAGGGCTGGCAGAGACCTCCAGAGATCATCTAGTCCAACCCCCAGCCTGAGGCAGGATCATCCCTATCCAAAATATCCCATACAAACTGTAATATAAACTCTAAATGAGACTACCATCAACCCTGACACAACACTGACTGTAAACGGAGGGGCAAGACCCTCCAGCCAGGAACCTCTAGGTTTAGTCCTGGCACCCCAGTAAAAGTGCCCAGCCTTTAGGGTTACCATATTTCCAATTCCAAAGAAAGAGAACACCTGTTGGGGGGACGCCTCACTCCCAACCCACAGCCCCCATCCCTCCTGCTGCCCCTCACTCCTGACCCACAGTCCCTCACTCCCCCAGGCTAAGCTGGTGACCCTCCCCCCTGACCTGCAGCCCCCCAGCCCTGCCAGTGCCCTGCATTCCTAGCCCACAGTCCCTGCCCTTGCTCCTAAGCCACAGCCCCCCAGCCCTGCCAGTGCCCCTCACCCTGGACCCAGAGCCCTCTGCCCCCCAGCCCTGCCCTCATCCTTCATGTAGGTGGGAGCAGAGACCTGTGGCACCTGCCCTGGGCTGGGGCTCCCACACTACGCCAGGGAGCCTGGACATGCCTGCCCCTCCCCTTCCTTCCTGGGCAGCGACTCCCAGCCACCCCGTCCCAATAAGCACAGGCACGAGCCCCTGTGCTACCCAGTTCCCCACTCCCCACCCTATTCCCCCACTGGAGGGACAGGGACAGGTACTTCCCCCTCCTAACCCCCCACCCCCAGCCCGCCAAAGCCTCCGCACCCAACCCCCCCCCCGGACC
>NW_017729022.1:181164195-181168514 GCF_001723915.1 Gavialis gangeticus | reverse complement strand
CATACACCCCCCCAACCTGGACAGTCCCCAAGCCCTGGTCCTCCAACCCTCGCCCCCCACAATCTTAGCTTCTTTCAGTTGCCAAGGCTGCATGCTGTACACGTGTGTGTGCATGCATTCGCATATGATGCTCCCTGCCTCCAATTGCCCTCCCCCTGCTCCCACCAGTGGAGCAAAGAAAAATCCCAGGCATTGGTTCAGATTTTTAAAAACTGCCAGGACAGAGATTGGAGGACTTAAAAAGGGGACATGTCCAGGAAAACCTGGACCTATGGTAATCCTACCAGCCTTGGCTATAGCCAACACACAATGCCTCTGGGAAGACTTAAAAACACCCTAACACATGCAGTAGGAAAGAGGTATGGGGTGGGGAAGGGGTTGGGCAACCAGCAAAGTCCAGAAGCATGGGAAATACCATAATAGAATGTAAGCACAGCTAGGCCTAGATTATCCCCAACCAGCGGCTATCCAACCTCTTCTTGAACACCTCCTGTGATGGACAGTCCATAACTTCCCGAGGCAGTCTATTCCACTGCCTCACTGTTCGAACAGTGCAGAAGTTTTTCCAGATATCCAATCTAAACTTACTTCACTGCAACTTCATGCCATTGGTTCATGTCCTCCTCTCTGCAGCAAGAGAGAAGAGGTGTTTTCCCTCTTCTTTGTTGTAGCTCTTCAAATATTTGAAGATTGCTATCTTGTCCTCTCTTAAGTGTCTTTTCCACAAGCTAAGCATGCCTTGTTCCTTCAGTCTTTCTTCCCATGACAACATGCCTATTAGCTGCTTGAGTCAGATGAAATCCACCTTTTTGAAATATAGCAGCCTAATTATGCTGACCTCATGCTTTCCCTGTGTCAGGATCTGGAATTCTATCATAATGCGATCACTTCCTCCGGAGTTACTCATCACCTTCACACCCTCCACCAATTCTTCCCTGTTGGTCAGGACAAGATCCAAGATAGATGACCCCCTGGTTGTATCCTTCATTTTCTGAAACAGAAAGCTGTCCTTCACACAAGTTAGGAACTGGCTTGACATTTTATGTTTGGCATTGTTCTTCTAGTAGAAGTCCAGAAAATAGAAGTCTTCCATCAGTATAATCCCATATCTTTTGGATAGATTTGACACCTGCATAGATGCCAACCTTTATTTGTCGGGGGGAGCTAAAATGATGCTCCCCCCCTCCCCCACCCAGTGACACCACCGGAGCAGGAACAAGTGGAGCCTGTGGCGGGGTGGGGGTAGATACAGGTTGCCCACTATGGGCTTGGGGCTCCCCACCCTGCTGCCCACCCCCTGGGTGCCCTGCACTGACCGTATCACCATGATGAGGCACTCCCTACCCACCCGGCAGCAGTGGAGGTCACAACTCCAAGTCACCACCCCTGCTGCTGCTGGGTGGGGAGAGGGCACCTTGCCATTTCAGCAAGGCTGGTGCAGGGCTCCCAAGGGGAGGCAGCAGGGTGGGGAGCCCTGAGCCCACAGCAGGCAGCCTGCATCTGCCTCCACTCCATGCACAAGTCTGGGAGGCATGTGCCCCCCATAACTCCCCGCCCCAGGGGTGCACACAGTGGCTGGGAACAAGTCCCCCGCCATCCCCTGGATAAGCTGCCCATGGCTCTGTCCTGCTGTCTAAACCCAGCTCCAGGCCTCAGGCCCCATGCATTACCCTGGCTTGGCAGTACCCCCAGGCTCAGCCTGTGTCCTACTCCTTCCCTCACCATGGGGACCTCAATCTGCACCCCTTTCCCCCCCATAGACTTATCTGCAGGCAGCTAGGGGAGCTGCTCTCTGCTGCTGCCTGGGGCTGTATTCCTGGCAACATGCATATATGCATATGCATGTGGTGCCCCCTGCATCCTAATCCCTGCAGTTCCTTGCAGGCTGAAACGCTACCAGTCTGCAAGGGGAAACCCACCATTTCTTACATTTTTCTACAGTGAACAGAAAATCCAGGTCTCTGCACAATACTGTGAATCCAGGAGAAATGCTGTCATGCAGCCTTGATGTGTCCATTTTGGTACTGTCCCACCCAGTTAAGGATGGGTGGTCACCCTATCCTCTTCCTCAGGGGGACCAGGGCCTTCAGACCCCCACATACTCAGTATCTATGGTCACCTGCTTGAAGAGTGCCTCATCTACCTCCTCTTCCTGATTAGGTGGCCTATAATAAATCCCCACCTTTATATCAGTGCTGCATCTTTCACCTTTAATTTTCATCCAAACACATTCTGCTTTGTTGCCTTCTTTCTCCTGAACCAGGAATAGAAGTATGTGTTTTTGACATACAAGGCAACATCACCTTTCTCCCAACCCTGTCCTTCTGAAACAGAGTGAAACCCTTCATGTTGACGTTCCAGTCATAAGAGCTGTCTCAGCAGGTCTCGGTGATGCCAGTCAGATCACAGTTCTTTTGACAGGCTGCAGCTTCCAGCTCATCCAGTTTATTCCTCATACTTCTTGCATTTGTATATATGCATCTGGTCTATTTTGCATTTTAACCCCCTTGCTTCCCTTTTGCATCACTTGCTCCAGTTCTGTAGCTCTTTGGCTGTTTTCCAGAATTGAATTGCTTCTTCAAGTCCTCTCTCCTCTGGACTGCATGCTCTGTTGCTGGAAGGTTTTGGTCACCTCCACCATGGAACCTTGTTTAAAGCTCCCCTTGCTAGGTTGGTGAGATGATGCCCAAAGATGCTCTTCCTCATTCTTGTCAGATGGATCTCATCTCTTGGTAGCAGTCCTACTCCCAAGAGCATCTACCCATTGTCAAAAAAGCTGAAGCCTTCATGTTGACACCACCATCTTGGCCACGTGTTCACTTCCAGGATACAATGGTCTCTGTTTGGACCCTTGCCTTCTGTGGGAAGGATTGATGAGACCACCGTATGTGTTTCAAGATCCTACTGCCAATAGCCTCACAGGCACAATTAAACTTGTCTATGATAATTCCTAAACACATTAAGTTCAACTATAATCTAGGATATCCCAGTTAGCACTCCAAATCATCATTAGACTTTCTTTCCCAAAAAGCATACACTGGTAAAAAAATGTAAATACCTGGAAATGAAGAGGTAAGAAATCCAAACAGTTTATTTGCCATGTAATTCTTCATCATCACACACTATCACCAAACCAAATTCACCCTGTCCATACAATCTTACATCTCACCTCTTATTTTGTTCTGTAATTGGAAACATACTGATTGATTTTATTTATTGATTTATTCAGTTTAAAATGTTGGCTTTGTATGTATTTTTAAATGCCTAGTAATGGTTACAAAAATAATATAATCTGAAGGTACATCATTTAATGTTAGATTCCTATCATGTGATGCATTGGTGTTATAGAAGGATATTTATATTAATAGAATTGAAAGTATTAATCTGTTTGTGGCTATGAATATGTTAATACATTGCTTTTATGATCCTCTAGGTTTATACAAACGTAGCTAGATCTTGCAAGTTTGTAATGTTAACTCTATTAATGATACTGTAACAAGTCGACTCTTGTAGCATTATTTTTGTAATAAGTAATGTTTTAGTACATGTTGTAGCACTATATTGGAAACAGATGCCTTTTGTAGGAAATAAGACTTTACAACTTCCTAGACATTTTTTATTTTGGCTTTTGCAAACAGCAGGCAGCAAAATTAAGCTGGGTGTGTGGTATATGTTAGATGGGATAATACTGAGTAACAAGAATATTATCTTTGTTATTCCCCATCAGTTTACCCATTTTCTATTATTCCATAATAATAATAAAAACTAAACAAAAATAAAGAACCTAATAATCCATATCGGACTTCTGCTTAGTACAGTTAACAAACCAAACTTGGAGTTTGTAGAGCAATCTATTTTGGAGACATGATGGCCCTAAAAATTTAGGAAAAGTAGTCTGGGCCTGGGCCTCACCCCTAGTTCTAAATATTTTGCATAGGGAGATGCGCTTAAGAGGCAGCAGCTGTGAAGTTCCCCTGACAGTGGCAAATCTTTGGGTGGTACATTGGCAGCAGTTGTTCTGTGGCCTTAGTTCTTCCCACTTCATCAAGGGGTTTGGAAAGTGGCAAGGAGCAGTCTTAAGAGGGGGTTAGGGAGAGCATGTGGCATTCTGCCCAATCATCAGCCTGTTCAGCAGTCCCTAAGGACTACAGAGATAATTTAGAGGAAACTTAAGGGTTCTGTATGTGCTGCCTAGGAACATTTTGACCCCTAACCAGTCCAGCAGCAGGGGCATGGAAAATTGAAAAGTCAGCTGACCTTGTTCCTATTATCTTCTGCTGCATGGAGTGCAGACCACTGTACCCCCCCCCCCCCCCCCT
>NW_017729022.1:181162795-181164124 GCF_001723915.1 Gavialis gangeticus | reverse complement strand
CCCCCCCCCCCCCCCTTGGATCTATCCCTGGGCAGGATCATTCCTGTTTATACCATTCCAGTCAAGTATCTGTCTAACCTCCTCTTAAAAATTTCTAACAGAAGCATAGTAAGGGGCAGGGGGCAACAGGGGTACCACCTCCAGGTGTTCACCCAGGAGTAGGGGTGAAAAAACAGAAGTGGTTGCACTGCTGGAATGGCTGCCACCATGCTGGCAGCAGCATAGCCAGTGATGCTGCCCTTCCCACACACTGCTGTGCTTGGGTGCACAGGGGTCATGTTATGCCTCTTATTTCCAAGGTTGGAAATTGCGCAGCCTCTCAGTAGCTCATGCCAGCGTGTAGCCAGCCTCATGGCTAGACTGTTCTTCCTAATATACAACTTAAATTTGCCTTGTTTCGGTCTAAGACTTTTATTTTTTGTCCTGTTCTCTACAGGACACCATCTATCACCATCCTATTTCTAACTACCCTCCAGGTATCTGAAGGCTGGTATCAACTCTTCTTCCCCCCCACCCCCTGAGTTTTCTCTTCTCCAAACTAAATAATCCCAGTCCTTCCAGCTCTTTCTCATAAACTTCTAATGTTTGTCACTCTCCACTGGACTCTTTCCAATTTATCCACATCTTTCTTGAAGTGTGGGGCTCAAAACTGGACACTGTCCTGCAGGTGAGGCCTCACAAGTGCTGAATTGAGACCAAGAACCACTTCCCTTGACCTGCAAATGACAGTCCTGTTAATACAGCCCAGTATGCCATGGGCCCTTTTTTGCAATAAAAGTATACTGTTGGGTCATATCTAGCTGATAGAAACTGGGTAAAAACAACTTCTTGCAGCAGGTAGAAGTAAATTACTTCTTTGGGCTATGTCTGCTGTACAGAATCACAAGTACTTTGCCAGAATAATTCCAAGATGACTCAAACTGTGCATAATTTTAAGGTCTTACCATATTGTGTTTAACATTGTGGATTAGCTGCTGTGGGTTGTTTTTTGTCTTTTTTATTGTAAGTCGCTCTGAGTTTTTCTGGGTAAAGTGGGATTAAAAAACAAAAACATATCTATAATCCCCTGGTACTTTTCTGCACTACTGCATTTTAGCCAGTTGTTCCTCAATCTGTATTTGTACATGTGATTGTTCCATTCTAAGTCTTACAATTGGAAGCTATCTATAAATTTGACAACATAATGTTTAACATTGCTTCATTTATTCATAAATAAATAAACTTAATTCTACAAACTAACAAAAAATCCATTGTAAAAACCCTGAAAGCCTGACTCTTCCCTAAGCTATCAGGTAAAATGACCACAATAATTCCCCCCCCCCCCCCCCC
>NW_017729022.1:181154607-181162648 GCF_001723915.1 Gavialis gangeticus | reverse complement strand
CAAATGCTCTGAACATATTTTTTCTTACATTGTTTCTAGAAGTATCTATTTCCAAACTATGATTCTCTTTGCTGACTTCAGGATCATGCCTAGAAATGGATCCTCTGGATAATTATTTAAACAAATTTTTCCTTTTACCACTACAGATTTTTATTTGACTACTGTCAGTTTAAATAATTAATTTATGTTTCTGGCAGTTGCCGTTACCTGAGATCCCATAATGAATAAAGACATGTTACTGAAATTATTTTCCCAGAAATTCATTTTTTGCCCTAAATCTTTCTATGCATACTGCCTGTGAAGAAACAGTATGCATAGCTCTGATAAAGTTTTCTAAACATGGTCCTATTCAATTTTGGGATTTACAGAAGCTATTCAAAACGTCTTTACAAGATCCTATGTTACAGACCTTGATTCTGCATCCACTTGCACAAGTATTGAACTAAATATGTGAGGAGGAGGAGTTCAGGTAACATCAAAGTTAAACGTGTGCATGTATAGCAAGACTGAGGGTTTAAGTACCCATCAAGTCTCGTCTTTTATTCTGAGATTCTTAAATCTTTGTATATAGTCTCTGTGTTTTCTGTCTCCACAAGTTTACTACACAATGCCTCCCTCTGAAAGACTGATGTATCTTAGTTCATTCTTTTGGTCACTCCTCCATCAACAGTGAAGCTTCCCTCAGACTCTGCTTTTATCCTGTTTCTTCTTGTAGCTTGCGAAGAACCTTCTTCTGCAAGGAACTCAACACTTCCTAAGATATGCTGAGTGCCTGCACCGCCCCTTAACTTGAGCTGAAGCTGTAAGTGTTATGAACTTCTTATAATTTAGGAACTGTAGAAGTCATGCTGTGATTTATCCATGAAACTCTGAGAAATGGGTAGCTACAAAATGCTCATGAATTTAGAATCAAAGTTATTAGTGTCATGCAATAAATTTATTGGCTGACGGTGAAATGACAGAAAAATATAGTGGGGAAGAAAGGTATAATGGATTTCTTAGCTAGGTAATTATTATAGTGAGAGAGCAAATGTATTAGGAGTAGCAGGAATTTAATTGTCTTCCCTCTATAAATATAGTTCCAAGGTAGAAAAGGAATTTGCAAAAGAAAAAAAAACAAATTGGGGCTGTTCCCTCTTTTAGATTCTTTATAGTGTGTAAAGAAGGGCATACAGTTTTTTTCCCCTCTACTTTTTAACATTGTAGAGTGTATGAGTAGAATGTAGAATTTATTCTACTTTTCTTAAAGATGACTAGAGAATTAATATGATTATGACATCAGATACCAGAGAAAAGAAAGCTGATTTTTATTCCGACTGTAAATTTTTAATATGGTGGGGGGAGGAGTTGTTTCTTTGTTTCCATGGATACTTTTTAAAAATCAAATGCCTGAACAAATGTATGGTCTTCTGGCATGTAGCTCACTTCAAGTTCATAAAATCATAGAATCATAGATGAAATGTCAGTAAAAGCTCAAGTGATCCCAGGCAGACTGCCATGCTCCCTGCTACAGAGGAACTTAAAACCCCTCACAATCCATAACAATCTCACCATGGGGTAAAATTCCTTCTTGACCCCAAATATGGTGATTGATCTGACCCTGAGTTCCTCTAACTTATAGGGCATGGCATTTTGTGCCAGAGCCTCTGGGTCACAGAAAATGCATGAAATTCTGCCTGAGATCTACCAAATATGTCTTGCAAGATGTGTAACTTGATGGATCTGTACTTCTCTTCCATAGCATCATGGAAGGTAGGCCCAGTGGTGCACAAGTCCTCAGGGTAAGAAGGTATGGGCTGGATTTTTCATTTTGTTGCTCTTCCTCCCATGGAGTGTAGCTACAAATGTTCTAGTGCAGCACTTCTCAACCCACGGGTTGGGACCCAAAAGTGGGTCACAAAAACATATGAAAAGGTCTCAAACAAACTTTAAAAATGGATTCTCCTTTAAACAAGAAAAAACATGGGAAACCATGGCTTTTCTTTTGCAGGCTGGCAGAGTTCTAGCCTGCAATGGGCTGCTTGGGGCCCCCCGTGTGCCCTCCTCTTCTCCCCACACACCCACCCCTTGCCCCATACACTGGGGAACTGGAGTTGGGGGCAGCGGGTCGGGAGTAAGGGGCACTGGGTCAGACCTGGCCATCGATATTTACAAATGGGCCCTGGTCCAAAAAAGGTTAAGAACCACTGTTCTAGTGTATTTAGGTTGTAAGCACATATGGAGGGAATGGGGATTCCTCCTTGGTGAGTTAGAACTGCATACATTCTAGATGTGTATGACTCCACTATGCTGCAAAAGTGAATATATCTCTGTTCTGAAGTTCACTCACACTCCAGACAACTTGTTTTTTTAACATATACATGTTAAATTTGGGGTATTTGGAAGTGTTTTGGTGATAAAAATTAATCCCCATTCTCTTTGCCTCTGTTACAACACAGATTCTGAGTTTTCCAGGTTCCTATTGCTTCCGTAAATGTAAAGATACCAGATTTCCTTGCTCAGAATACTTATTTTGCATTACCTGTTATAGGTAAAGGCACATCCTCATTTTCATCACACTCTAATTTAAACACACATCAGTACTGAGCACAAACTCAGAACAGATATGTGATGAAATCTGGATATGGTGGGAACTTTCTTCATATTACCACCAGAGACATACCATCTGTTAAATTATTAAAAAGATCATTTTTTTAAAACATTTTTTAAAACTTTGTAGAAAAGCTCTGTTAACATTAAAGTGTCTGGGGCTTTGTGCATTAGTATAATAAAGATGCCAACATTTATTCCATTCTAAGTAAGATTTTGTCTTCCATGGAACACTGTGACACATGTACAATTCCCTCAGCTCAACCTAACCAAGTGAGCACATACCCCTATACAAATTCAATGAGGATTTTCTTATAAGCATCAGCATACTCAGTGAAAAGTATGAAGTGGGCAGATAGCAGATTCCCATTCACCACAGTGGAAGAGAAGAAATGTAATAGTAACTGTGATAATCAAAGCAAACAACAGACTGCACCAGATAACTCAAATAGACCACCGTGGATAGCTCTGGAGAACCCTTCAGAAGTCAACCAAAGCATTCACCTTGTACCCTGTGTCACAGATACCATCGGTGTCATCCCCACTTGTTATTTCTTCTTTGAGCAATTAAGTTGATTGGAACCTGTGGAAGAAATTAAACTTTGTGTTGTGGTTGAATCAGAACTGACAGAGCCAGCTTTTCTTTATTTAGGGCCATACTGTGATCACAGGGAGAATTCCATAGAGCAAGGGGAATCACCTACTTGTCTGTTTCAAAGGATTTCTTGCACTCTCTAAGTTTACAAGCATATTTATACTTAAGACAGAGAAAGAGAAAAAAATACGACCTTGGAGAAACAAAACAATAGTACATTACACAGAAATTTAGGAAGTTTACATAAACAAACTATCTGTGCACAGGGCAATATATCAAGATAACCTAAGGATAACTCAAGGCATGCAGGATTTCTTATCTCAGAACACGTAACTGAAACAAGCAGTATCAGCACCTCTGGTCTCTGTCTGTTTTTCTAGTCACATAGGTCAGATGCTCAACTAAATTACTCCTACAAACCATAAAATGACGGTGCCAGGATTTTCCACTCTGGGTGCCTATGTTTTTTACATAGAGCTGAGGTCTTATTGTGGCTGAAGTGCCACTTTATTTCAGCACTGCCCATTCATTCCTAGATGACATGGTGGCATGGTTAGGAATACCTGAAACAGATAATTAACTCAGAATTTGTCTGTGAAGGAGTTAGAGAGAGTAAACAAAAGCCCTGAGGTGCCTTACATGCTGGCCAGGGGAGGTCAGGAGAAGAAAAGCAGCCAGTAGCAACAGACGGAAAGTGAAAGCGAGCAACACTTACAGGATGGAGGGCCGGCGGGGCTGCAGCTGGAGGCCAGAAGGGAAGAGAAGCAATCACCACACTTCCAGAGCAGCATCTCACTCTGGATTGGAGGAGGGAGGCTGCTCAGAGGGGCAGAGTGGGGTCAATTCCCTGCAAGCTGCAGATAGAAGAGCAGCTGAGCATCCAGTCCAGGCAGGCAAGTGTTGTGAAACTTGCCAGAGAAATGCTGTGGTGGGACTCTGAGAAGGAGGCAGGCGGAGGCCTGCACACACAAGTCTTCTGATAATCACTGGAGGCAGAGTGACAGCTGAGGATCTAGGGGAGAGGCCAGAAGAATTGCTGTTTCAGGTTAGAGCCTCGCTGCACATGGGAGAGATCCCATTGGAACGGTGAATGCTCACAAGTAAGTTGGGGCAGGTCTATGCACAGCAGTGACTAACTGATTTTTTGTTGTTGTGATTGGGACATGAGAGCCTGACCCCATGTGAAGGGGACATGGATTGAATTTGACAAAGAGGCTGAGAGCAGTTGGGTTTTGCTTTCTCTTCTTTTTTTGGATATTTGAATGCAGGCCAAGGCCAGACCTGGAAGGGCATGTGCCTAACCAAAGCTGATGGTCACCCTGGTGGCTGAGGGTGGAATAATAGACCAACAGGCAGCATTAAGATCTGGTTGCAGAGAACTACGAGTGGAGAGGCTAGGGTGGGGTAAAGGGGAGGTTTGGAGCCCCACAGAAGAAAACAGGGATCGAGACCTTGGGCATTGCCTCCTAGCAATATAATATCATCAAAGTCATGGCAGGCGAGAAACATAAGACCAATTTCCTGGCAGAGGTGATCCAAAGCCGAGGTCCACCCTGTCACTGCCTGTAGGAAAACAAGCTCAGGGCAGTGGGAGCAAGCCCTACAATACCTACAGTTGTCATTTTGCCTTATTCCTATTTTGCACATATGCTGACATTTCTTCTGGCCTTCATTTGTGCTGAGGAATACAAACAGAGGACTTTCTTCTTAGAAGCTACAGTTTTAAAATGAGTTTCATTGTAAGTGGATAAGCAAATGTTCTCTTGTTGGTGTCTGTAATGGAGTCAGAGGTTACTTTAAGGGGAAAATGCAAAAGACTAAGCTTGCTATGGGGAACTAGTTGCATTGCAATAAGCAGCCAAGGGACAGCTGCCAGGCATGGCAGGAGTAAAAGAGTAAGCTGCAGCAGAGGAGAGCAGGCTAGCCATCAAGCCAGAGCAGAAACCCCTGTGTATGGCTGGAGAGCCATCTGCCAGGAAGGGGTGGGGCTTTGGGGCACGTAAAAGCAGTGCCTGAGCTCAAGTGGGCAGTTTAGCTCTGCAGGCAGAGGAGCTCTTGCGGGAGATGGCTGCAGGAGACAAACTGGCAGGTGTCCAAACCCACTCTATAGACCTTGAAAGAGAAAGCTAAGGGAGGAAGCATGGCTTGTGGTAAGGTATTTACCCAGAGAAGGGGGGAACTTTAGTTTTGAAGTGGTTTGGTTATATTTGTGTTACATTTTTTTTGTTCGAGTTTAACTGAAAAACCTGGCTGTGCTATGGAAGTGGTATAGAGGCTTCAGAGGCACCTGAGAGGCACACAGCATAGACTCCTGCAAGGGTCAGGGACTCCAGGTGGCTGAGTAGCCTTAAAAGGATGAAACTAGGGCCAGGAGCCTAGAGCCTAGGTCTGAGGCAGTAGACCTAGACTGAGGGGACACAGCCAGAGAAAAGGGGCTGAAGCTTGTAAGGCTGAAGCCCCAACAAAGGTTTGAGACTGAAGGGGCCAAATGGTCGGGAGCCCTCCTTGCAGGTGATATCAAGTACCACCTGCAAGGCATGGGGCTGGGGGGCTGCAGGAAAGGATAGAGGCCACTTATAAGGCAACTGGTGTCCTGAAGCCCTAATAAGTCAGGAGGGCCATTATTTAGTACCCAAAGGCAAGGCTAAGGCTAACTGGGGACTCACTCTGGGACCCTGGCGCAGCTTCCCTAAACTACATAGAAAATTCCATTGAGGTGTTGCAGGAAAAAAGAAATATTAATAAATAAAAGAGGTACCCCAAGGAGCTGCAGTGGGGCAGGAGTTGCATGGCCATCTGGGGATGTTATGGCCACCCTCTGGGCCAGATGTACTATAGTGCCACTTAACAAACACAAGTTCAGTCAAAGGTGTCACATTCTGCATGCCAAACATCTGTTCCCATACTTGATGTTTTGGTCATTGTCTTTGTATGCTTACAGCAAACCCATAGCTGATACAGAGTTAAAAGTCCATTCCTAAAATTGTCAACCTTCAATGGAATCTAGTTTTATAATAATGGAAGTAGGTGGAGGGGAGGAGAAATTGCTAAATCAATTAATTCCTTAATTATAAAAAGGTACAGAGGAAAGCCACTGGATAAACTCAGTACTGCCAATTTTAAGTGTCAACAAATCAATCAAACATCAAAATAACTTTCATGTTGGTTACTAAATTGTATGATTCTTAAAAATAACGATTTTGGTTCTTCTTAGGGTTCACATTTTAATCTTACTTTCCATAACAATGAGAGCTAGAAACTTGCTTTAATTTTTTTTAAACCCCCAAAACCTGCAATTCTTATGAAATTATATAACTCTGGCAGCTGGGCTGTTAGAATAAAACACCAAATATTGTTAGACTTTAGACAAAAATAGCAAAAGTTGACAACACTGAAAAGTCTAAATTCATGTTCATGTCCACACCTCCCACTCAGTTGTCTGGACTGACTTGTTTGTTGCAAGGTCTTAGCAGCCCTTCTTGCACTGCCCAACTTTCTCATGTATTTTCTTCTCATGCTCATCCTTCATGTTTTGTTGTGTGATAGTCTCATGTCATTTTTTTGATGGTCCTTACTTACATCTTGCACCTGCAATTTTGCCTGTTCTGCCATTTTATGGACTTGTAGGACTCTTCCTTTCCTCACAACAAATGTCCATGTACCTTCCTATCATCCCTGCAGCTTTACTGTCTTTATATGGACAATCTGAAAGGTGACATATTACAAAACTATCTTTGGAGCCTCCGTGCCTTTAATATATCCCTTAATGTTTTCTTATTCCTCTTTTTGCACAGATTTTAGTTCTTCCAAGTACACAGTAATCTCAAATTTAGTGCTGGTGAGAGCTGAAAATTGTCATAAATTGCTAGCACATCAGTACAGAAAACAGTAAGGTCATTTGGACAGCACCACTCCTTCTGTCTTCCCCCTTTGCAGTTGCACGCAAGAACATCTATTTGTATTGTTTCCATGATTCTGCAACATGGACTGCAAACCTTAATTCTGGTGGTAATTTCCAGATGCCCATCCTAGTTGGCTTTATGTCTACTGGAATTCCTGCGAGATCGTCCCAGTTGCCTGAAACCTGTCCAACCTTAGAACCATGTAAAACAAGACAAGCTTATATTTAGCAACAAAAGTATTTTTTATGTAAACTATAACTACTGATTAATACAGCAACTATTAGAAGACGGTTGGGCAAAATACAGCCCGCAGGCTGGATCTGGCCCACCAGGCCATTCTATTTGGCCCGCGTGGTCCTTCTAAAATGTAGGAAAATAATTACTGGCCAGTGGCTACCTGTCAAAGCTGACAAATTGCCAGCGACAGGAGGAGCCCATGGTAGGATCCAGTAGCAGCAGCAGCAGCAAGACCTGTCCAGCCTTGCCCCACCCCCAGCCCCAACCAGAATCTTTTGCCAGCGATTGCACCGCTGCATGGGAGCTGGACCAAGCTGAGCTGGCTCCATGCTACACTGTGTAGTCCCAGCCATGCAGCCAGGAACTTCACCCTGCCAGAACCAGCTCACTTCAGCCAGTACTGCATGGTTCCTGGCTGCACGGCTGGGACTGCAGGGCATGACATGGAGCCAACCTGGCCCAGCCAGGAGGGAGGAGGGGCAGAAAGCAGAAGGGGGGAACAGTGGCTGGGAAGTAGTGGCAGCAGTGGCAGGTGGGCACTGGCTGCAAGGAAAGTAGGGAAGCAGCAGGGGAAGGGGAGCAGTTGTAGTGGGGGAGTGGTGGTGGCAGGCAAAAGTGAGAGGCCCGTACCGGTGCCCCAGAGCCAGGAGGAAACCAAGGTGGGCTGGCAGGAGCATGGAGCCTGGGCGCGGGGTCTGCCTGGCTCTACTGCATGAAG
>NW_017729022.1:181142046-181149607 GCF_001723915.1 Gavialis gangeticus | reverse complement strand
TGTAGTGGGGGAGTGGTGGTGGCAGGCAAAAGTGAGAGGCCCGTACCGGTGCCCCAGAGCCAGGAGGAAACCAAGGTGGGCTGGCAGGAGCATGGAGCCTGGGCGCGGGGTCTGCCTGGCTCTACTGCATGAAGCTTGCATGCAGTCTGCCCGAGCCTTGCACCTCTGGGGAGAGCCGCAAGTGATGGAGCCAGCAGCCTGGCCCCGCTCGCTGCTACACGCAGGTCATGGGGAAGGGTGGAGAACTCTATGCTATGGAGCTGGGCCAGTTCCGCCCCTTTCCCTGCCACCTCAGCCGAGCCTCATGACCTGCACCGCCAGTTTTATTGTACAGGGCTTGGTGGGGCTGGCCCCACATGCTGCCATCACCTGCAGCTGGGAACCAGGGTGGGAGTACAGGGGTCTGCATGCTATGGGGCTGGGCAGGGCTGGCCTTGCTTGCTATCACCAGAGACTTGCACATTCCAGGGACTACAAGGACCCCCCGCTTCTCTGCCCCCCACATGCACCTCTACCCCCCACCATTGCCCCAAACACATCTCCCACACACACTCCCACCCCACTCACCTTACCTACACTCCCCACACCCTGCCACACATGCACACCCCCCACACATACACTCCCTTACTGCCCACACACAATATACAAGAGTAAGACTATTCTGAGCTATTATGCAATTGCCTCTAGATACACTATGTAAACACACACAAATCAGGATAAAATATTTTTTAAAATAAAATTAAAGTAAGTTGTAGTAGATGTTTGATTTTTATTTATTATGACTTGGGTTTTTTTCTGATTCCAAGATGGCAGCACCCTCCCTCCCAAAAAAGTACTTCCAGGGCGAGGGGAGGATCTTCCAGTGGCAAAGGTCAGTGCGTAGAAGTGGGACTTCTGGTCCCAAGATGGTGACATGGGAGTGGGACACCCATCAAGGGGTAGGGCTACCCTTGCAGCCCTCGGCAGCTCAGCAAAACTTGTTAAGCGGCCCTCCATCCAAAATAATTGCCCACTCCTGTATTAGAACCTGGTATTAGCCTTGCCTTTCAAAATGGAAAATAACCTTTCTCTTTCTCTGCATTCATTCTTCACAGTCTTTTATTGTGATCAGAGCTGTTCTACAAAACAGGTTTGATTGTAGATGGTAGTGTAATGAGAGATAGGAAGTCTTGGTACCAGCTCCAGGTGCCCACTTAAAGGCCATGCAAGAATGGCAGTGACTCTGGCTGCCAGCACAGCTGTCACAGCTGCTACAGTCAGTCTGTTGTTGTTGCCACACAGGGATCAGTACCTTTTGAAATTTAATGATGATTTAATGCTGTTAGATAATATTACAGTGGTAACACAAATCAGAGAGAGAGAGAGATGCAACTGAGTTAGCACTGTCACTATACAGTATTTTCTTGCATATCACATGCTCCCCAGATAAAACACACACTCTATTTTTGGAAGGCTGAATGTAGGGAAAAAAGATTTTCCCAAGAGTCATGGCCAACTGTGACAGAGTGAATCCGCCTGAAAACACACAGTGGCACCCCAGAAGAGAGTCTGGGTGAGGCAGCAGGAACTTCCTGTTGTGGCAGATTACCAACAAGGGTAGGACCCAAAAGCTACTGCTTTTGTAGTGGCTGTGAGAGGCTTAACACTGGACTTTGCCTCTGTTCTTTGTAGTCCCAGGGAGAAGTGGCAACCATCTTGGATTACAGCATCTGTTTGCTGTATTCCACCTTGCTTCTATTTCCAGCAGAGGAAAACTAGCTTACCCACTTAAGATGTGCACCCCAATTTTGAAGGTTTGATTTTTGGGAGGAAAGCTGTATGTGGTGTGCCAGTAAATATGGTGATATTTACTTCCATCATCATGGAACTTCTCTCCATGTTGTATATTCTGGATAGTGTGTGAATACTGACTCGGGTAATATAGTGCAATGGGTGTATCTTTTTAAGATCCTATTAGGTAACCTGTGATGTAATGCAGTGCTGTACTTACGGATATCTCTAACAAGCTAGGGAATGCCAGAAGAATTTCAGAGGTACAGAAGCATTAATAATTTATTTTCAAAATATTATTTGTACACAATAGCTTCCAGGTCTTAGCCAGACACTAGCAATATATAAATGTGTTATTAATTGAGTTTAACTTTAGTTTTGCAGTTAATTTTTAAAAAGAAAAAAACCCCAGAAAAATTATGAAACAGCACCTAGGCACACAAGATATTTAAACAATTATAGTATTAGAGGTCTGTATGTAATTTCTCATTTAAATGTTTCACACTTAAATGAAAGTGTAGCTAGGCACTTTGTACCCTGGGTAGTGGTCGCACATGGGACAGCAGCCACAGCTGGACTGCCAGTGGTGGTAGTGGTAGCAAGGAGGGCAGGGGCTGTGGCATCTATTTTTCTTAGGGTGACCGTATGGGACAATGTGAAATCCAAGACACTGCTGCCTGTCTCTTCTCCCCCCACCCCAAAGATGCAGGCAGTCAATGGCCCATTAATGAACCATTGTTCTCCACTTCACTGGTGTTTACAGTCATATTTGCTGTCTGCTAGGCTTCCTGTTTCACAGTGCCTGCTGCTCTGTCTCTGTGCCCCCATGCCTGGGACACTTGTTTTAATTTTTCACCCGCTGGCTAGGACCAGCCTTCAAAATCTGGGACTGTCCCAGCCAAACTAAGATGTGTGGTCACCCCAAATTTTGTACCACCCCCTCAAGTCAGTGTCTGAGGCTGGTGCCCTAGTCACCACCCCCTTTAGTTATACTGCTGCATCTAAAACTGTTGAAAACATGAGTAACTAGTCTATTATTTGCTGACTAGATTGGAGGAGGTTTTTTCAAAATTCTTCAGGTTCTGTTTAGAGGTGTGTTTCCAAAATGAAGGTTTTATTGGAGCATACCATAGGCCAGGGCTGTCCAGCTTCCAAGCAGCTGGCAGTACACACCCAGCAAGCAAACCACGGGTCACTGGGCCATGGACCATGTGGATGCCTCCAGCACTGACACATCTACATAGCCCCACACTCACCCTATATTCTTGCCAGTGGCACTGCTCTACTGCTTAAAGCAGGGGTATGACACAACAGCTGGAGGAGGGAAAGGGTGCCTGGTGCCCCACTCTCCCCTGCTGTGGCAGCTGGAGCAATAGGGGTAGCAGTGGCTGAGCAGGAGCCTGGGGACTACAACTTAACCCCTTGCAAGCTGCAAGCAGTCTGTGGGCCACCAGTTGAACAACTCTGCCATAGCCCATGGAGCTATGCAGATTCTCTTCAGCAAAGTCTGGTCAGTGTCTTTCCTACACATCTATCTCAGTTAAGGTGCAAATGTATATTAATAGTGCTTAAAATGTGTGCAAAGAAATCTAATCATTGCAGGTAGCAGAGAATAGAAAACCAGCATGATGTAATTGCCTTTTCTTTATATTAAGGTTTTTGTAAAATTGGATTCAAGATTAATAATTTTTATATTAAAAGTTTACTATCATCAGCAGTGAGATCGCAGTAGTTTGTGGGTCACTTCGTACATTTTTTTTTTAGTAATGCTCCAATAATGGCCCAATAAAATTTCTTTCCTAAAACTGCAGATGTTGGTAATATAATAGCTGGTAGTCTCAATTATTTATATAGATATCCAATATTTGAATTCTCTTGTAAGAGTAGCGTATAGTAATGGAAAATTGGTGAAACTACAAACTTTGTTTGCAGTAGAGAGCATATGCTCTATCATATGTTAAATTTATTGTAAACTTAACATCTTTACTACATATCCAGTAGAATAATGGATCTTTGATAAAAGTCCTCTGTCTTCCACTAGGGGGATACCTTGGTTGAAACAACCTTATATATTTGCAACCAGGCAACTACTGATGGGCTTTAGGTATTTGACTACATAATATGCCATGAAATGTGCTGTGATGCAGTTCATCTATTGCACTCATGATAAAATTACTAGACAAATCGCGCTTAGTTTAGCTTAGTTCCACAACATGGACCTCACCATATCACCTAAAGATGTCCCTTCCTATTTTTAGTAGGTCCCTTATTCTCTTAAACAGCAACAGCACATACATACATGAGAGTCCATCCTTGTTTACTACAGCACCAACTTTACCGAACTTGTGATAAGAAAAATGGCCCCTATAAAAATTATGTCTTAGTCACAACATCTCATCAGGCTTTGTAAAATGGCTAAATTCAACTTCAGGCTCAAATTTCAGGGATGGTTCCTCCTGACGTGACTTCACTCAAAATGGGAGCCCTGATTACTCAGTGTATCTGGTTATTCTGGGTTACACCTGTATTTTTATAGTACTTATTGTATTAAAATATATACGTATGTATGTATGTGTATATATGTATATATGTATGTATGTCTCGTATAACACTGGAGAAGGCAAAAGCCGATGGTATTGACTATACCAGTTGTGCCCAAACTTTTTGTTTTACTGGCCAGATGAGTGGTGTCAGGTTCATCCAGCCATGCAGGGCTGTGGCTTATTCCTCTGTGCGAGATGCGCAGTCGGAGCTTATCCCACTGCGTGAGGGTTGGAAATTTGGCACTGGGGAAATGGTGGCAGTGTTAATTGTCGCTGCTCCCCCACTGCTAAATTTCACAGCTTGTGAGGAGCCCTGTGGGCTGCATGACAGGGCTTCATGGGCTGGATCTCACCTTCAGGCTAGGGTTTAAGCACCTCTGGACTATACAGATGACTATAGGGAAAAATGCCATTATCTTAGATTGTGAAAGGGTATGACAAATGAATACGGCTCTCAGTAAGTGATCCTGGGTAGGAAGGCTATGAACTCCAGTAAAAGTTTTTGATATTGTCAAAAGTTTTGGGGGGAGCTTATATCATTATTACTTTTTTTCCCCCTTAGATATGTGTCATTCCTTTATAGGATGGGATCAATTAAATTCTGAGAGGTAGATAGTCACTTCAGTCTGAAGTCAGTCAGAAGGAGATGATATGCACCCTTATAGACTAACTAAATATATAGAGAACACAAGATTTCCTGAACCCAAGTTCCCTTCATCAGATGCTGTGAAAGGACAGCACAGAACAAAGTGGAGTGAGTAATTACAATATAATGGGTGCATCTACACATGCAGATGCTCCAGGCAGGTGTCTACATGTGCAGGGAAGTGGGAGCAGATTTGTTGCTCTTGGCAACAGTTTGATCCTGGCTTTGCACCAGCCCTCTGCAGCAGCCAGGGGGACCTCTAAGCTCCCCCAGGGTGGTAGCCCAGGAGCTGGCAGGGAGCATGGGGCTAGAAGACAGCTGTTTCCTGGCGGGGAATGGGAATTTGCTCCATGCCACTGGGAGTTGCTTGCTGCTGGGGCAGGTTCCGCCACTGGACCCTGGGCAGCAACAATGTCCCCCTGCTCTGGCAGCAAGGAGATTCTTACCTCATGAGGCAGAGCCTGAGAGATTCTTCTCCCATTTTTATTGCAAATCTCCCAGGGGCGAGAGATTGCATCATGATTGTGGAGCTGGGGCTGGGAACAATTATCTCCCAGCCCCTGCTCTGCAACCACAGAGCTGGGGCTGGGAGCTCTCTGCTGCCGAGTCAGGGGGACATTGTCCCCACCTGGGCTTCAGTGGCAGAGTCTGCACCGGCAGCAGGCAGCTCCTATCTCCTGCCCCCTGCTGCCCAACTGATCAGGAGCAAATTTGCTCCCAGTCCACCATCTACATGTGCTGTACTGCGTAGTAATTTAATTACGCCCGAGTATATTTTCTACTTGTATTTACAAGTGGTGAATTTACCTGTGATTAGAGCAAATTACTATGCAGTAAGCATCTGCATGTGTAGACAGTGACCCTTACTGTGCAGTAATTTGCTCTAATCTCAAGTAAAGAGTCTCATGTAGCTGCGCCTAATAGGAAGGAAAGCGGGGTGGGGGGTTGTTGGTGGACAGAGGCATACAGGCAAAGAACCCAGAGGAAAAAAGGGGTTCCAAAAACTAAGTGCTGGGATAAGAATTCATAGGATTAACTTTTAGGAACAAAAGTTCTTAGCTTGTATGCCTCCCGCAGCATTTCTCCTCCTCTTCCCTGAAATCCCATTTATAATATTCTAATTACTCACTCTACTTCATGCTCTGCTCTATGCTGTCCTTTCACAGCATCTGAAGAAATTAACCTGGGTTCACAAAAGCTTGTGCTCTTTCTCTGTCTATATATTATTTAGGCTATAAAGCTGCATATCTACCCCGCCTTCTTATAAATATATTATTTCAGCAAAACATATTATAATACAAAACACTGATGGAAATGACTAAAATCATTCCTATGAATGACTTACCCATGCCGTTTTTTGTTTACCCAAGCCATGAAGTCACTGAGGAGAAAAGCCTGTGTTCATTAGGTGTGGACATTCAGGAACTTCTGAAACTCCCATGATATTAAGTCATCAAACTCAATCTTACACGTGGCAATCTGGAGTCTGATAAATTCTGTCCCATATACTTGGTTCAATCCATAATCAGGCAAGGATCCCACTAAAAGAGGGTGAATTGTGTTGCATCAGAAAATATAATGTGCATTTTACGCAGTATAGGGTTGCAGTGCTACAAGCTGGTGACTAAAAATTACTATACTCAGATATTACTAAAAATTACTATAATCAGCCTGATGAAGGGTTTTTAAACCCGAAAGCTTGCAAAGAATTTCCAACTATTTGAGTTGGTTTAATAAAAGATATCAGATTCACCCAAAGAACCTTGTCTGCCTGAACTCAGATATTCACTTTAATTCTTGTTGAAACACCTCACAATGCAAAATGTTTCATATTTCTTTTTGAGAATGTAAAAACAAACGTGTTTATTTTTCAGGATTTTTCATTTTTGATGGAAACAGCTCTGGGAACCTGATCCTAATTTTCATTTTGCTTGGGAAAAGTTTAGGCCAAAAGGCTTTGCTCAGTTCTGTGGCCACGACCTCTACTCCACAAGCCCTCTACCTACACAGCAGTGGTGAACGTGAAGGGTCTATCGTTTTTCTTTCACACAGGTTTTGCAGTATGGCTGGCGCAGTGGTTTTCAACTTTTTTTAGGCTCTAGGCACCCTCAGTAAATGCCAGCTCTCAGCTTTTGCTTCTTGACAGCAAAAATAAGAGAGCAGTTCTTTTTCCTCAGAAAGGCCACGACGGGTCAGAATGTTTTTAATGCTCTGGATTCTTATTTGAAACTTCTGGGTTTATGTTGCGATCACATTTTGCAGGCCGAACGCTGTGCGGTGACCTGAAAAGGATCTCAAGCCACTTCAGGGAGCCCCACGCCCAGGTTGAGGATCCCTGGGTTGGAATGGTCTTGTGGCCCAGGCAATAAGGGAGAAACCAGAAGCGCTTGGTGATCTCTTTTGGTCGGAAGACCTGGGCAAGCTTTTGGGCACTCTGCTTCGGCTTTGGACAGAAGTCAAGAGTTTTGGGGTTTAGGTATGGACCCGGCTGTGCCTGGCCCTCGGGCTCTCTAACATCGTGGCTGCGCAGGTGACCCAAGGAGCTAAGCTCGCCCAAAAATGAGATACCTCAACAAGATTTCCACCCCCCCCCCCAATTTTA
>NW_017729022.1:181140480-181141529 GCF_001723915.1 Gavialis gangeticus | reverse complement strand
CGCCCGCCCCTCCCGGCCCGTGCGGGACTCGCGCGCCCGAGCCTCCGCGACTGCCTCGCGCTCCCCCGGGCCCGCAGCGTCTGCTCCCCGTGTGGCTTCCTCCTGCCCGGGCCTTGGGGATGATCCGGACTTTGTAGCTGGCTGAGAAGGGGCCGGGGGCACCTCTGGATCGCCTACTGTTTGCTGACTGACTTGGGAGAGGGGGCCGTGATTTTTTTCTTTTTCTTTCTTTTTATATATATATATATATATATACACAAAAAAGCAAAGTATTTATTTTATTAAAGAGCAAGCATGTCGTTTGCACAAGGTAAGTTGGCAGGCTTCCTTCTGTCTTCCTGAAGTGCTTGGGCTCTGCATGCCAGGGGTTTGGGGGGAAAGCACTGTGGGTCTGCATGTGCATGTGTGCACCCCCCCCCCCCCAGTAGCTCTGTACAACACTGCCTGTAACCCGCGGTGGCTGGGGGGACTTGGAAGTCTCCATCCATCTGCTAAATAGTAGCAGAGTTGTCCTCTGCAAGATCTTGTTCTTGTTTTCATTGTAGGATTTGACAGCAGGGCCCCACCAACCTATGCTGCCTGGTTTCACTTCTCTCTCTGTCTCTCTCTCCCTCTCTCTTTTTCTCTGGTTATTCTTTTTTTCCACATTACTTGAGCAGAGGCATTAAAAACAGGTTGAGGCGGGTATGCCTGCAGGGTTTCTTGCTGTAGTGAATAACTGGCAAGATCTTGATTGTACAGAGGAGAAAGAGATATCACAGCTTAAATCTCCCCTCTCATCAAGCAGCTTATTAAAGGGGTGTGTGTGTGTCTGTGTGTGGGAGCGGGGTACGAGCATGAGCATCTGCTCTTCTTTTTGGGAAATTCAGGTGGATGTTGGCATGCATTCCTCCCTGTAGGCTCTGGCAGTCTCCTTGCTCTGCGTGTGCGTGCGTACGTGGTCTGAGTTTCAGATTCATCTATTGCAAAACCAGGGACTAGCCCACAAGAGGTCACTTCAGGAAGCAAAATGACTTTGGTGCATTGCTGTGCCCCCCCCCCCCCCCCCC
>NW_017729022.1:181131982-181140232 GCF_001723915.1 Gavialis gangeticus | reverse complement strand
TTCTGGTCCACTTCCAGGTTCACTGCTGAGCATGCAGCCCCCCCCCCCCCCCCCAAAAAAAAAAAAAAAAAAAGATTCTTAAGGTGATTTGTTTTAAACTGAAATGGGTCCCATCAAAATAACCTCCCCTGAAGTAAGGCTAGGAGTCAGGAGCAGGTTTCTATATGCATTCTGTGTAAGACAGTAAAAGGTTGACTTTGAAAATTAGTCATTAACTTTCAGTGTGTTCCTGGGCATTGCACAATGTTTGCTATAGATTAACTATTTGCAAATACTGGACAGAATGGGTGGAATTAGGGGGGGAAGCTTCAGCTGCTTTCCTCAGGTCAGCAGCCTAAAATCAATGGGTGGGATAAACTACACTTCACCATGAATAAACTATCAATTTGATGTGTGGGGCCTTTTTCTTTAATTACAATTAGCACTTCTCAGCCCACTGCAAAAGGTGGCTCTATTGTGGATAAGTGATGTGAAACTGACAGCTAGAAAAACCCATGTGAGTGCACAGCTAAGTTTCACAAACTATGCTGATGCTTAGCATATGAGAGTCTAAACTAATTTTTAAATATTAGGTACTTAATTACTCTGCCACTCAAATCAATACGCTGCTAAAACACTCTACCAATATCAAATAGTTTTTAGCATGGCTAACGGCTCTGAGTTTAAAAATTAAATGTGTGATCTTAAAATCAAAACTTTTGCTGTATATTAATGGCAAGAACTGCTCTGAAGTGGTGTGACCTTTGAGAATGTTTGCTTCAGTATTATGGTTTATGATCTCTCATGGATGTAATGGTAGCTTTTACACCCTGTATCCTTACGTACAAAATGCATTATGGCTTTGTAGTTTGAAATGCAAAGGGTTGTGAGTGAAGCGTTGATTCCATTCAAGCTTTTGGAAACCTAATGTAAAGAGGCAAGTTTGTTTTTTATAGGAAAGAATGTCTGCTATTTAGGGAGGTACAATCCTTTGAGGTTTGGAATGCCCTGAACTTCCATTAGGGTTAGTGGAACTTAAGGCATTTTGTCCCTTGAAGGATCAGGTCCAAGACTAGTGTATTTACCTGTGTATTTTGTTACGCCTTGCAACTGGCCTTCCTTGTGGATACTTTTGTATATATGCAAATAATAATTTGAATCCATGACACCAAGTAAATTCCAACACTTCTCAAAAGTAGCTATTAGTCTACAAATCTTAGTTTACAGGCTACATGTGTCCAAAACATGAAGAAAAGGAAACACCTAAGATCCACAAGAATGTCAGCTTATAGCAGGAAGAGCTACCTCCTAACTTGTATCATGACTCCCTCCTGTGCTGAGACCTTGTATATCAAGCTCAAAGCCACTACACGTTCTCTTCTGGCCCAGTTTTGGACTAAAGAAAAACCAAATCAAAAGGGGGAAAAAAACACTGGCACTTGTGACTGGCTTTCTAGTTAGTGAGTGGTATTGAGAGTGGACGAGAATAAATGAATCTGAGTTTGAACCACAGTTTCGAAATGAATTGTGGGATCTACTTTTATTTTCCATCTCTGCCATATTGTAATAAGGCCTCTTGTTTTCTGCTTTGCAAGCATCCGGTATACAGTCTGTTTTCATTTCTATCATTAATATGATTTCTGGATGCATTAGCTGTTGGCTATCTACAGAAGTCTATATCTGGGGGGGTTGCTGATAAGGCCCACCCATGGAGATGATGATGATCAAGAACATACTACAGTGAATTAGCTGAGTGAGTGAATTAAAGGCCTCATCATGGTGATGGGTTTTGGGGATTAGCTTTGTTCTGTAGCATACCTGAAGACTTTATAAGTCTCTTTAAGGTGTCAAAGGTAGTCAGCTTCCAAAATGTAACAGCATCTGGTATCTTAAGCCCTTATTGTAATACTGTCGCTGTTCTGGGGAGTGGCCCAACTATAAAAATGAGCAATAGTCATTCACTTTTAGAGTCACTTTTATGTCATCCTAGGCTGACTTCATATGCCTGCCTGTCTACATACGCACAGTAAGGCCAATCTAAAGGCCAAAGTGCTGTGAATACCTTGGACTATAAGAATCTTTTATGTAATTGGGATGCTTATGGCAGCATGTGCTCTTGGTAAACTGCTGTTGCAATTATTGAATGTCTCTGCATGCAGTCTCACTTTTCAGTGGCAGAATTATTACTTTTAATTACAGCCTTGAAAAATTTTACTTGCCTGTAGCAAATAATTCCTTTTTAGATAAGCAAGTACAACTACTTTTCCACCCCACCCCCATCACCATTATCATTTTGGCATGGCTGGGGGAGTAGATGTGAACCTCCACTGCTGACTTTAACAGATGCTCCTGAATAATGGTTTACAGTTGCCTTTGTGCTCTCAGGCCTGGCACCCAGTTATATGAGTACAATGTATTTCTTTTCTCAGTCCTCGGGCTATGAACTTAAAACGCTTTGCTTACCAGGAGCATTATACTGACCCAAACTTAAAAACAATCGATGCTTATTAAGTATGCAGATCTGTGGTATCAGCAACCCTGAAACTGAACTAGCTCCCCTTATTTGCAAAGTTTCTAATGGCAGGAACGATGACTGGAGACCTTTGGAAATGACTTGGGGGCTGCTAATCCTTCAGCACCAGTGCTGATTATATACAGCACTGTCTGTGGTATGGTATTAGCAGCTGCAAACTGACTAGCTCCCTTCATTTTCAAGGCTTCCAGTAGTGGCCAAGAAAGTACTATTAAAAACCTTGACAAAGGGTAGAGAGCAGCCATGAAACTGACTGGCTCCTTTCATTTTCAAGGCTTCAAAAAACAGCTGTTTGATAGCTGTTTTGCCCTCACTGTTAAACTGTGCAATCTGTTACAAAGTTGACAGTTCCCTCCACTGTGCAGGTTACCAAAATACAATTAAGTTACAGAGTAGACAGTGGGGCTGAAAAATGTAGTTCATTTAAGCAGTCTGTGCTCTTCGGGGATAGGCAGAATACCAGTCGTTACAACAGATAGCAAATTGGACTTGGCATTCTGTTATCATAGAAAGTTAAGGTTGGAAGTGACCTCAGGATGTCATCTTGTCCAACATCTGCCTCCCTACCCCCCCTTCAAAGCAGGACCATCCCTAACTAGATCATCTTAGCCAAAGCTGGGATCTTGAAAACCGCCTAGGATGGAGCTTCCACCGCCTCTCTGGGTAACCTGTTTCAGTGTTTTACTACCCTCCAAGTGAGAAAAGTCTTCCTAACATCTAACCTAAACTTCCCTTGCTCCATTGCTCCTTGTTCTGTCATTGCCACCACTGAGAACAGTCTATCTGGGGGTACTTTGGAAGGTTCCGGGGTATGTGAGAGTGGCGCCGAGAAGCCGCCAGCACTTCCAGGTTTGCTGCCACACACCATGTGAGGATCTCCCTCCCCCCTACTTGTCATCTGGCTGCCAGGGGACTTCCCGCTTCTTGACCAGCTGCTGGGGGTACCCTGACCAAAAAAGGTTGAAAACCCCTGGTCTAGCTCCATCCTTTTTTGAACCCCCCTTCAGGTAGTAGACGGCTGCTATTAAGTCCCCTCAGTCTTCTCTTCTCTAGACTAAGTAAGCCCAGTTCCCTCAGTTTTTCCTCATAAATCTCCCCAGCACCCTCACCATTTTCATCATCCTTTCTGTAGTGGGAGGGGGCCCCAAAACTGGACACAGTACTGCAGATGTGGCCTCACCAGTGCTGAATAGAGGGGAATAATCACTTCCTTTGACTTGCTGGTGACACACCTACCAAGGCAGGCCAGTATACTGTTAGCCTTCTTGGCAGCAAGGGCACACTCCTGGCTCATATTTAGCTTCTTGTCCACTGTAACTTGCAGGTCCTTTTCTGCAGAGCTGCTGCTTAGATAATCAGTCCCCAGCCTGTCCTGGTGCATGGGATTGTTCTGTCCTAAGTGTAGGACTTTGCACTTGTCCTTGTTCAACCTCATGAGATTCCTTTTGGTCAGATCCTCCAATTTATCTAGGTCACTCTGAATCCTAGCTCTACCCTCCAGCATATCTACTACTCCCCACAGCTTGGTGTCATTTGCAAGTAATGCAGTTAGTACAAACTGAGCACTTACCTGGTATGCATATAAGCAGAGTACTGCAGCTTGAATCACTTCAGTAAAGCTGGTGGTGCACCTTGCATATGGTGTTACTTGTGTGCTTTGTGGAATGAGGGTTCTAGTGTTGTCAAAGTTAGAAGTGGAAACGAATGTCTAGGTAAAAGTGAAAGGCTACTGGTACAGATCCTGAAATATAGTGGCAGCCAGCACTTCCTTAAGTGCATCCTCCCAAAAGTTCTGGAGCAGGAGCTGCAGAATGAAACAGACAGGGAATTGTTCCATTTTGAGCAGTGACAGCAGCAGATGCATCAATGGGACTGTCCTGCAGAGGCCTGGTAAATCATGATGAGCTCCTGCTTAAACTTAACCCTGGTTATGTTTTTAGACTTCCTTAAGAAAAAAATCTGCTGGCTTGTAATTGGATATTAAAAGCAACAAAACATACTAGCTAACAGTACTCTAATACAAAGCTGCATTCAAGGGAGATCGCTGCTTCTTTTTCACAAGATTTTACACATCATTTGGTAGAAAACATGGGGCTCTGGACCCAATTCAGTAAAGCAGTGAAGCATACTTTTAACACCAGACACGAACATAGTCCCCCATGAGAAATAGATCCTTCATGTGAATGATGAGTATTCACCTGCATGTTTCCTTTAAGCATTAGCGTGTAGACCAATACTTTGTCAAACTCAAAAAAAAATGTAAAGCAAGAAGTTGTTCTAGATACAGTGGTAAGTATACACACAGTTTTTATGAGACCAGCAATTTGGTAGCAGAGTTGCCACTTTTTCTTACAGATTTAACAGTAAGAATTAACGAAAAATCATCTTCTAACATCCTGCTTACCACCAAACAGCTTCGAGGTAAACAGATTATTTCAACTTTTCTCTGAGCCTAGTCTGCATAAAATGAACTGTTCTAAACAGCAGATTTTACCACACCTTCAACTCTCCTATGAAGTATGACCTTTCATTTCTACCCGGGAGAATTTTTACAGTCTTTTCTCTTCTGCCTGAAGAAGGGTGTTTGTACCTGAAAGCATGAAATTAATAATTATATATATAATTTTTTTTTTTTTGCAAAAATTGAGTTGGTCTAATAAAAGATGTCACCTCTACCACAAGTCCTGATCTTCTAACCAGAAAGTCTTCATAATTCCTTGCTGTTATTAGTAGACTAGATTACAATAAACTTAATCTGTCAAAGGGATTATTTTATTTGGCTAGAATATTAATATTCTTAATGTACAACATAAATAAATTCTCACTTTCAAACTGGGGAAACAAAGTGTAACTTTTAGAGGATCATAGGAAAATAGGGCAGGAAGGGACCTCATAAGGTCATCTAGTCCAGCCCTTCCCTTGAGGCAGCATCATCCTTGGCTAAACCATCCCAGCCAAGTCTCTGTCCAACCTGCTCTTGAAAATTTCCAAGGATGGAGATTCTACAATTTTTCTAGGTAACCTGTTCTGAAACTTGATCACCATCATGATCAGAAAGTTCCTCCCAATCTCCAATCTAAACTTCCCTTGTTGCAGCTTGAGGCTGTTGCTCCTAGTCCTATACCCTGTGCTCACAGAAATGCCCATCTGCACTCACTCTGTCACTCTTCAGGTATTTGAACTGTTATCCAACTCCACCACTCTTCAACCTGACCCTTCCCCCTCCCCTGTTGTCTTTTTACCACACAAAATAATCCTACTTCTTTCAGCCTTACTTTATACAGAAAGGAAACTCAGAATTGTAATAAGTAAATCATAGCAAGAACTATTTTCATTGTCATATAGCATTCCACTTCATTATTATGGGATCTTAAGTATGTACATCGCATTTATTTTGGTGTTGGTAGTAGTTTTTTGTTTTTGTACAATACTGTCTGTTTTCAAAATCTTACCTCCTCCTCATCCATTATGCTGGCTTTCAAATTCAGCCACACTTCAGATGGAAATGTATACATTGCAATATCAATATCTGCATCCCATATATTTTAGCCATATCTTCACTTAAACTCCATCCCAATAAAGAACTTTTGTTCAAATTTTGTTAGCTGGTTGAAGTAAACCTTTGACCAGCTAACAAGTGATCTACACCCAACCTCGTTCACACTGATTTAATGTGTTTTTAAAAAAACATCTTTTTGCCTAGCATTGACTGATCCGGCCTTCAGTCTTGGTGGTTTAGGCTGTCTGGAGTTAGAAGAGAGCCTGTTTAGTCAGAACTTAATTCTGCTCATTAATAGGTTGTGTACACACAAAGCAGCATATTCACTTTGTTTCTCAGCAAGCATATAATAACTAAATACATCTAGTGAAGATTTAGTGTTAAGACTTGGCTATGCTTACTTGCAAGTGTCCGTAATACATAGTTGTCTGTAACAATATTTTGTGATCTGTTAATTTATTTGCTGATTTACAACATCTAGGGATTTGTAATTTGGATTTTTTGGTCATTGTGAATTTACAAGGTTTTCCTACGTAAGTGACAGTCAGGGAAAACTGTTAACAAGCTCAGTTCTAAATGTAGCTGCTATTATTATTGTGAAATATAACACAGCAATATTCATGTTGTTACTATTACTTTCCTAATTTATTTCTCTACATCCTATCTGAGGTATTTGCAGTGTTTCTTCTGGTATTTATGATGTTGTATTCAGTTACATGTGGCTCAGAACCCTGTGCTTACAAGAAGCGGGCCTTAAAGTTGTAGTTTGTACTAAAATGGAGACTTGACATATTTGAAAGCAGGGCTACAAATGCCTACCAGGTATGTTGCATTTTGATATGCTGCTTAAACTCCTGAAATGAAGCAGCTACGTTTTTTCTTAAATCTTGGGAAGGACTTATAATTCAGTAAAGCATTAAACTGCTGTATACTGAACTATTTTACTGTAGGAATAAATTCCAGATTTTTTTTTTTGAAAAGCTTATTGCACAGTTCCACATGCTCCCTAATTAAGAATGGTAGGTTTGAAATATGTTCTGCTCTTCTCTATAAATTAAATGCTTTGTTTTGAAAACAATTATGTATTGTAGGAAGCATTTTCAACTTAAAATTCCCCTGCTGTAACACCACGGTCTATGCATTGCAGCACTTTTTCCTACCTGCAAGATGGTGCAGTCAGGAAAATGGCTTCTGTGAGCCTCAAAGCTGGAATTAGACAGTGTCACTGTAGTCTGAAACAGTGGTGCTGCTCTACACAAATGAAAACTATATTACATAGATTGCCTCTGACATGAGACCAACACATTTTGATGGAATATCCTTTCAATTAATGCTTTTAATATGTACATCTTGGTTTTTAAACATAGCTTCCTCCTTAATCATCTTTGCAATCAATTATCCCACTGCTTATTTACAACAGTTTCCTCCTGTTCCTCTTCTAGAACTGTTTAGGGTGTTTCTAAACCCTAGCTTTATTTGGCAATAGATCATTTTTCTCTGATGCAGACAAGTGACTGCATAAGGGATTCAGCAGAAATTAAATGAACCAAGGTCTTCTGAGAATGCATTCCTATTAAACACTGCTTTGGTAACAGTGATGGTTTGTTTTTTGTTTTTTAAAAAAGTGACCAACTAATTTCTGTTCTCTCCAATGGCATGTGGTGCTTCAGTTTTCAGACTTGGATCATTTAGGTTCTATATCTTTGTAAGTGTAAAGCCATTGCTTTCAAAAGGAAAGTAAATGCTGAAGTGACAAACTAATTCTTCAGGTTGCTTGGTAACTGAAATGCATATTAGAATATAAAAATGCTCTTGAGATAAAGATGTGTGATGTAGACAGATTACTGGAACTAACAGAACACTGAAAGTTTTTAGATAATTGGAACTTATGTTTTTATTACTTTTTATTTAAATAAACTATTTTAATAAGATGCCATGAAAAATGAATATGAACAGTTGAACTGTATTTTCTTTGGTAGTCTAATAGCTTAGTGGTACAGCTGTACTTTCAGAGTAATTCAGTAGCTCCTTCTCACAAATAATTATATATTGACAACAGGTTTCATAACATTAGTTTTTCTCTCTCTCTCCCCCCCCCCCTTATAAAATTCCTCTAGCTTTCCTTTTAGCATTTTATGTGTAAAATATTTTAATAGGCAGTTTTTCTCGTGCATGAGCCATAGCAGCCTAAACTGAGGCTGGTTGATGTGTTTTTGTTGTTTTTTTTTTAATTGCTTTT
>NW_017729022.1:181124612-181126982 GCF_001723915.1 Gavialis gangeticus | reverse complement strand
CCTTTTAGCATTTTATGTGTAAAATATTTTAATAGGCAGTTTTTCTCGTGCATGAGCCATAGCAGCCTAAACTGAGGCTGGTTGATGTGTTTTTGTTGTTTTTTTTTTAATTGCTTTTAACAGGAAAAATAGCCATAGCAAATGTTTTGTAGTTTAATCAGGTTATACATTTTCCATGCTTTAATCTGTGTGCATTTGTGGGTTTTTTTGTGCGTTTAAAGGTTTCAGCAAAGCAATGTCTCAAGCTGGCACTTCTCAGTTTCAAGAAGTCATTCGACAAGAGTTGGAGTATTCAATGAAAGTAGAACTTGACAAAATACTTGCAACTGCACCTTCAAATGAGCTAGAGGTAAGAGTTATAGTGAGGATGTAACCTCAATAATGTAAGAGTATATAATTTCTCTTAATCTAAGTGACTTTTTTTGTGCAGAAAGACTGTCAAAACTAAAGAAAAGGGTAAGATGGTAAATATAGGAAGAGACATACTGCTTATCTTAAGGGCTAGCAGTGAAGGAATGGTACACTCTTTACTAGCAAAGGAATGAACTATTAAACTGGTGACTGAAAGCATGCAAAAAAACAAAGCTCCTTTCTCTTCTTTACCTGCTCCTTTGTTTGAGGAGAGTAAACTTCAGTAATCACACAATGAGACTGAAACACTTCTCAGTTTTTAAAAATCATAAAGTAATTAAAATTGCCAGTAAATTGATAGGCTTATTAATGGCTCCTTGATGTTATAGTTTAATAATAAGTTGACTTATACTGACATTTTTAGCAATCAGTGTGAAACTGTGTAGTTTCTAGACTTTATTGGAAAGACCTAACAAAGTTTGTTTTTTTTCAAGTTTTTCATGCATTTTTCTTGTAAATGAAAGTGTGCCTGATATAGGGCAGCAGTTGCATAGTCAAACAGTTATAGCCCTTAATTTTTAATTTATTTAAAAGAATATGTTGTGATTCTGTGTGGTATCCAGCAAATGAGAGTTTTATATAGAGATGCAGTGTAAATGGGAGGCTTTAATGGAAAATCTAGATACAGAATTATTACTGAACTTATTTTTAGTAGTCCCAAGCAATTTTAACAAGTTCTGCAGTAAGCTGGAATGGCTTCCCTTAGGGCCAGGCCAAACTCTAACTGTGGGCTAAAAATTTAAAAACTAAGTGCCTCACGTTTTGTGTGTCAGTGTCTTGCTTTTTAGTGGATTCAGAGTATACTCAGCATCATCAGTTTTATTGGGATTTATGGGTGGGTGGTACCTCTTGAAAATAAAACCACTTTTATTTCACAACTGAATTTGTGGTACCTAGACTAAAATATTTGGCAGAATTTCAGTGGAAAAACTGTCAGCCATTTCAACTGGAGAAAGTATGTTGTGCTTTCTGGCTGAAGCTGTTATGCAGTGTTATCATGTTTCACCCTAGAGTTATCTGTGTTTAAATGTTGGGTGAAAAGCATGTGTGAGAGTCATTGTATGTCAGGTTTTTGAAGAATGCTTTTGCAATGAAATAACAAAAATAACCATTTTTTAAAACAAAATGTGCTTTTGCTATTCTTCTTTACAGCACACTAAAAAAGACCTGGATGGATTTAAGAAGCTATTCCACAGATTCTTGCAAGAAAAAGGACCGTCAGTAGACTGGGGGAAGATTCAGAGACCTCCAGAAGATTCAGTAAGTTCCAATAAAATAACAGAAGGCCAGCCAAGGAATCCTAAAATTGCTGATTGCTGTTTGCTTCCACATCTGTAGTAAGCATGAAATTGTTTAATTACTGCTTACTTAAAACAAGTGGGGCAGCTTTTAATATAATTATTTATTGTGGCAAGAACTAAAACAGACATATTTTCCCCCCGAATATTCTGTTTACATTTAACATATGCCTGGTTCTCCCAGAGTGTTCTTCTGTAAATCTTTTCTTTGCTTAAGGAAAATAGAAATTAATATAGCTTTACTCTTCAACTTCAGGAAAAGGCAACTTATATTGTGTTGGAGGAGGGTGGGGGGAGAGACGTACTACATTCTTTGACCCTTTTCTACTGAACTATGTTAACTGAGGCAAGGCAGTGTATTGTAACTTGTTCTCACTAAATATTTTGAAAGTCACGGTAAGTGTGCTGAGTTCTACAACTCCTTTACATTATTGCATATCAAAAAGTTATGTAAAACCAGGGAAATAGAAACATATTGTTAATGGCTTCTTTTTTTAGTGTCCTTTTTCTTTAATGGTGCTAGTGCTTTCTTTGCCTTTAAAATGAGTGCTACAAAAAGCACTTTTTCACATGCTTGCTTCAAAGGACAGGTATTCTCCGCTGAACCTGACCCTGTTTTATTGAGTCATAGTTTCATAGATTTAGGGTCGGAAGGGACCTA
>NW_017729022.1:181121665-181124601 GCF_001723915.1 Gavialis gangeticus | reverse complement strand
CTCTGAGTGTGACCCCTCAGCCAATCTGCAATCCATCTGTGGCTGTAGGCTTTTTCTTGGTGGCTACTTAACAAAGAGTGTAGGTGTGTAACATGAGGATTTTTGTTTTCCTAGAGCTGTAGCCTGGTATCTTAAAACTGAACAGAAGTCACAAGACTCCTGAATGAAAGCTGTTTGCCCTTTGCTGTGTCAGCAGTGACTCAGTTAAGAATCCTGCTTGGCATCTGAAAAAGCAGCTTGCTGGGTAGATCCACTCTTGTTTTTGAAAGAACAAAAAGGGTGTAATCTAGCTAATCTGAGTTTCTTCTGTTCTATTTTTTTCAGCTTTAAAAGCATTTGATGTCAGTTTGATTCTTGTCCTTCTTTAGAGTTGTTTTACATGCTTCTAACATTTCAATATGTCATTGGTTACCAACCAGTGAATCTTGATCCACTGGTAGATCTTGGAGTCCATCCGAGGCTGGGGTGGGGGGCTAAGTTGCCTGTGTGCATGTACGTGTGCACCCTAGCCCAACAGGTCAGTCTGTAAGGGAGGGGAAGGGTGGGAGCTAGATCGAGGCCTCTGCAGTGAGGGACAGTGCTGCAGAGGCAGGAGCAGGGGTAAGTTGAGTGAGGGCCCTGGCCAGGTAGGACTTACCTACTGGGGAGGCGCACCCCCAAATAATTTTTTCTCCTTCTGCCTTGATCTGCCCCCACCTTCCCTCCCCACAGACTTACCTACTGAGTGGGTGGCAGTGGCGCACGGTAGATCTTGGGTTGCTTTTAAATGCCAGAGGTGATCTCCTACTTAAAGGGTGGAAACCACTGTCCTATGTACTGGATAACATAACACTCCACAGTTAGTTTTCTATGTTAAAGGTGAAGCATTAAAATGATTAATGTTCACTTTGTATCTGGTCTGACTTCTGTACATTGTTATACTATAAAATATCAAAATTCAGCAAAATGTTAATCATAGTTGATTAATACTTGGTAGTTGGATAGATATAATGTAAATATCAGTGTCCTCCAGATCAGAAATATGTGAGGTGGTTTAAGTTGGAAGGCTAAATTAGCACAGAAAAAAAAAGTATCTATTCACAAACAGCAGAGAGGTGCTGGCTCTTTCATCCTAAACCGTGATTTCTTTTAGCTTTGCATATAACCACATCCAAGTACGCGTTTTATGATTTCATTCAACAGCTCCTGCACCATCATTCCATTTTGGGTTGTTAGTGAGGTATGTGACTAATTCTTAGATGTAATTTTACTGTGTGGTATGAACTCTGAATCATACCATTCCCCTTTTAGTGATAAATATCACTGACCATAATGGCAAGTGAGCAAATAAGAAAAATAAACACCTTCCTAGTTCCTAATGACATAATAATTAACTAGATAAATGTCTGTGGTGTGAAGGCTGACTTGTACCTTGCTGCATCAATTAATAACTTTCTCCAAAAGTTCAAGTAAAACTTGTATGCAGATCCTAGGTTAAGTAATGACTCCTTTACATGAGTAACCAGTGAGATGGTTCATGTTATCCTTTAATTCATCTTCTGTTAGTCTCTTGTTGGGGTAAGCAGAATCTTTTACCAGTATTGTGTATGCATGAAAGTATTTTGCCTGAAGTTTAGCACAGTATGCAAACTAAAAAGAAATGGAGTTCTGCTTGCTTGCAACAGAAATTCACAGTTAATCATCTGTAAAAGTTTGTTACTAGATGTTCCATGATGCAGTCCTTTCAAAAAGATTCTTGCATGCTAGTGTGCTGTTTCTGTGTCAAAAGCACTGTTATACAGGAGTCTCTTGTGTTGGTGTCTGGTGGGCTGAGTGGAATTCTAGCACTTTCCAAAAAAAAAAAATTCTGACTGTTGCTGACTTTTTGCAAGAACAGCTCTTTGCCTACCCACTAATGTCCTACCCATGTTTAAGCCCATCACTTCTTTTAGTTAATTAGCATAGGATGCACAGAGAGAGAGAGGATGAAGGAGGCTCTGTATACAATGCATTTCATAGTACTGGTGATCTGTAACTTTTTTGCTGGGTAGCCTGACTATTAGATAAATGGTCACGGTTCTAGCTTTGATCAGGTTTTTGAGTCAGGCACTCCTGTTATCCATGACTTAAAGGGATGAAGAATCCTAACTTTAGAAGGGTCTCAGAAATGGACTTTGAACAGTCAGTTCTTCATGACGGATATCTACCTAGGGAGGGAGGGGGGAAAAATCCTATGTAAGTGTATTTAGTGCTGTTCACTTCCTTCTTTCTAGTTGCCTCTAGTTCTGAGAGACTGTTCTTGCCATAGTTAAGCTTGTGACTAGTTTACTGTTCTATAATCCTTGATATTTTTTTTTTTTTTTTTTTTTTTTTTTTTTTTAGAACTTTCTAACTTTGTTGTGTAATCCCCAAATACCAAAAAGTGATATGCCAGAGGCTGGAGAGGGGGAGGCACATAACTACAAATTTTCTCCAATGAGAAGCTGTTAAGATTCTGATAGAATAACTTCTTTTTATTAATACTACATTTGAAACATCTTGATGAGTGCTTTTGCCTGTTTCTGAAAATTGGCTTGCTACATTGCATCTTTAAACCAGAGGTCTCTGATGGGTGTAATCCAGGATCCATATTTGCAGGAGCTCAAGATGTGCCTAGCTGAAAAGCCTGTGTACCTAGATTGTAAATGATTTGAAAACCTCTAAACAATTTTAACAGCAAATGCTGTATTACTGGCTTAATTCCTCCAGCTATGTCAATAGGATTTCAACCCCGTATATGGGAATGTGTACATTTTGAACTCTGTGCAAGAATCATCTCAATGAGAGCTGCTTTCTGGTGGAGATGTAATGTATAGGACCAGAACCCTAAACTTGCACTTAGTGTCCAAGATTTGGGCAGCAGACACGGCTTTTCTTCCCACCGAAATGTTTGGGATGGTACATCATGGTACATTCAT
>NW_017729022.1:181100128-181116665 GCF_001723915.1 Gavialis gangeticus | reverse complement strand
GTGTACATTTTGAACTCTGTGCAAGAATCATCTCAATGAGAGCTGCTTTCTGGTGGAGATGTAATGTATAGGACCAGAACCCTAAACTTGCACTTAGTGTCCAAGATTTGGGCAGCAGACACGGCTTTTCTTCCCACCGAAATGTTTGGGATGGTACATCATGGTACATTCATATGTTCATAGATTTCATAGACATTAGGGCTGGAAGGGACCTTGGAAGATCATTGAGTCCAGCCCCCCACCCCAAGGGCAGGAAGTCAGCTGGGGTCATAGGATCCCAGCAAGATAAGCATCCAATTTTCTCTTGAAGGTGTTCAAAGTAGGTGCTTGAACTACCTCCCATGACAGGCTATTCCAGACCTTGGCGGCTTGGACAGTAAAGAACTTCTTCCTTATGTCCAGCCTGAAATGGTCTTGCAGTAGTTTATGACCGTTTGACCTTGTCATCCCTTGGGGTGCTCTGGTGAAGAAACATTCCCCCAGATCCAGGTGGCCACCCCTGATAAACTTATAGGTGGCCGTCAGAGCACCCCTGAGCCTGTGCTTTTCCAGGCTAAAGAGCACCATGGCTCTCATCCTGTCGTTGTAAGGTCTGTTGAAAAAACTCCTCCTGCTTCAATCAAAACTAATCAATAATGGAAGTACATGAATGATGGCTTTTATCATGAACCCCAACAAAACTGAGGAGATATTAAAAGCGTGGAGAGCAGGGATTAAGTAACTGATACTGATGGGTGGGCAAATGACAGTGGAAGTTCTCAGCTCAGATTGACATAATAAAACTTGTAGCTCTGTTCACTTTTTCTGTGATAGGCCCTAAAGAAAGGTGGGTATTTAAAGTCAGCTTGCCATTTTTGTAAGGAGCCAAAATAATGACCAGTAAATATTAGTTGGTGTGATATAACCCTGCATATTCAGAATGCAGCAGTATGTTTGCTCAATCTGCAAGTGAGATCTTGTTGGATGACCTACCACAAGGGATTTGCATAAATAGTGTTGAGGTCTGGTCTTGCTGTTGTGAATCCACATGGGGCATTTATACACATACCTTTTAATCCTGTGATGCACCAGAGATCCGCTGCTTTGGAGTGGACTCGATTAATCAAGTCTGTTCCACGCGCCAGCTGATGTGAACTGTGCTGTGCATACCCCATGCAGTCGTATAAGCAGCAAAATGTGCATCAGTGTGCAGAAAATGGCAGCGGTACACTTTTGAACTAAAACACCTTCAATGCGTTTTAGTTCAACAGTGCGCTGCTGCCACTGTTTCAGCAGTGATGCACATTTTGCCACTTACACAACTGTAAGTGTTGCAGCACCAGGCACTTTTCAAAGCGCCCAGCACTTGCTTGTGTAAAAATGCCCATGGGAAGCAAAGGTAACAAACAGTTGGCATGATCTGGATGTGGAGGAAGGCTGTCTGAATATGAGGATTTCCATAGGTGTAGGGCATGACTGAATAAGAAGGCTCTCCACCCTGCATGCTACTTGGTTTAATCTCAGTAAGTCATGTAATGAAGAAAAAGAACCACTATCAGGTACTGGTGCCCATGTGCAACTTTTTTTGCATGGTTGAGAACAAGGAAGTTCTTAAGTGTGCATCTGATGTAGTAGATTAATTGAGTAGTTCTGCAAAATTGAGTTTTTTAACACGACTTTGTTTGTAAAATTCTTCCAAAGTCTTTTATGCCTGTTGATGAGCCTGGGTATTGTTTCTGTATATGAGCCCATTATAAGGAAACTGCTTTTGTTGGTCTCTCAAATACCTCCCATGCCTTCTTATCTCCCCTTGAACTTAGAACTTACTTCTAAAATCAAGTAGTCAAATGTCAGCCTTGGCTCTTTCAAATACTTCCTACAAACTTGCTTCTGCAGTGGTGCCTACCAAAAAAAAGTACTTTTTTTTTTTTTTTTAAACCAGTTCTAATCCCAAACTCTCACCTTGCACAACATGTATCTTAGTGAATAGCTTGGTCATTATATTTCTGTTAGCCATGTCCTTCCCATCCTTTCTGTTGAAGTAGGTCTCTATCATCACTTTGTTTTTCAAGTCCAGTGTTTAAAATATAAGCTCCTTAGCAGATCTGTTTCCTTCATAAGGTGATGGGATGTTGGATTCAGTGATCTCCCAAGCCCGAGTAGAACTGTTGAAGGACAGGCCAGATGTGCCAGTGTCTTGGACCCCAATCCTACATAGATCCAAGGATTTTAGTTAAACATGTGAATAAGTCTCTCTTTAGGGTTGGTGCCTGTTCTCAAAGCATTTCCCCTGCTTACCTGCCCTCCTCCCCCAAGCACATGCACATTTTCTGTTATGCTGAAATGTCTGGGAAGGTCAGGTGATTTAAAGTTTTAAGTTGTCCTTCTCATAGCTTCTGTTGGCCTATGCTTTACATCCTAGGTGGAGTGCCTGGGAGTAATTGTTTGCTCCATTGAGGCCAGGATTTAACACTTTATTAAGGAAAGAGCTAACTTCCACATGTTCTGAATTTCACATTTAAAAGCTATTTGTACAGAAAGTAAATTCTTTTTTTATGTTCTAGTGGTCAGTATTATGGTAGTCCTTTTTTGTAGTGCTAGACTGTCAAGATTTCAAAGAAATATATGTGATTTTTAAAAACTAAAATTGTGCTCTTTGGCTAATAGGCAGTGATGGAAGCAGGGGCATAGTCCTAGGTGGGTCATTTGCAGTATAAATGATTAGCTGTAACATCAGATGTTTGGTCTTTACTAATTCCACCCAACTTTCCATTTTAGTGATGCCACTGCTGAGCAGACATGGATAGTGCAGTTATCCTTTAAACTTGTTGATTAGCTCTGTTCATTATGTAGATGAGACGTAATGATATCTTACATGATTGCGAAAAGATTTTTTAAGGTTTACTACTGTATATGAGCAGAGTCCCTACCATTTAACAAAATAGGTTAAGATGGATCTTTTTGTTTTACTTGCTTATAAGCTACACTAAAACTGAAAAATAGCCATTTCAACACTTTTTAGATTAAAGCTATACTTATAGCACTTTCATGTGCCTTTTCAGGTTCCTAAACAGCCTGTGGTGCTTGGGTAACTGATCTCTGAGTTGACCTTTTTGAGGTCAAGTTTTAGTGATGAGGTTGGTAGGATGACTTGATGGATATGTCAGGTATCCAGGTTGTAGTTGTATTGGTCTAGAGTAAAAGGTGATCAGGACTCATAGTAGAGATGATATCTTTCATTAGACAAACAAGATTTTTGCAAAAAAAAGTTCTTTAATTGTAAAGTTTTCAGGCACAACCAGGATAATGGTAGTTTTAGATGGCAACCAGTTTGATCAGGGCTTGCAAAGGGCGTGCATCTTGCAAAGGGCATTATCACCTCTTCTAAATGCATGTTCAGAACAGGAAAGCTCTTCTCTCGTCCGGGGGTTGGCAACCTATGCCCTATGGGCCAGATTCAGCCCCCTGGGCTGTTTGATTCACCCCGGATGTGAGGCTTTGGCAGCAGGGGGCTTCAGCTGCAGTCATTTTTCCTGTGCGACTGAGGCTAAAGTGGCAGCCGGGTCCTACTGCCTGCTGCTGACCTGTACTGGGTCAGATCAGCCTGTAGCCTAAGAAGGCTGATCACTGTTCTTGGTGGCATTTCTACTTCCCTACATCAGTGGTCTCCAAAGTGGGGTGCACAAGACGATCCATTGGGGTGCAGGAAGAAAATGTTAGAATTTCTATTTCTATAAATATACATATATTGGGGGTGCGTGCTCAAATTTTTTACTGATAGGGGTGCGCGATCAAAAAAGTTTGGAGACCGCTGCCCTACATAATGGCCTCTTATGCTGCATCAGTTATTTATGCCTTTCTGACAAATACTTGTAACCTGCAGTGTTTTCTACCTTCTGTAGTTTATTCAGATGTATCCTGCACACACTGAAGTGCCATATCCTGTGCCCTGCTTCTTCCATTTATTCTTTGTGCTTCCTTTTGAAAACTATAGCATAGTCAGTGGACTGTGGATAGAATAAACTTGCTGCAAGCAGATGGTATTCCTGAATAGATATGGTTTGAAATAGTACAGAGGGACTGCCATCAGGTATCAGATTTTCATTCTGTCTGGTGTGGCACATTAACGTTCCGAAAATCTGCTTGTAACAAAGATCCTTGCAATGACCTTATGCTGCCTACTTGACTGAAGTCTGAACATACCTCTGTAGCTTTGTCAGCCTTGGTCCATTTCTTTGGCAATTCCCTGCTCAGCTTGAGAGAATTTCCTAATGCCGTACAAAGATAATCTCCTGTGGCTCCCTCCATTCTGGGCCCTCTTTGGATTTTGATAAGTGGAATGAACCATCCTTTCTGTAGAAGTGACTGAAACATCTGGCAGTTTTAAACCGCAGTTCTCATGTAATCCTCCTCCTCAGGATGGCAGAGAATGGGAAGCCCTGTCTCACGTAGGTGTAGTAATATAAACATCTCTTGGCAGGAGAAAGAAAGGAGCCTTCTGATGTCGCTTGCAAGCAAACGCAAGGGTATTTGTGCAGGAGGGGGACTGACTGGGTTACTCCCCAGATCTGAATATCATCCCGTCTTGAGCTCCTTAAATCTCTAAGAATCATGTCTTTTATCCTCCTTTTATGCACTCTGTTTTCTTCCACTTACGCTCTGAAGACCTTCTGTAGGAGTGTACGTTCTTCTGCCTAATGAACTGGGGCCTATTATTGTAATTGACTTCGCTTTCAGTCTTTTGAGAATCACTGGAGTACCTCCTCCTTTGTGACCTAATTGTATTGTTGAATGTTGAGATTCATCATAACTCCTGGCTTTTACAGCTGTCTTATTTTTTCTCTTGGATGATCTTAACAGCCACGTTTCTGCTCCACAGGATGGTATTGTTATCTTAATTGAATTGAACACTTGTCTGTCTGTCTGTCTGTCTGTCTGTCTTATGCTGACACCCCACCTCAGCCTAAAGCAAGGCATTTGAAGATAGTTCAACACGTGACTTTGGTTTGCTGACACTCAACTACCCAGTTAGATAAAACTGTTAATCCATGCAATGTCACACCTTTCCACATGGAGTATTGGCAGGTCACTTCCATTTGTTTTACAAGAGACATGCGCAATTTTGTTTTTAAAATATCGCAGTTGATTTGATATAGCATTCCACTGGTTCTATGCTTGTTTTTGCATCTCTTCTAGCATCAGCTGTAAGTAGTTGGCAGTCTAAGCAGTGTAACATAATCCATATACTCAAACTTCTCTAAAACTAGCATTTTTAAAATTAAACTTCAGACTTATTTAAAAACTCTGCATGTCTCTTTCCCAGAAAAAATTGGATTTTTTTGTACAGGCTTTAAATAAAGCAACACTTCAGACTTGAAGGCTTGTTCTGTCTTAGCTTTAGTTGAATAAAGTAAGGGTTGCCAGTTATGCCTCTGCTGATGAAGGACTGCACTGTTAACTGTAGAGCATAAACTGCTTATACAGGCAGTTTGAAATGATCCTTTTTTATTTTTAATGTTCTTGGATCTAAGTCTTCAGAGAAATTTGACTCAGAATTTTGAACTTAGCTGCTGAGATTTAGTAACCTTTTCCTTGCTTTGGTTGTCTTGGTGTCAGTGTATGTAGTTGAGCAGTATTGGAACCCAGGATAAATTCTGGTGACAGTCCATTGTAAATTGTAAATTCTGGTGACTGTAAAGAGAAAGTCCAGGAAGCCAGTCTGAGCAAGCCCACATTGTTTGGTTATGGCATGTATAAGTTCCCAACCTTACAGACTTTGCAATGACACTTTCAGTGGAGCAAGCCCAGAACACCCATACAAAGCCCCAGTATTTATAACAGACTTGTTTATTGCATGTTCATCAGTAAAGTTGCATGTATTCATCCATATCTTGTAAACCAGTTTCTCATCTTAAACAGTGCATTCCAGAGACTTGGCAAGCTGAAAGACGCACACATTTTGTACTAGGGAGGCCCTGGTACAGAGTACATGTTTGCTGGCATCAAATTGAATTTTCATTAAGTCGTGCCTTTCTGGTATGCTTTTACTCTGAGCACCAAGGCGTGTTAAGAGTTTGGTGCTAGCTTAGGACGAGGAAAAATGCGTGCAGAGATTGATTTACCATATAGCTTAGTGTAAGTCCAACATATGCTTGTTTTTTTCATGGATATATGAAAGTTGAATGCCAATACATGAGTTCCTCTTGTTGACTAGGATAAAGACAAATAAGCATAAATGTTAGCAATAATACTTTCTACAATTAGATTGACAATCCATACTTCTGTCATATGACTCCCTGCTGTAAACTTGATCATAGGATGCTGGTGTAGGATTATAGTGTGCTCCATTTGTGGGAGGAGAGAGCTTAAATTCAGGACCTCTAATTTCTTGTGGAGTTCTCCACAAGTCTCACTGAGTGGGAAGGCATGCACCCTGCCAACTACTGTTCATGGAAAAGGCCTGAATGGTAGGAGTTGTGGGATGAAGGAAGCCAAGCTGTTCATAGATGAATGTCAGTCTGTATCTTGCTATCCTTCCTTGGCTATTTCTGAAGAGGGAAAAGGAAAGTAAAAGCTTGGTCAGAAGATCTCGTGCTGCTTTGAGCCTGCTTTTTACATCTTGCCATTTAAAGAAAGGGCAGCATTAGAGCCTTTTACTGGCTTTTATTTGGTGCTGTAGAAGCAATCTTGGATAACACAGTCTTTATTAAAATCCAATTTGGTGTGGCATTGCATATGTATGTTGGGAAAGCATAGCCATTGCTCTTTCTCTGAAAGTTCACTGCCTGTTTCTTCAGCTAGTATTATCGGCATGATGTAGGTGGTGATGTCGCTGTCTAATAGCCAGTAACATGTATTGATTTGTATGCAAATTAGAGCATTCAAAATACTTTGTCTGCTTTGTAGGTTTAATGCATTTGTCTGCCTTTTTTGATACATTTTGGGGACTTTTTATAATCTTTAACTTTGGCACAAAGACACTAATGGCAGTAGATTTCTATATTAAACCTGCTGTTGGATCAAAATAGTACAAGATTGGGTTTATTTCTCTGGCTTAATATAGTCTTACAACTTCTGTACAGTTTAGAGTATGTTATTTATTATAGTGGTATATGATAAATCCTAGTTTATAGTCATATAAATCAGGATGCTGTAACTAGGTTGAAAAGCTGCCCTGGCACAGTTGTAAAGTCTTTTTGGTTTTTTGTTTTTTTATTACTATTTTATTTTTAAATGGACTGGTTTGAGTGTTCAGCTTTATAACGTTCTTGCTGGGAAGACTAAATCAATTTGTTGGTTTGTTTAAGGTGTATATGTAAAATCTGTGTGTAAATAGTTTACAACTTGATGTAAGATCCTGAGATGATAATATTTTAAATCTCTACTTAAACAGAATCATGGAGCAGAGCTCCTGAAATACTGATATTAAATTTAGAATCTAGAGGAATCTTGTTGAAGATTCATTTTGTCTTTCTTTGTATTAGTAGCATCAGAGGTAAAAGTTTTATTTGTGGGGTGATGACAGCAGGTCTACATGTATATGCTGCAGGTACTCCCATGCTGTTTTCTCTAGCTTGCACTTCGATAGGCAAGACGCAGGAAAAACTTACCCAATCAGGTTTTTTAAAAGTAGGTTCTATGTGGGCTGGCTTATTTTTTCAGCAGGGTTACCACTGAGGCCTGATTCTTTTTGCCTCCCTTTTTCTGCATAGAAGAGTGTGGTTTATGGGACACATGCCTTTTCACAGTGTTTCTTCTCCAGCAATTTATGAAAAAGCCCACATGCAGGGCCTATAGCAAGTTTTTGCAAAAAAAAAAAAAAGTCCCACTAGTGGCAGAATCAGGCTTTTCCAAGAGGTAATAGGTAGCCTTGCTGTTTATTTGTGCTTAACTTTGTAATTCAGTTTTATATCAGAGCTATGTTTCAAAACATACCCATTAAGTAGATAACACTCTTCTGTTTCCTGTTGCTGTCATATGGCACTTTGTCTTGGACTGTACACTGTATCTTCTGGCTTTGGTAACATGATTCTAAAATGTCCCCTGTTTAAGGTAAAATTGATCAGAAATGCCAGATTCTTCCAGTGAAGTGCTATGGATATTTAAACACAAATATCCAGCCTTCACACTGAAACATTTTGGGAGCAGAGATTTGTCCTCAAAAGAATGTTAAATCAGACTTAGTTACTTGAATCTGAGCAAACATTTTGCTTGTAGGGGAGGTAATAAAATAGTGGAGTTACTTCAGTTTATTGCATCATGGCCCTCAAACTGTTTGTGTTGCACAATAACTAAACTAAGAAAAAGATATCATTTTTTTATAGAACATTTACCATATGTCCTTTCTGATTACACAGGAGGTGTAATTCTAGTAATGTAAGAGAGTCCTCCTAACCTGCCACCTGTGGCATTCATTGTTTGGCAATACAGTGGGTTTTTTTCCATATCCAGCTAGGAGTAGGACTTTTTTGTTCCCCTGTAGCATAGGCTTCTTTTTTCTTCTTATCTCTGGGTCAGCCAAAGCAATCATGAAGTTCTAAACTTTTTCAGATTATACTGATTGTAACTTTGGTGCAGACCAAGCACGTTCTTTTGACCAAAACTGAAATAAATTCAGTACTGTTCATGCTACACATCTTGCATTTTTTTTTCAAACATCAGAAATTTGGTTATAGTGTGTTTAAACTTCTAAAAGACATTTTGAAGAAAGGAGTAAAAAAGACATTATGCAGCCTTATTTGGTTTGGTCTAGTAGTTCTTGATTCATCGCTGTTACTTTAACATTACCTTGATTTTGGTGTTATGGGTTTGAGAGGAGGCTCTTGCTAATCAAAGTAGCAGCAGTTTCCATTGTAAAACCTGTTTTGTATTCCACTTCGAAGTCCAGAAAAAGTCTTGTTGACTTTAAAATGTATAGGTTATATCTACTGTCGAGGTAGACCTTCTCTGTAAAGTTTGCTGCCAATTGGATGGGGCACCTTGCAAATAGAGGGGTTGAGATTTGAACTTCATTTTTTCCACTTTGCCATCTACCAGTGAGGAGGAGGATTACTTTCGTTAGCTTGTTTAAAGACTGACTTGGAATTTATTGAAATTTTGCCAGAGGTGTTAGCTCTCGTGACTGAAGTGCAAAAAGTCAGAGGACTTCTACAAAGGAAAGCTAATCTGCTTTCTTGTAGAGAGACACTTCAAGTGGGAGACTTGTCAGTGGGCGGGTGGCTTGGATTTGTTTAAAAGGCTTGCAAGAGGGGTCTTGCCTCCTGCAGACCTGAGGAAAGATCATGGTGAGTATGGAATGTTTGCTTGGTCTGTTCCCTACATCTGTTCACACCTATTCCATACCCTCTGTGGTCTAGGATTGGGAAGTGAAGGAGTATCATCATTTAAATAAAATTGATAACGCTGTAGACAGGTCAATTAAAAATACATTTTTCCAAGAAGAGAGCTGGTTTATCGCAAGCTGTACACTATAAGCTTTTCAGGCAAGGACTTTTTTCTTTCTATTTTTTTAAACATGCTTATGATCTACTAAGCACTTCAGAGTCACACTTTGCAAATAAACGAGTGTGGGTATTTGTTGCCCACAAAGCTAATTAGCAGTTTTGAGTGGATATGGCTTATGGGTGAAGGCCACTTCCTTTCAGTTAAAAGCTTGAGAGTCTCAACAAAGAGCAGTTCAGAACTCAACTGTTGACCTTTTGAGTTGCAGGAACTTATAGTGACATCTCTTTGGCAGGGTAGGGTCACTGAGAGCTGCCTAAAGATACTAGTTGGGGGCAGGCTTAAGCCATATCAGCCACTTCTGACAATGTTTTATTTGCTTTTTCTGTAATTGCTGCTTTCTTACAGATTCAGCCCTATGAGAAGATAAAGGCCCGAGGGCTGCCTGATAACATTGCATCGGTCTTGAACAAACTGGTTGTTGTGAAACTTAATGGAGGCTTGGGCACCAGCATGGGCTGTAAAGGCCCCAAGAGTCTTATTGGGGTGCGGAATGAGAATACCTTCTTGGACCTGACAGTTCAGCAGATTGAGGTGCGTAACACTCTTGTGCTGTTCCAACAAAGGCTACAAAGTGAGACTAATGGGTTAGAGATTACTGTACTGCTTATATAAATCTGAGATTCTTGCTAGTATTAGAGTGTGTCTTCTGACAAATCTGGGATTCCTTTAAAAGAAGAAACTGGCCAGCTGTGTGGGATTGTTTTGTCTGCCTAAGCAGGGAACTAGAACTGGATCACTGATCTGTTCTTGGTGTTAGTGGAGCCTGTGGATGCTGGGTCCAAATGGACTGCCACCTTCATTAACGGATGGAAGGGGGTCCTGTAATGTCCTTGAGTAGAAATGCCAGTGGAGGGGAGATGGGGTTTCCCCAGCTGTACTGGGGATGTGGAGAACTGCACCAAAAAGAGAGGGTAACAGTTAAAATGTGGCACATTTGGGTGGATGAAATAGTTCAAATACTTCCTGTTCAAGCACAGGAAGTACTTGAACACCTCTGCCAATAGCTTTGTTAGATTTTTCCACGGTAGCAAGCAGGCCTGCAACCTACGCTGTTCAGCTGGCACTTCCAAAACACCATTGTTGTGAGTCCTCCCATAGGCAGGTCATTCCAGTAGTCTTGTGTGAAGGTAAACACTTCAATTTCTTCACTGAAACGTAGGGCATGCAACAACTAAGATCCTGTCTGGTGTTTCCTATTTGTTTCTTAGATACACATGGGTCTGGAAAGTTGACTTCCTAATAGCTGCTCACTGTAGATAGAGAAGCTGCACTTAATATAAGCTGTTATAATATCTGTAGCAAGAGGCCGATATTACAAAACAAGGCTTGTCATTTTTAATTGCTTGTTTTGCTAAAAGTTATTTTAATAGAGCCCAGCTCTTGCAGTAAGCTAAAGAAAGTGATCATGTGCCCATACTTTTTTCAATGCAATACTAATAAGAAATTGAGTGAGTGAACAGTACTTGGAGCAAAAGTCTTTTCCAGAATTCTTTCAGTGGGTTTTCTGGCTCTTTCTACATGAGAAAATCTCTCTCATGTTTTAGCTGTTCGTAGATGCTTTTTGAATAGCAAATACTGGAACATTGTAACTGCTCCATACTCTTGATGTTGTTCATGCCATGGATCTGCAGAGAAGCTTGAAAGCAATAACTGTGGGTGGAAAATTATAATATATTTTTAAAGGACCTACTTAGAGGTCTAATTGTGAAAGCTCTAAATTGCTGATCAAGGTAGAGATAAGGGCATGAGGACTTCTGAAAAGAACTTTTTAGAGAGGGGGGAGCACAATATTCTGGATATGATTATCCAAGATAAAGCAGGGTGTACTTTTATGACTTGTGTGTAATAGCTACTTAAAATTGGGTAATTAACAGAATTGTAGTCTTGACCTCCTCCTCCCCCCATATATAAGTTTTAGACCTCCAATAATTGTGTTGATCATAACTTTTTTTTTGTAGTTACAAAGACAGCTTTCCAGTTATCAAAACAATTGGCAATAAATAAAAGCAATCTTTCCCTCCAACTTTTAAAAACAGATTGGGAATAACGAATGAAAAAAGTGAAAACTTGAGATTCTAGATTGCAAAAACTAAAAGCTAGTAATTCTTGCTGAATGTCCTTTTTCCCTCCTGCAGCATCTAAACAAAACCTACAACACATCTGTTCCTCTTGTTCTAATGAACTCCTTCAATACTGATGAAGACACAAAGAAAATCTTGCAGAAATACAGCCATAGCCGTGTGAAAATCTATACTTTCAATCAAAGCAGGTATTGGAGAATCTTTCTCCTGTCTTGGAGTCAAAAACAATCAAGGCTTTTTTAGGAAACTCTTTATTATTTGGCCTTCATTGTAATACCTTACTTTCATGCTCAAACTTTTTGGAGCTTTAACAACTGAGGAGGCCCAAGAACAGTCAGAATATTTCATAAAAGCAAAATGTGAAAAATCTGACTTTTGGGGAAAGAATTTTCAGTGGAATACAAAAATTGTGGGGGCTTGTTCTCGTAACTTGTCCTTGGGGGCCAAAGGGTTGAGGTTGGTTGTAGTAGGGTGGAAAGGTCATGGAGTGACTTGTAACCTGACCTTCTTGCCAAGAATAAATTTTGTCTTAAGGGGGTTGTGGGATTTTAGAGTTTGTTCTTCAGTTGATTACCAGTTTCCTGCAATGGCATATTGTATGTTCTGAGCCCGTGTGGAAGAGGAAGGCTGTGTTGCTTCAGACTGTGTCGAGTGTGGCTTTCTAAAGTTCCTGCTGAATTAAATATGAATGCCAAAGTAGACAGCATCTTAGTTTCTAGTCCAGGTACCAGCTGGGAGCACAGACGCTTCCAGGTTTTGAGCATCTAATTAACTAGCCTTGGAAGTCTTATAACTTTAAAGCATACCAAATCTGGAGTATCCCAGGTGGCTATGTTGTCATTACACTGTGTTTTGTACTTTATGCTCTGTACCAGCCTGACCTTGGATAAGGTCTAATGAAATTTGTTGTTTTGTAGGTATCCAAGAATTAATAAGGAGACTCTGCTGCCAATAGCCAAGGATGTATCTTATTCAGGAGAGAGTACAGAGGCATGGTATCCCCCAGGGCATGGTGACATCTATGCCAGTTTCTATAATTCTGGCCTGCTGGATACTCTGATCGGAGAGGGGAAGGAGTACATATTTGTGTCTAATATCGATAACTTGGGTGCAACTGTGGATCTTTATATTCTTAACCATCTGATGAACCCACCGAATGGAAAACGGTGTGAATTTGTCATGGAGGTCACCAATAAAACCAGAGCAGATGTAAAGGTAAGTAGAAATTTGTCTAACTTGGATCATCCATTTTAAATTGTTTTAATTTCTCTCCTACGTTAATATCTTAAGCCAGGGATGTCAAAGATCTGGCCCACAAAGTCCTATCATTTGGCCTGTGTTATCTGTGGATCTTGGACTAGACCTGCACACCACATGTGGCATGTCCTGGATGGCTCGTGTGCTGCATGCAGTGTGCACTGGCCCCAGCCCCATGTACTGCAGATGGGTGCCTAGGCTCAGACTTTAGGTCTGATCCAGTCTGCAGACCTGCCCTATGCCGCTCATCCAGCCCATGGATTCTAGTGAATTTGACACCCCTGAATCTAGCTATAATTTGCATACCACCAGAAACAGCTTTAAGAGTTGCAAGCTTCGCAGTCAGTTGCAAAGCAGTCGGCAGTTCTATGGCTAACTTTAAAAGTGATACAGCAAGAAGTGTTTTAGTCCAAGGTCTGATAACCTCTGTGCACATATCACAGACAGCTCCCACCTTGTGTGTCCTACTGTATGGGCCCCACAAGTTTTCAGTCTCAGGGCACAACTACCCTGCCTTTTCTATGTTAGATGGGAGCCTTAGTCTGGTGAAAGTGGAGAACCACACAGTAAGAACAATGTTTTCATTGCTGCTTTAGATCTGCCTGAATTACTTGCATAGTCTTATTTAAAAATACAGCATATGTTAAAATTCTAACCTTGAATTAGGCTCCTGCCCTAACCAATAGCTTGTAGAGTGTGGGTCAAGCCTGGGTCTTTGCATAGTCAGGGGTCAGTTATAAAACAATTTGAGAGATCTTTGTGCTAGGAATGTTTACTACATGTCCCAAACTGGTTCTGCACCCGGTCATGCAATAGCCTTGTCCCATGTTCTTTAACCATGGGGGGAGAACACTGCTTGTCCCAGATTTATTTAACACTGTTATCAAGTATCTGCCTTGCATTGCATTTCCTTGTGTTTGAGGGTTTAAGGATAGGACTTTCTGATATCCATGGCTCTTTAAGGACAAGAGGGTGATATTGCTATTGTAGCAATTGCTATGTTGCTGGAAATATCCAGCTGACTGGAATAGCTTTGCTTCAACCATTATTTCCTTCTGTGGGGAGTGTTTAAACTAGATCCTACAATGCAAGCTAGCAGTCGCCCATTGTTCCGTTTTGCATCTCACGCCAAGGGTGATTTTTAAGCAGAGTAAAATTTCCAAAGACTCCCAAGAGATCTAGTGCAGACAGATAAAATGTTTATAGAGCTTTAAGCACTATAAATTGAGTGGACAGATGATGCACAAAGTTGATATACTTCAGGCTAGCTCATAGCACTATAGAAATGACCCTATGTGAATTGGGGATAACTGAAGCACATCACCATGATGCTTTTAGCTGAGAGGCAGTCGTGTGTCTATATGTTATTGAGGTGTTACAAACTAAAAGCACTTTGTAAGAGTTAGCTGTCCATACCCCTAAACACACCTGAAAATTACTGCAATCTAGGAGTCACCTATTAACTATTAGTAGAATAAGCAGTGGATACATGCTGTTAGAAAGTTCTTCCCCTATGCCAGTATCATGGGCAGTGTGAGTGTTTAAACACGTGAATGTTCTCGCCAGTTTGTACTATAAGTTTGTATACAAGATTTAGTTACTTTGATATTACAGTGTGGGGGCAAACATGGGTCAGAGTTCAAATGGTGTCTGAGCAGTAGGTTTATAGACTTAAAAAAAAATCCTTGCAGTTGTATGTACTTAAACTTGTTTTGCCTCTTGCAGGGTGGCACGCTCACACAGTATGAAAATAAACTGAGACTGGTAGAAATAGCTCAGGTCCCAAAACCACATGTTGATGAATTCAAATCTGTGTCAAAATTCAAAATATTCAATACAAACAACTTGTGGATTTCTCTGTCTGCAGTTAAACGATTGCAAGAGCAGAATGCCATTGATATGGAGATCATTGTGAACCCAAAGGTAAGTAGGTTGGAAGAATTTTCAGAGAGCATCTGAGATTGTACAGAACTGTTCATGTACATCTAACTGTCTCGAACTTCTACTGTTTCCTGAATGTCATATTCTACAGTGCTGCTTCCTTTTAAAATGGAGCATCGGTTTTTGGACTATGCAGATCTGATCATGAGCATCTCCTAGTCTCCTGGCCATGTTCATGGTACAACTTTCTCTTTCAGACTTTGGATGGAGGCTTAAATATTATTCAGTTGGAAACCGCAGTTGGTGCTGCTGTTAAAAGTTTTGAAAATTCTCTGGGCATAAATGTACCTCGCAGCCGTTTTCTGCCAGTCAAGACAACATCGGATCTCTTGCTTGTGATGTCCAACCTGTATAGTCTTAATGCTGGATCCCTAACAATGAGTGAGAAACGTGAATTTCCAACTGTACCTCTGGTCAAACTGGGAAGCTCTTTCACCAAGGTAAACTCCTAAAGCTACACCGTTTGTTTAAGGGATGTAGAAAATGAAATGCTCTGCGCATTTATTTGATTTCATCTGTATGCCACCATCACTAAAAAAAAAAAAAGCAAACAAAAAACAGCTTAGGGTGGCTTACAGTTAATGCAAATGAATTATAAAACCAGATGAAATTAAAATATTTAGCAATAAAATTCTCAGACAGAACCGCAAATAGCAATCTATCAGTAGTTAAATGGGTTGAGTTACTTTGAGAGGTTCTCAACCTTTTTGAACTCCAAAGCATCCCTTGCTGGACTCGATTCACAAAAGGTATGGAGGGATACCTTAAGCTGAGTGGCTGCTGTATGAGGCACAAGGGTTTTTAGTAGTATCTTTTATCTATATAGTTGGGAGAGATGCTGGACAGGCAGTTGGGCATGAAGTGGTTCTTGTCAGGTTTCCCTCTTAAAACAGGACACATGCTTACTCCACCCATTTAAGTTGATATCTTTTGGAACAGGTTAAGTGAAGCTTGTTTCTCAGTTTGTCTCAAGGTCTCTGGTGTAGTTGTCACACATTTGAAGTTGAGTGCATCATGCCAGGGGTTGTAGATGGGAGTCCCCTGTGGATATATTTTTTGCATAAGCTGAGGAAGTAGGGGTTTAAGTGCAGTCTGGCTGTTATGGATTGTCCATTGTAAATGTCAACATCTTCTGTGTTGTGATCGGGTTGCTGTAGCTGTATGGTTCCAGAAATATGAGAGGTGTGAGTTTCAGTGATATCTTTTATTGGATTAATTGTCTAGTTGAGTAAAATGTTGGCCAAACTTTTTAGGTGTAAATCTCTCTTCTTCAGGTCACTGCATTTTTACAGGTAAGTAGCTTTAACCATTTGTATATTCCTATTTGCTAGTTATTTCATGCTACATCATCCTTTGTTTCACCTGAAGAAAGGCTAAATGGGATTTTGCTCATTCTAGAGTTCAGTTTAAAGCAGGGGTGGGCAAGATAAGGCCCACCAGGCCATTCTATCCAGCCTGCGGGGCCCCTAAAAAATTAGAAAGCTAATATTGTTCTGCCCCTGCCGTCTCATCCTGTCCCCCTCAATGGCTTGCCAAAACTCAGTAAGAGGCCCTCCACCCAAAATAATTGCCTGCTCCTGGTTTAAAGTCTCTCCCCTACACAGCATTCACTGCTATTACTCTAATCTAAAACCAGATTGTAGCACAAGTCACACTGCTGTAAGTTTACTTTTTGCCCACGTCTGGAAGGGCTAGATCCAATGCGTGGCACATGGCAGATTGGTTTGGTAGGGAAAAGGGAAGGTAGCAGAAAACAGCGGATTGGGCAGAGGAGG
>NW_017729022.1:181070237-181095128 GCF_001723915.1 Gavialis gangeticus | reverse complement strand
CCAGAGCAGCTGAGAGTGGGCAGAGGAGGGGATGGCAGTGGCATTTGGAGGCTAGGGACTTTGTGGCACACCTGCAAAAGTTTGCTCTACCTGACACAGTTTACAGCATGTCTTTTGGGACATGTTCCTTATGACAGCAGGTAGCAATGCTTATTAAGGGCTTATTAAGCCTGATTGGCTTATATATTTACTCCCATCCTTTTTAAACACTTGTTGCAGCATTTTCTCCTGATATTAAGCTCCTTTTTAAAAAATGTATAGGAAGACATATCCTCTAATTCTGCTTGGTTTTTGCTTCGAAAGGTTCAAGATTACCTGAGGAGGTTTGAAAGTATACCAGACATGCTTGAACTGGATCATCTCACAGTTTCAGGGGATGTTACATTTGGGAAGAATGTTTCATTAAAGGTGTGTATGGTGAATGGGACCAACTTGTGTACATGTAGAGATCTTTGTCTGTTGATCTGTGACAAACCTATGATAATGCATAAAGAATTGTAATGGTCTGAGGCCATAAACTATGCATGCTAATATGAATTGGAAACTTTTTAGTCCCTTGACCAAAATAATGCTGGACTGACCATGTGTAAAGAGTATAGCAAATGTATGAACCCTTCTAAAGGTATGAGTTCTCACAGATTAAACTGTTGTTGGTAACTATCCTTACAAGTCACACAGATAAGAAATAGCAGGTATAAGCTAGGTTTACATGTACTGCATGGGAAGAGCAGACTGCGCTCTTCAGTTTACCTTAAATAACTTACCAGCATGGGTGCATAAGTAAGGCAGAGGTGGTTAGCTAGGTTAATCTGAAGAATAGCAGGGTACCACCTTAGACTGTTTCAGAGGCCTGGGCTTTTGTTTGCATCTGACAAAGTTGTTTATTGTGTGGGTTTGCAGAAAGAAAAGAATACTGTGAAGTATTCACTTCTAATGTATGTAGCACTTACAGAATACTAGGCCAAACTACAGTTGCAGTTTTCTGGGTTTTATCTGTAAAGTGTCTCAAACAAAATAATATGCCCCTTCCCAGCCCATGGAGTAAAAGCACTTGCCCTATTTTACAGGTGAGAAGCTGAGGCATAAGTTTGCATTGGGAAGCTTGAGAGAGAGGAATTAAATCCAATTTAGCACCTAGACTGCTTGCCCTCTCCCCCTTGGTCATGGTTCTAGAATTGCCAGCCACTTCCACAACTAAGCAAACTCAATGGTTGTCTCATTTTTATATTTAAAAACATAGAAGTTTGCCAAGTTGCTTATGCCTCATTTACAAACAGGAAAAGGTTCTACAGAATATAACCTGTATCTTCATCAGGAGATGCTGAGCTGTTGGCAGTCACAGGTGTTCCCATCTTTTGGGCCTCAAGCCTTGAGTCTGAAGTGTGATAGCACATTGTCCACAGCTGCAACATAATAAACAGTGAATTTGTCCCCAAAGCATGCAGATAGGAATTAGGAGTACACATAGGAAAGACCTGTCAAATAAAGTTGCTAGTGGGCTTGAAACTCTAGTTGCTGAACAAGTTGTATAGTTAAAGGCCTTTTCATAGTTTTTAAATCAAAATTTAAAGAGTATGGCCCAGTATAGCACTGCTAGAGAGCCCTCTAGGACTTTATACCATTGCACAGAGGTCCAGTGAACAGCAGAAACTTTGCTTCCTCCTTTCAGATGCTTTATAGTAGAATTCATTACAGAATGGGTACATTTGTAAATGCTTGCTCTCTTAATTTAGGGAACAGTGATCATCATTGCAAATCATGGAGACCGGATTGACATCCCACCTGGCGCAGTACTAGAGAATAAAATAGTCTCTGGCAACCTCCGCATCTTGGACCACTGAGTCTGTAACATGGCATCTTCAGCTCTCTAGAGCATGCTGAAACTGCCCCACAATGGAAGAATCTGCAAGCATTAGAAATAAATGCACAGAGGGCCTATGCTTTGTCATCTCGCTGTACCCTGCAGTATTAATTTCAAGTAGTTTTTTCCATGCTTATCCTTTTTTAAGCAAACACCATAGTGCAAAGGATGTGCAGAAGTAATGCTTCAGTCTTTAAAGATTCAATTAATAAAACCTTTAAAGTGCAATATACTGTTTGTCTTGAGACAAGATGAACAGATCTAAGATGTTTGAGGCTTGCCTCTAAATAGTTTTAAATTGCTTGTAATTGCAAAAACAAAGCTGTGAAGCAATATCCTTGGAATATGGTTAGCTACTTCAGGTAACATTTTTATGAATTGTAAGTGGCAGACATCAATTAAAAACCAAATGTTTCACTACTGCTACTACAGGAAGTAAGCTATTAAGAACCTGTATTTCAAGTGCTCACAAGTATTATATAGTCCTAGTCACTTTCTTCACCACCACATAATAGTTCACATTTACAGATACCATACTATCACATCAGTATACCCCCAATCAGGTTGGGATAAGTTTGTCAATACCTCCCTATGCCAATTCAAACTTGCCCAAAGAATTGAATACAGGAGAATACCTCTGTGTATGAATGTTCCAGTTAAGAGTGGATCTCCTTTTTAATGTCTTCAATTTGATCTCCCCTCTCTGAAGTAATATAGAGAATATCATATTGACTGTGCTCATGTTCATACTAATCATGTGTTGACCCAAATGAAAATAACTTATTTCTAAATTTATGTATGATTTAAAATAAGACTCATGCTGGTGATCATTCTTTCAAACTTCTTTATGCTTCTATTGTATTAACACGTAGGCAACTTATTTTGTAAGCTTAGTAAAACACTGGCCTGTATCATTAAAGAAGTTGGTCTTTAAAAACAAGTATGATTTTTATAGCTTTATTTTGATTGACATTTTAATGACATCTGTTGTGTTAAGATAGGCATGCCTGTCTGAAGAAACCATAGGCACACAAACACTGTAGACCATTCCATTGTACATAATCATCACAAGGTTAGGCACTCGGACTATGTTTAGGTAAAAAGTTGTGAGGTGAAATACACAGGCACTTTTACTGAGTACTGGTATTTTCCAGTGTTAAAAGGTAGTATTAAAAACAAGTTTTCAATAAATTAAACTAGTTTGTCATCACCTCACACCTCCCTGTACTGCTGTAGCTTTATAAGTGTACAGCAGCCTCTCATTTTAAAATTATTTCTACACCACTTGCCCCACCCCTTCCTCCTCTTAAAATATATATACTGTTAATAATGTTTAAAATTAACAAAAAAAAGTGGGTGGGACAGGCCTGTGTGTATAGGAATTGGCAAAGTACTGAAAGTCTACTGGTGGTGGATCTTGCAAACAGGTACTCCTACTTCCACCATGAATAGGATGGGTTTGGTGTCTATATGAAGTATATGAACACCAGCCCTTATACGACTTCTGAACATTACTAAGTCCAGTATGTTTTTCTATCAGTACTAATGGTTATCACTTCCAAATCTAGCCAGTAGAAAATGGCTTAAGTGAACCAGACTCTACTAAAAAAGTCTTCCTGGTGGCAGTATAAGAACCCAGCAATGAGAAATACCCTGAAACATGGCCTGCTTCCTAACAAATCTGAATCCTATATGTAAGCAATCAAAAGCTGTTTATTTGTATAAAGATCTGTAAAAAAATATATTTTAGAACAGCATAGTTTCATAGAGAAAAACATTTTTCTACAGAGTTCAACTGCAAGATTTTATATTGTACCATCATTAAATAAAGTGGGACACCATGTGAATTCCATTGCACTAGAGGAAATGCAAAGCATCTTTTTAATATAAAGATATACAGAGCATTCTAGACAACTACAGCTGTGTTACAGCTATGTGTTCTTTTGGATTTGGTCCAAAGAAACCTGAGTCTGTTTCCAGAAAGAATGAAAAACATTGCACAGACAGCTGATCACTTTTTTTCTTGCCGAAGGTCACTGAAAGGTCAGCCCCTGCAGCTCACTTGGAATTTAGTTTCCCCAAATAGCAATAAGGTCCTCTCATGGGCTCCAGCCTTAAGTATTCACCTCACAGGCTTCAAGCTCCTTGAAAGCAAGACATTCTCTTGTCAGAGCCAACTGACTGCTTCCAGTGGATTATCATCACTTCTTCTGCTCCCAGATTTCAGCCATGTTTAGATCTAGATTCTTAAGGCCTTTCAAAGCTTGAAGGTTTCCAGTGTAAAAAGCTACATCTGATGTAACCAGTCTACAGTGAAATACAAGGAACAAGATTAGCATCAGACTTTTAATCAAAGGTGTTCAGAAAATGTCAAAATATTTAGAAAAACAGGCAAGAGATGTGGGCTTATACATAACTAGGGTTTGTAATCATGCTGATTCAGAGGTAACCTGAGGCCCCCACCACTTTTCCATCACCTAATTTTTGAGTTGGGATAAGAAGAGTTAGAGTACAGAAGTAATGTCATACTGACTGCTAACAACTCTCAGATGTTTTGGTTCCCGCTGCCTTCTCCGTAACTAAGAGGTTCAGATAGACGAGCAAACCTAGAGGAGGTTGGACTTCTAATTCCAACAGGTTCCTGCAGTGATCCCCACCTAAGCACTTTCCTGCAGGGAATCTCCCTATACAATGTAAGCTTTTCTTGCATAAGCCATATCCCTGTATCAGTTTTATTTTCCAACTTCAAACATCATGTTGTTCTTGCAATTTAGATACTGAATATTATATAATTACACTGGGGAGGGAAGGAGAGAGGGGAAGGGCAGCAGGACAGGTACAGATTAATGAAACGCATCCAAAAGCCTGACAACTGATTTGTGGCAGTGCAAGAAAGAACCCAGACTCCTGATGCTCTGTCTTCTATATATTTCTTGTATGCTTGAAAAGCAGTACCAAGGTCAAGGGCAAGCTCCAGCAGAGCTCAGCACAGCTCTTGCATTCTAACTATAATGCAGACTTGCACTTGGATTAGAGCAGGGGTATTTAACAGTGCCTCAGTGAAGCACTGAAGCAAGTGCTCATACATACCCATTCTGAGGTCCTCCATCATTGACTACATTTAGGTGGGCTAGCTGCCTCTTCAAATGAAGTTTGTAGCTTGCATTAATTCTTAAAAATAACATCTAAAAGACACCACAAAAACAAACTGTATTTAACAGAAACAGGTAAAGGAACATTCCTTCATTCCTACCAGGCCTAAAAACTCCCTCCTTAATATAGTTTGCAGAAAAGAAAAGTGATTGTTAACAATTAACAATAGCCAGATGTTTGAACAACTAGGATGGGCACATTACTTAGTTGCCTACCCACCACTGTAATCTGTCTTTTCTCCAACTCCTCTTCCCATTTCTGGGTTATAGGAAGACTATCACTTGCCTGTCAGGGCTGGCAGTTCAGTTGTAAGCTCTTTAGGGCTAAAGATGGTAGCACATCCAAAACAGGGCAAAACAATAAATCTTTCTTCTGTAACTATGTAAAACCCTTCACTAAAGCACAAGATTCTTACCAACATGGTAGGCAGATTGCAACTAAGTGACCATAACAACCCTTTCTGGCCTTGGCATCTACAAAAGCACTAACTGTAGCCAAACGTTAAAAGAAGAGCAAAGTCTGGTCTTACAGGAGATTGTGACACAAGGAGTCAATCCATTGTTAAATTCAGTGTAGACATTATTAGAGCTGTTTTACTGTAGATTTCAATAATAATTGTAAGATCCTCTGAAGCAACTATACATGGGATCAAATAATTGCCATTTCACCATTGCTGCCAGTGTTCAGGATATATCTATCTAGATATCAAATGTGAGCTGGATGTAAAAGTGGGCTACATAGCAACTAGGTTCAGTTTTCCATGCTCAACTCCCCTGTACCCAGCCCCTGAAAGCCTAAGAACATTTGTTTAAGCTCTATACCAAACATACTGCAATAGTATCCATACACTGTTCTTTAAGCAGTCACAGAACTGATTCTTTTGCTTGTGGAAAGTCTCCCACGGTCAGGTGCCAATGAGCGTTTATGATAGTAGTAGTACAATACTATTACTGTACTCAAAATAATTACTTATGCTTACCTGGGTTTGTTCCTCAGGAAGGAGGTCATATATAGCTTCATGCATCTTTGCCATTTGCTTACAAATATTCCTGAAGCAGGCTGAAGGAACAGGAGCTTTCACTTCATACTGGTGACAAAATAAAGATCAAATCAAACACTTGCTTCCCAACATCTGCACTGGGTTTTGTAGGGATCTTCTTATGCAACAATTAGACATTGGTCAAAATGAGAGCATTCTTGGCTGCTTCTCACATGAACAAGTTCTTGAGTATTGTTTACAAGAAAATGGCTTTGTCCATGATCAGCTACTGTTGCCCCAATGACTTACATTATAGAATTGCTGGCACTTTCATAATCAAACTAACTTCCTCATCAACAGGAATGAAAGTGGCACCTCTCCTCCCAGCCCCCTGCACACCCTATCCATGTGCTTGCATGAGGTGTGGTTGCTTCTCTGCTCATTATGCAGAGTTGTTTCACATTACATCTACTATTCCTACTTCAGGGAGAGAAGGATTAACATGACAGCTAAATGTCTGCTTTCACCATGTGTCGTATGAGCTAGGCCAGGCTTTCTTTGGCAGGAGTGTTCTATACACAGTTACTGGGAAACAATGCTACCTAGGATGTCTGACCCCTTATCATTCCAGTGCATGCGTCTGAAAGAGAGAACAAAGTAATCTTCCAAGAACATGCAAGTCAGCTTCTGGCAAAGACAAAAAAAAATTAAGATTGGAGCTGCTGAAAGCTAAGCATATGCCGAGGAAGTGGTAAAAACCACTGACAGAATGGAGAGGTGCTAAAGAACGAAGATGAACGCTGCAGGGGGAATGAGATGAGAGGAACCTTTTCACTGACTCTGACTGATACCTGAGAAACATGTTACTGAAAGCTGCCAGACAACAGGAGATCTGCTACCTTGGGGACAACATCATTATGTTCCCACACCCAGAAGGAGATCATACTGTGATTCTAAAGGCTTTTCTTAAAGGAAACATCCCAGCTGCAGCAGTGAAGCCTGGTCTGTCATCTCCTGGATACGAGTCCATTCCAAGCTCAGGCATGGTTTAAATGGGTTTAGGTATTATCTCTCAGTGCTCTTGTCTTTGAAAAAAGGAGACACAATACTCATCCTGGACTGTAAAGCACTGAGAGGTCTATAAATAAAGCATCGGAAATTAGTATTAGTTTATAAACTGCTGAACTTAGAGCTACAGGTGATTATGCCGGGTCTGATACGCTTCCAGACAATTCAGCTTAAAACGCTTAAAAGAGACAAAACTGGGATTGCTGAGAAAGGAAACCCAAAGAAATAACTCATGGGACAAAAGGACCAATCCCAAAAATCCTACCTATCAGAGACTGCACCTATGCTGTCATTTGAAGCTACCGAGGCAACAGAGGGCAATAAGTGCTGCAAATGGGAGTGTTTGCTAGAAAGGGTTTCCAGTATTTTGTACTACAGTTGCAAGCAGGAAGGCGGTGGGAAAAATGGAAAGATGGCTTGATCTGGAGGCACGTCAGCTACAATCTGGAAAAGCCCACCATTAAGGCTGTGATGTTTTTCTATGTAACCCAGTCTAGGATCCACCTGTCCTTATTTTCATGGCATGGGAAGAAAAAAGCAAATCTGAAAGACACTGTACAAACTGGAGTACTTTTCTAGGTGGGCAATGTACTATTTGGGACTTTATTACCTTGACAGCGTTGGCTTTTTTAAATGCATTTCTACAATCTAATTGAATGTAACAAAACAAATGAGCACAAAAAGCCCCTTTTCAGCTTCCCTCTCTGGTAAGCTGACCTGTCTCATCAACAGCAATACTTGCCAACCCAATGAAGCATTTGAGAAGCAAAAAAGCATAGCATTTTCCCAAAGCTTCAGTAAAAAAATAAAATACCAGTTAAGCAGAAACAGAGTGTAGGCGTGGGCTGAGTAATTGTGCCTAAAATGATATTACTCAAACTCTCAACCACTTACTAGAATTCCCTAATCCACTCCATTTGGGGCAATTAATATGTGAATTCTAATTGCCTGCTATAATAAATGTGTTTGCATAAGTCAGTCAGATCTGTCACTTAGAAGATTATTTTTTTCCAAAGCAATGTCTCCTTATGAAGCAGCTTTAAGAAAACAAAAAACCTGAGGATCCATAGAGTTTTTTAATCATCCAAATGGAGGGCGCACTTCTGCCATCTACTTGCCGAGCAATGCCTTACAAGGCAAGCAATCCCAATGCAATCGACAGGATTATTTGCAGAGTACACTACTCTAGGTTAGTAAGGGGCCAGAATTTAGCCTGGGCAGATGAAGCATAGAGCAAGTTAATTGCCCAATATAGATTTCAGCAAATGCAGGCACTTACACCCCCGCCTCCCCTCTTTAACTTAGTATCTAAGTGCCTCAAGTTTAGATGCCATTTGCCGTTACAGAAGGCCTGAAAGGGAAGTGCTATCCATTCCCATTTTACCAAAGGGTTTATAAAAGGAAACTGAAGACTCTCCCAAGGTCAGACACGAAGTCTGCCACAGAGGTGGGAATGGAGCACAGATCTCCCAGGCCTCAGCCAAGTGGCTCATCCATCAGGCTATCCCCTCTCTCATACAAACTCTCCAAACTCAGGAATTTTCAAACTGCAGAATCACTGCACTGGGTCATACGTGGTACTGGCTCTTCATTGTTAGCATCTGGTTTTGCAGCCACTATTTACTGCACTGAGGAGCTAAGAATAGGATTTGTTCTCAAGGACTAGAAACGACTGGAAATGGTAATCCTCCAGTCATACCCTATGATATGACCAGTGCTTGTTTTATACAGGTTAATGACACATGAATGCATCCAGCCTTCAATGATCTATTTCTCAAATACAATGGAAGGCCTTGTGCGTGTGTGGACTTTAAAGTTTAAAAAATGCCTATATAGGAAGAGTTTACAGTCCGTTTGAAACATCTCATCTGTACACAATGAGACATCTAAAAGCAATTTAGAGAGAATATAGTTATTTCCATAAGTCATTACCTTGGATAAGAGTTTGTCAAATAAGCTATCCATTATGGCTACAAGCTTTGCTGAAATTTCAGCTATGTGGTCATGATAATCCTGTAATGAAAAAAAATAGGGTTTCATTTACTATCTAATGGCATCCACATCCCTCCAAGCACAAATGTGAAGTAGAATTTACAGACTGTAATTAGACAGTGCATAAAGAATTACCTTAGTGATGTGGTCAAAATGCCTGAGCACGCTGAACTGCTTATGCTGCAGTCGAGCTTCGAAATGAGCCCGGATAGTGGGAATGTAGTGTACTATTAACTGTAGGCAACGTGAGGAGAGAGCTGGAAATCCAGAAGCAAGGAGAGGGGAAAAACAGATTATACAATCAAAATGGTTTCTGGTAGCCTGCATCAGAGATGCAGCATACACATGTTAATTTTTACCAAGGCAGAAGATGCTCTTTGAGTTATAGCTTAAGGAAGTGGTCTAGTAAAAATGAAAGCCCCTGTTCCTACCATATAGACATTCCTGGCAAAGATGCAGAACACTGTGCAAGATAAGGACTTGGGACTAAATCCACATGGGGGCCTAGGTGCCCAAATTCAACAATCGAGTTCTGCCGAGATACTCAAGATCCCAGCTCAGCTGTCACCTAACCTCCATGATGCCTACATCTTTGCTTGTGGATCACATTTGCAGAACCACCCAGATGCTGACATGGCCGAGGTGCTCAGTGGCCTAGCTCCCGTCTGACTCCTAACAAGATTCTCAAACTAGACACTCCCCAACCTCTTTCACGTGCAGGGCCCAAAGCAGTAGGTGCTTTCAGAGCCTGTTGCCCTAAAGCAGGGATGATGATGCCTCCCCATACTCAAGGGTTAGAGCATGCCTCAATTTGCCGTTTCCTTTTTAATAAAATGCTGATACTTTAATATGGCCACGGGGAGGGCTAATGACTCCACTGCCTGCTGATGAGGGCTCTGGTCCCCTTCCGACACAATTATTTACGGAGTAGAACAGCTTTAGCAGGCGAGTGACAGAGACTCACCTCAGAACATCTCTTGGTCTAGTGGCTGGAGACTGGAGACCCAGATTCAAATTGATGCTCTTCTACCATCATCTGCCGCTTTCCCCAACCCTCCTTACTCTAAGGAGATGATGCACAGCTGTGAATATTCAAGTGTAGGGATGTGCTTCTCTCCAGCATGGAGTTAGGCACTTAGCCCACCTTCAGATTTCATACTAATCAGCACAGGCAGCTCCCTAGCCAGCCTGAAGGTTCAGATCAGGGAATTTAATAGGTGATTCTGTTTTTAAGCACCATGGGAAGTAGGATGACCTGGAATAAAGGTGCAGGCCTGGAATCTGGGAGACCCAGGTTCAGTCCCTCACCCTGCCATTAATATCCTCTGTGACCCTGAATATGTTAGTTACCTTCCTTCTGCATGACCCAGGGAGGAAAACATGCTTGTCATGGCTGCTACCACAATACTTGCAATCTGCAATTCCTTCACCACTGACAGTAAAGTGGTATAACACACAACATGAAAAATTCTTAGGCTTCTAATGGCCTCTGCATATTGCACAGGAAAGCCTGGGTACCTAGCTCAGAGCAGTGGATTCCAATAGGTGGCACACACCTTGGAGTCCAGAACCGTGATGCAAAGTCCCTTTGTGGTTTTAGCCCTTAAGGCATTCTGCACTTGGTACGTTGACAGTCACAGGAGTTTTAGATGAGTAAAGCTGGCAGCAGATGGTGGAGAAATACAAAGAAATTCCTCCACCCGCTACTGAACTGCATTCAACTGGAGTTGAATATGACCACTGTTTAACAAAAAACAGCAACCTTTCCCAATAGATAGGACAGAAAGCAAGGAGCCCCATACGCCCAAGTGTAAGGCAAGGACAGATTTAGGTCAGGCAGGCTTCTGTTGCTTTTAAAAAAGAAGATACTGCATACTCCAAAGAGCAAACAGCTCCCCCATCTGTGCCAAGGTAATTTTCTCCAAAGTCAATTATTTTGATAGACTACCATAGCCAACATATTGATTTCTTCCATCTTCAAGTAACATAACACAGATTTATATTTAAAGTGACTCGACAGACTAATGATGAGCTGGACACAGATTTAAAAACCATTCCTCAAATCTTTCGCAAGTTCTCATCACATACTTTCCCTGAATATGAAGAAAGAAGCCCTGTTATTTTCCAAGGCACTTGGACATAATTTATGATCCTAATATATATCTTGCATAATATTAGAATTATCCTTTGATGCTATAAGTTATCTCTGAATATTTAGTGTTTTATTGAACTGGTGCATGAGATTTAACATTTTAAATAGAAAAGGCCATACCTAAATTCTTTGTAGTTATTGTTTTCAGACCAACAACTTGCAATGCACCTGCTCCAAGCACTAGTTGGCAGCTTCTGGAGTTGAAATACTGATGAGAGAGAGAAAAATGAAAGATACCTTACACAAGGACAGCAGTTCCCAAACTGTGGATCATGACCCCAAATGGGGTCACAAAAATCAGTGGAAGGATTTGTGGGGATGGGGGGCTGTGGGCTGGGAGTGAGGGGTTATGCTGAGGAAAAGTTTGGAAAGTATGGCACTAGGCATTTAAAATTGGTATGTAACACAGGTTAAAAGCACTTCAGAACCATCATAAGAGAAAGAGTTAAATTGTTATAATCTGTTACACTCAGAAGGGCCCATCATGGAGTTACATGCTTCTTTCTCTGGGAACACTTCAGCGCTCTCACTTATGATTCCCCTTTTGTGTTTTCTAAAGATTTTGGGACTTGTTCTTTTAAAATACCCTGGAAATCAAAAGGAAACTTTCCATTGACTTCAGAGGACTTTGGGTCAGTCCCTTAATTTTTTTTTACTTGGTTTACACTGAGGATTGCATTGTAGATTGGGGTTTAAGGATCAGAAAAGAAGTGAACATTAAGGATGGTAAATTACTACATGATGATTTCATGTCTGGGACTAACCTCTCCCTTAGGCTGACTCATGTGGACTGGGCTGCTCTTGTGCAACATACTGGTCATAGTTCAGATGAGTCACAAGAGCCTGGAGAATGGCCAGGCCACTTCCACCCCCCCTTTCAGATGACAGCTTATGATATAAAATGGGCATGCTGTGTTCACATTAGATGAGTAAATATGCACTGTATAGACCAGGGACGGGCAATTATTTTGGGTGGAGGGCCGTTTACTGAGTTTTGGTAAGCCATGGAGGGCCATATGACAGGCAGCCAGGGGCAGATAAATATTAATTTTCTAAATTTTTTTAGGGGCCCCGTGGGCTGGATAGAATGGCCTGGTGGCCACATCTGGCCCCCAGGCCGCATTTTGCCCACCCCTGGTGTAGACCCAACCCTTAGCTCCACTGGGTGATGTTAGAGGGGACAGAAACTGGAGTTCTTTTCAGAAAAAAATCACCAAAGCAATTTGGATCCTGACCTTCCTCAACAAAGCCCAGAACATAGGAGATACAGAGAGCAGTATGGGAATATTATTTATGGAGAGTGAGCTGTGCAAGGCTCATTTTACAGGAACTACATTTATCTTAGTGGCACTAATCTAGATAAAGGGGGCCACTCAAAGTATCTTCCTGCCAAAAGATGCTTCTGTCAGCGTACAAAGGTCTGCAGCTCTCTTTATAATGGTGTGGGTGGCAGCTTTACACAGTTGTTGACATCTTTCACCTCCAAGGTGCTGCCAAAGAGGCATGAGATGAACTTAATATCATAAGAAAAATACTAGAGACTCTCTCCAACTGTCCACAGGACTGTACAAGACCCCAACCATTCACCAATGCCCCAGTGCCCATCTTATATCATAAACTGTCATTTGAAAAGGGGGTGGAAATGGCTTGGTCCCCAGGTGATAAATGGCCTCTTCTTGACAATTTTCCCTTTTAAGTCCCAGGCTGGAAGACTAAGTGATTTGAGTCCCATCCTTCACCACCTGGCACAAGATTGTATAGACAATGTCACAGAATATCCCAGAACATTTTGGGCTTTGGGAGAAATAAAGAATCACCATCCATACCACCTAGAAACAAAAGAGGAAGCAACTAATTTTGCTGGGCCAGATCTCATGGATGTGAGATCTTCCTCTAAAAAAGCAGACACAGAAAGAATGATCTACTTGCCAAACAACTCATTCATCCACTTGAAATCCTGGGCTGAGCCCCTGGAACTTCTCTTGTTAAATGTGGATTGTAATGCCAAGCATCAGGGGAATTTTTAAAGGTGTCCCTGAAGGGGCCATGATCAGTGAGGATGGCCCAGTTTGCCAGGTACCCATATCTGAAGAGAACTGTCCCATCTCTGTGAAGATGCTTGTGGAGGAGTTCCAGTTGTTGGGTTGCATGGTGAAAGAAGGATGTAAAACCCAGAGTTTAGCTTTGAAGAGTTTTCCCTCCCTGAGCAAGACGATTCCCTTTCCCTGGCTCCTGAGAGGAATCATACAACACCCCTTTGCTCTTAAGTTAAGCTTGTTCCATTTGCCCTGCTTTGGCGTGATTGGGGCTGGAACAATTCAGAGAAAAAAGCTTCAGGAACATCAATGCTCTTAAGAGAAGAATCAGTGGAAAACAGAGTTTTCTTGCTACCCCTAAAAAACAGTTGCATGAACTAGGATTATGATGGAAAAATATAAACACTGGACTGCTACTTTGTATTCCCAAAGGCAGATAGCAAACAAATCTGAACTGCCTCTGGCCTTTGATTGTGAGAGAGGAACAAACTAGACATCTCTGAATCAGACAGAAGTCAGCATTCAAGTCAGTTCATTCATGTCTTCAAGTCAGTCCACTGATTGCTGAGCAGAACATTTTAACCATCTGCTACAGAATTACTAAGACTCTGGAATAGTCTTTTTCTGCACTGTCCTTGCTGTTACCAGGGCATCAGATGATCCATGACAAAATGGCAAGGAAGAAGTTTGCATCACTAGCAGAGTAAGACTCCTTCAGTTGGACTGTGTGTAACAAAGAGCATACACATTGCAATGTGGTGGGAAAAAAGCTCTTTCCTCTTTTGGCTAGACTTTCTAATGAAATCTACACCAGCAAAACTACTCTAGCCTCAGAATCGCTCATGTGTCCACAAGCTGGCTTTCTGTTTGCTTTCTTGTACAATTCAAGATGTGAGCAGTTATTTTACAAGCCCAAAATGGCTTAGGATTTGATTGTTTGGGAACCAACCATTTTGCACCCTATATCCCAGTTCAGACTGGCTGCAGCTGAGATGAGAGGCTTTTGCCATCAGTTTTCCACCTCTGGAATTTGCTTTGCTTGGCAGCCTGTCAAAGCCACAATTCAACAACCTTCATTGATACCATGTAAGGTCTTTATTTGGTTTAACATATGAATGATGATTAGCTTTTTCTTCTAGCTCTTGTTTGTACTAATGTTTAAGGTCATCTCTATAATTGTAGCCTGCCTAGCTGCCACAGAGATAGGAATTAATAAACTGCACGTGCCATTTTGGCAATGGAAAAGAAATGTACCAACAGGAAAGATAACAATTAATTTATTCTTAGTAAGTTTTGTGGATGAACCTCAGTGGTGAATACAGGGAAAGAAAAGACCCTGTGTACATGGGTATGTTATTACTTAAGGTAAGGGCTTGGACACACAATCCATTTTCATCAGTGTAAATAAGAAGCAGACAACATGCATAGAAGAGTAACCCTGTGAAAAATAAGAGGTAACATTCCACTGATCTATGTTACATGGTGGTGTACAGTTCCTTTGTCCACTGCTTATCCCAGGGCAGCCGTTCATACACGACAAGAGGCTACTCCATGTTCCTTTGCCACCTAGTGGCAAGGCACAATGACAGCCGGCTACTGTGTGCCACTACTTCAGGATAGCTGTCTGAAATATATCCAGTTGCTCCAGACCCTTGTGTAATGTACCTATGTGTACAAAAATCAGCATAAACATGTCCTATGTCCATGACATTTGACGGGTTACCAGAAGGAATTTACTTAAGAGGTCTGTACCCCTAATCTTTCCAAAATTATGTTAAAGGTTCCATTGCAGTTCACAATCTGCTACTATTTTGATTATAATTCCTGGTAATTAGCACTTAAATATGCAAGTCAATCTTTGGAGGGAAACTTGGCCAAAAACCTCGTTGGCAGTTGCTTTGCTTTATCACAGCAATGATACTCATAAACATAGTCATGTACTCCTTTTCATCGTGGTCATCTGTTTTAGCCAGAGCCTAGAGCCCTAGCCTATCTTCTTCCATAGCATGAGAGATACTTAAAGGTCCTGATCTTTAATTTACTTTTCATTTTACCATAATAGCTTTCCCAGACAGATATTTTTCTTTGTTCCAACCATGAAATGACTTGTACAAATCAAGAAATTGGTTTCCTCCCTGCGTACAGGCATCTTTGAAAGATATTTTGGCTTAAGCTGCTCTATCTCACTTCACATCATCTACTTCATACCAGCTTTTTCCCCAGCCTAAAGGACAAATGACAATAAAATTCCAAAAACAAAATTCCTCTTCTGCTGGCTACCAGGGGCACCCTAACATGCCAATGGACAAGTGACTTTGTATAGTTATTTCACCTAGCAGATTTCTTCTGAACTGTATTTATATGGATGGCCTACAGCACCACCCAAGTTTATCGTTAAAAGATATGCATTGTGACATCTACAGTTATAGCAAAGGTCACAGTGAAGCTATGCTTCACTAACAAATCGTAACTTTACATGGAGCATTACTGAGGGCAAGACACACCCCCTCCCTTATAGATCTTTAGCTAGTGTAGACATCATTTTTGGTGGTCATACCTTTAGTAAATCAGACAGACGAGTAAGCATGTCAGTAGTGATAGATGGGATGTTATCCACACACTGGCAGTACTCAAGGATTATTCTTATTAACAGCAACACTGTTCTACAAGAAAAGAAACAGAGCCAAACATGTCACTTCAGTATACAGATAAGATGGTGAATCAAATACATACTACCACTTTGTTCATAGCAAGGATATTTTTAAGCTGCCTTTTAAATGTTTCCTCTCCCATTTTCTAACTTCACCAATTTTAACTTCTTCAGATTTCTATAACTTGGCTACATATTTCAACACCATTTAACTTTACTTTAAAAAAGTGTCCAGCATCTCATAGTGCTAGAATTCTCATTCAACTTTTTTTCTCTTTTCTTTTGGTTTTTCAACTAATGCATTTATTCATATCCCCCATACTACGGCCCACATCTTGCTTTGGGAAGACAAAATGTAGGAAAAAGGCAAATAAGCATATTTAAAACACAAAATGGGATGCTTTTATACAATGTACATATAATTGCTCTCAGCCCTGAAATTTAAAGATGGTAATGATGAAAATATGTGGAAAAATATATATATATATATATATATATATATAAATATGTTTCACATATATATTTTCACATACTTTCATCATTACCTTCTTTAAATTTCAGGCTTTTCTCAGGATATGAAGGTAGGAGAAATAATACCATATTTGATACTACTGATACTGCTGCTTGACTATGTATAAAGAAAGGTTGGAAAGCTTCTGTCCTAAACACATCTGTTGTTCCCATTCACTTTTTTACACTAGTAATTCAGGCAGTTTAGTCTGGAACGCTTGACAGTCACCAAGTAAAATGATAGCACCATGAGACTGAGAGGCTAAGTGTAGCCCCTGCTCCAGCATACTAGGGTTTTAAAATGGCCATGAATGAATTTCCTCACTACAGGATTTATATAGACTTGCCATAAGTGGCTTCTATGTGACTGGAAGTCAGTGGGATATTGGCTACTAAATCACTGACGAAAAATAGGACTTAAGTGCTTTTGATTTCTGTTGTTGCTATTTATTGGTGTGATGTAAAAATAAATGGAATACAAGAAGCCTGAAATTTTAAAAAAAATGGTGAAAGGTGACTCTGGTGATTTGTAAAGATGGGAAGAGAGAAAGAAAACTTATAAAAATAGTTAACTGCTACAAGAACAAGAGGTCCCCAGTTCAATATAGTTACTTTATATCTTACAGAAACAACCATTGAAAGAATATAGGGTTCTTTTCACATACCAGTAGGAAACTCTAAAGCTCCATTCTTAAGACACTATGTAGCCATCTTTGCCAATTCTGAGCAAATACAACAGGAAAAAAATTCAAAAGAGAGTCACGAGCATTGAAGAGTCCCTAATGAATGCACAGTCAGTCAAGGAAAGAGACTGAGCAGCTGCATACACATAGTAGGAAACACTCGGACACTGAGCACCTGTAATTCGCACCAAATTCAATGGGAGTTGCAGCTACACAGCATCTATAAGAATCAGGCTTGACCCATAAAAAACACATACACTCCTTTCAAACCAAATATAGAGAAGCCAAGAAAATTCAAGCTGGGTCATCCTTGTCAGACCAGGCCAGCATTCAAAATAAGACCCCCGGGCATTTCAAAACACAAATCTTCCTCCTCACAAGTAAGCTACAAAAACAAATAGAGATTTTTTGTAGGCTAATTTCATTTTAGGAAATTATTTTTTGGTTCATTCATATTTATTTTTTAAAAATAGGTGAAACATTACACGAGAAATGTCTGTAGAAATCTGTAGACTATAAATGTCCAATACGGAAGTTGACAATTTCTTCAAGGAGCTAAAACTAATTCTACCTCAGATAAGACATGGATTAGCAAAGATACCTTCTATGCCTGGTCTATCAAGTAGTTTCATTCAGAGCCTACGTTATCTTTGAAAGTATATTTATATAATGCTATCGTATCTCAAAACACTGTCAGATGGTGCCGGTGTTAGCTACTCAGGGCACCTATACACGTGCAGCGAGGCTGCTCCAATGCACCGTAATTACAGTGCATCGCAACAGACTTGATTAATCGAGTGCTTGAGCATGGTAATTACCGTGCTCCAGCAGACTCCAGCATCACGTGCATAAGTGTTGCTGCACTGGAAAACAGTGGCAGGGCACTTTAAACCACCCCCACTGCCACTTTTCAGCATGGGGATGCTTATACATGTGTCGCTCCAGGTGCTTTAATTAGAGCGGCTCTGAGAGCCGCTCTAATTAAAGCAACCCCTCCGAGCACATATATAAACACCCTCAGAGACTAGCTTAAAGACTGTTTATTTTAAGTTGGCACTGAAATTTTGAGTCACTGGCTTCTGTTTTTGGTTAAAACTGTAGCACAATATACAAAGGAACCTACATAAGATGATAGCCAGTTACCGCGTAAGTTTTTGAAAACTAGGTCATTTGGTTTTGAGTTGTGGGTAATGTGATATTTGGATTTAAGTGCATTAAATATCTTTTTTCCAGGTTGCATCCTAAAAATGCCCCCTAGATATATTTAATACTCTGACAACTATGTCCCAAGGTTGAGCAATGCAGAAATATAAACATCCAAATACACTTTTTTAAAAACTTTTTGTTTTGGATTTAATTCGTTAAAACTAGCCAAATCAATCCAAAAATACCAGGAAATGAGATAAAAATAAGAAATGATATTTCATTCTCAGGTTAAAAGGGAATTTCACTGACTGAATTCCCCATATCATTAATTCATCAGTGTTCCCCTATCTTTCCATTGACATATATGGACAAGTACATTCTAATATTTAAGTAAATAACACCAATCACATACTGACAATGGGAATGTATGCAGAGATGGAAAAAATCCTAAGTATGTGCATTGCTGGAAAAATTACAAGCCAAAAGAAAACATACATTTTAATGTTGATGCTTTACAGCTGAAGTAACATCTTTAAAAGGTGCAGAATATCATGCTATATTTTACTACTGCTCCAGAATCAGAGGAAAACTAATCTGGGGAGGAGAGGGTTTGTCTTTATTCAAAACAAGATTGCTAAAGCTTTTAGTATTCAACACAGTTTTACTTAAAAGCACAAGCCAACTAACTCATCATTCAGAGAAAAGAGTGCATCTTACCCAACCACAGTATATTTTTGTCCTTCGACAATGAGGAAGTCAGCTGGCTTTCTTTCTTCAGCAACTACACATTATAACAAGGAGAGAACGAGCACAAGAGAGGTGAGCTGAATAGAAAACAGGTGCAAAAAACTGTAAACTGTTCCTCTAATGGCTGAAAACCAGTCACTCCTCAGAGCACTATCCTGTGTTTTATATTGCAGATATGCGAATTCATTTACTTACCCACCACACTTTCTATAATATATTTATGTAGTGCTGCAATACTGAGACAAAAATAGCCATTACGGACTCACCAGCTAACAAGGACTGACAATGTCTCTGATGTTGGAACCCATTTTATTGAGAAGTAATTGCTCACTGGGGTTACCACCTGTTGTTTTGGAAAAATAGCTATGACAGATCTATACTACATCTGGGTTGCTCTCTGTACATGCCCCCACCAGTAGCACTGCCCCTGACTATCCCAAGACTGCTTTAGCTAAAAGAGAATCTCTTACTTGAGACAGCGCTCCAGGGTTATCTGAGTATGAAGGGTGACAAACACAAAAACCAGTGCAAAAAGAAGTCACCGAGATATGTAGGGTACATTCTCAATAGACTTCTCAACTGCAAGACCATTTCAGGCTAGACATAAGGAAGAATTTCTTTACTGTCTGAGCCCCCAAGGTCTGGAACAGCCTGCCATCGGAGGTGGTTCAAGCACCTACAGTGAATACCTTCAAGAGGAAATTGGATGCTTATGTTGCTGGGATACTATGACCCCAACTGACTTCCTGCCCTTCAGGCGGCGGGCTGGACTTTATGATCTTCCAAGGTCCCTTCCAGCCCTAGTGTCTATGAAATCTATGAAATCAATAGATGTACAATGTGGTTTGGACCTAGGGTTATCACAGACTTTTTTTTCAAGCCTAGCCCCCTAAGTATTCACTGAAACTGCTTCCATTCTAACTTTGGCACTTCCAACTTCTTATCTTATTCAGGCCAGCTAAAAAGCCATTCCTTCTAAAGCTGTAGCTTCCTGCCTTTTTTGTATTGCCCCTGTGGGTTTTTTGCTCCTGCTGCATCCCCTGTCCTACTTTTGGCTGGTGAGGTTATTCTAAACTCATTTTTGGCCATTTCTCTTCGTCTCCTGTATTTCTTTTTTATTAGAAGAGTAGACAGAATTCTTAGGACCATAGCAAAATCATTACATTACTAACATATTTATTTTCACAATGTCTCTCTGAAGAAGAGATAACCTTCCCATTCCCATCTCAGACATGGGGAACTGAGGCACTGAAAGACTGAGTGATTTGTCCAAGGTCACACAAGGAGTCTGCAGTCCAGCATAATATAATTATATAGCCTTCCAGAGGCTATATAATTCCTTGGCCTGTATATGATCCATGGGCAGGCCATACTGGAGTAAGTGCTATTTTAAAGAGCAGGGGTAGCAACACTTCAGTGATGTCTTGGGAGAATTCTGATGTCTCGCAGGGACCGCCATTCCCAGGCAAGGAATTCCTGTGTGGAATCTCCCACAGTCTCAATTAATAAGTGCTTTTGTTGCTAAAACTGTCCCAAGAAGTCTCTTAAATTGAGATCAAGCATTGAATGCTTCATCCTTTTAAATAGGCATTTGGATTTTCTCCCCAAGAACACCATACATGTGTATGAATCAAGAGGTACAAAAGAATCTGTTCTGCAATATTTGACTGCAAAAATCTGCACTGTGGTAAATGAAGAGAATAATAATAATAATAATAATAATAATAATAATAATAATAATAAAGAAACCAAAGGTACACACCTGCTTTTTTTTCAGGTAGAGTAATCCTGCCTTCAGCTACAGAATCAACAAGATCCTGAAACTCAGCAGGAACTTCAGCTTGCTTCCAGCGCTCATTATCTAGTAGCAGACTATTTATATACATAAAAAGGAGGTTAAAAGGAAAAAGTAAAATGAAAGTTGTTGCCTCAAAGCTTTTCTTGCTTGTACTACAACAGAATCAAAACTGATGTAGTTAAAAGGGATTCAAAGTAATAAAAGATTCAATGGTCCAACATTTTATCATTAATCCTTACTTACAAAGGTGCATAAGTAATTTTGAACGGTAAATTAAATCTACCTGGCAAATACCCATACATTAGCTTGGAAAACTGTAGACCAAATAAATTAAACATACATCACAAAAGAAACTGGCATGTACTACATACTATGTGGACATTGCTGCTTGAATACTTTGTGAAAACAGTGACATTTAAGGACCTTTTTAATGTATAATAGAAAAGGGGGTTGATGCACATTAGAGTGAAAGCTTTTCTATGCATCCATATCAGAGAAAATTTAACATACATGCAACACCAAAGAAATCATGAAAAAATGGAGCAGGAAGGGGAACAGCATGAGCTCAAAGCCCACTATACCTCCAAAGATAAAAGTAAGTGCAATCTCTTTCACCAAATGCAAATTGGGTGTAGCCCTCAGTCTGATAAGCAAGAGAGTAGCAGGCTGTTATTTGGGGAGCGGCACAGAACAGGACTGACAAATGCAGACTGAGCCCTTTCCTATGCCTCTCCACACAAGCAGAGAGGACTGCCTTTTATTGTTGCATTAAACCACCTTCAGAGACTGGTAACAATTGGAAGAAGCTGTCCTGGGCATAAGTACAAAGTAAGCCTCCTCAGGAGAAGGAGGGATGTCTCAGGTCTCATTCCTAGTGTTACCAGACCCTGGCTATACATGGAGTCCAAGTTGTTAAAAGAGGGAGCAGACTGTCGTCAATCCTTTTTGCAGCTAATGACAATCTTTCTTTAGACAGTTAGGGCAGTCCAGCTGAATATGAGTCAAACTGCAAGAAGAACAAATACAGCTAATATACAGGGAATGAGGCAGCCTGAAACATGTTACAACAGACAGTTTCACTTATAAATCTGGTTACAGATGTGCCAGGAACAAGCCACCTTTCATCAGACATGGAGAGTGCTATCCAGGGATACCTGAGCTTTGTTTTTCTCTCCTCGTGGAATCTATTCACAAATCTATTAGCTTGACTCTGAAGCGCGCCGCGCAATGACATGCTTTTTCGGCCACAGATTTGTTCGGTGTCTAAGATAAATCCTTCCATTAGTCGAGAAAGGGCAACAAATTCATTAGAATTCAGCTTCTCCAGGAAGCCATCCTAAATGCAAAGAAAACAACCATAAGGACAAAAATACCAGAAAGGCACAGGGTATAGACACACACAGCCCACAAATGGATTTAAATACAGTTTGAACTTAAAGTGGACAAATGAACAAGTGGCCTGGAATAGTTAAAAAGTGTACCTGCAAAATCAAGTTCACTGTGAACTGGGTCAATATTACCTGTAGACACCAAGCGTTCTGTGATGCATGGTCTGGTCAGTCCTTCAGGCACCCCACATTATGCTTCTCTTTCTCTTCCAATCCCCTGCTGTACCAGGCTGCCCTCATAAATGGCCAGAACTCTGCAGCCCCCTTTTTTTGCCTTTTGTTGTCCATGAACTCCCTTGCACTGCTTGTTCAATAAAAGCTATCTAATATCCAGTTGTGTTCTCACTCCCTGCTCAACCACAGCTCCTCATCATGTCTCCACAGCCCCTGGGAACCCCAAAACACAGGTATTTTGCACTTCTCCTCTCCAAGGCACCCCAAGTCAGTCAAGTGCAGGTTACTGAACTTTACTGAACCTGTATTTAGGAGAAAAAGCAAAGCAGAAAAGTGAAAACACCTCTAGCCACAGGTTACTCACCCCCTGGGAGCCCTCCTAAGCACCCCCACTCAAACTTATCCACTGTAAGGCATGCAGGGCTGGACGATCACCCCTACTCCCAGTGTCTAAAAGATGACCACTCCACTTGGAATGTTAAGGCCCTCTATGTGCAGAGGCCTCTGCCTTACAACAAGTATGAACTAGTTCTCAATGAGCGACATTTGGGAATGATTTGATTGTTACATGTGTCCATACCCACAAACTTAAAAGAAAGACTTGCCAGTTTGTCTGAGTGCCCAGCCTTATCTAGAGACTGACAGGACAGGAAGCCAGCTCCTAATAATGATCTGAAGTGAACCAAAAGTAACTGCAGAGAAGACACAGCTGTTGAGTCTGACTGGTACCAGTACGCAGTAATACCATGGGAAAAGCCACAATTACTATTAGTGGTGAGTCTTTCTAGGAATTTTGTACCTGTGCCCTGACAATGGCATACCCTGGCCTCTGCCCAGGCCTGCCCTATCATCTTCTGGAAAGGGTGGGAAGGGTGAAACATCAAACTTTAGGTGTAGGTTTAAGCCCCAGAGCATAAGTTTACTAAGGTCCCGTTTAGCTTATGCTGTACATTAATTTTTAGGGAGCCTCATTATTTGTAACCCAGATGTAATGCTAACTGACATAATGATCATATTGAACATGAGTTACTTTCATCTACACTTACTGGACATCTGACCCGGCTGCTCCACTAAAACATCATTTATGGACCAGGACCAACCCTAAGCTAGATCACAAAGTGAGCTAAAGCAAATCAGAATGCTGTCTCAGCACATCTGCAGATAGAACCATGATTCCTAGAACCCAAGCTTTCAGTGCCTTGTTGCTCTGGTTGTGAAGACACCTTTCACAGGCAATGCAACACTCAGCTGTTTTAGTAAGTCTACAAAGACAGATGCAAACGTAAGTTCCACAAGGGCTATGACCTGTCCTCATTAATTTGAAATAACCAAAGAAAATAATTTTAAAAGCTAACATTTATCTCTGGCTTTGCTTCAACTAAGACTTTTCCCACCAAAATGCCTGACTCTGATTAACACTGGCTAAGCAACAATGAAGACAAGGACTTTCAGGGGTCCTGGTGCAAGAGCCACTGGCATTTTAAGCAACAGTTATCCCCAAAAGCAAGGCAGATTAAAAGGCTGCTGGCATCTGGTCCAGGCTGGTGCCTCCACAGTTGCTACCACTGGTGCAGCTGCAAAGATGGGCAGGTACAAGGGGAAAAATCTACTGTATGCAAATCCAGTCCCACTGTCTCGTTTTAGTGAAAAATAGTACTCAATTTAAACAGCGTCTGGCAATGATGTATTATGTAAAAGCCAGTGAGCTCTGGGACATAAGCTCTTGGATCACGTGGGCATTTACTTGCTTTCAGTGCAAGATATAATTTAAAAAATCTACAAGGAAAATATCCTCCTTAATCATTCAAATCCCAACAAATAGTATGTGCAATCTTTTCATTAAGGCTGCTGGTCTGATCCAAGTACATTACCTTTGCCCTTGCCATGAGGAACTTGACAGATCGATCATGGCAGATATCAGAGGCACTATAAAGCAACTCTTGAATGTTATTTGCCAGCTTGCCCAGTTCCAGATCAGTCAGCTTCATGTCATCACTGATGCTAAAAATGACAGAAACATTTGTTTGCAAATGATTTTACAAAGGTTACAATCACATTCTGAGGGAGGGAAGACAAAAGCAGTAGCTGTCAGGTAAACCACGTCAATTCCAAGGCTGCTTTCTAACTTTCATAGCTACGAACTTTCTTACCAGCTGTCAGCATCTCATCAGGCTCTACAACAAGCAAATACATGTTTGTATTTGCTCTTTCTCTCCCCCCGCCCCCTTTTTTTTTTTTTTATTAACAATACAGTCAATAATTGGAGTTAGGCATTTCTGCGAGATCACTTCACATCAATTATTAATACACTCCTTACACTTTGACCTCCCTGGACACTCCATCGCTGACCTCAAGAGTGGCTGTTCTTAGACAACAGAACTTTAATAACAAACCTGAACAAGAAGTGAGACCCAAGAAGTCATCCTCCCGCTTTACTCAGCTTTGGTAAGGCTGCAGCTGGAGCGCTGCATCCAATTCTGGGCTCCACAGTTTAGAAAGGACATGGAGAAGCTTGAGAGAGTCCAGGGGAACCATGCGCAGGATTAAAGGTCAA
>NW_017729022.1:181052688-181070162 GCF_001723915.1 Gavialis gangeticus | reverse complement strand
TATTTGCTCTTTCTCCCCCCCCGCCCCCTTTTTTTTTTTTTTATTAACAATACAGTCAATAATTGGAGTTAGGCATTTCTGCGAGATCACTTCACATCAATTATTAATACACTCCTTACACTTTGACCTCCCTGGACACTCCATCGCTGACCTCAAGAGTGGCTGTTCTTAGACAACAGAACTTTAATAACAAACCTGAACAAGAAGTGAGACCCAAGAAGTCATCCTCCCGCTTTACTCAGCTTTGGTAAGGCTGCAGCTGGAGCGCTGCATCCAATTCTGGGCTCCACAGTTTAGAAAGGACATGGAGAAGCTTGAGAGAGTCCAGGGGAACCATGCGCAGGATTAAAGGTCAAGAAAACAGGTCTTATGAGGACAGCCTGAGAGGCATGGGACTTTTCAGCTTGGAGAAAAGAAGGCTCAGGGGGATTTGGTGGCAGCCTATAAGTATATAAGGGGTGTGCATCAGGAACTGGGGGAACATCTGTTCACCAGGGCACCCCAAGGGAAGACAAGGTCTAACAGTTACAAACTGCTTGAAGACTGTTTTAGACTATACATAAGGAAAAAATTCTTTACCGTCCAAGTCTCCAGAGTCTGGACTAGACTCCCACCAGAAGTGGTGCAAGCACCTCCTCTGGATAACTTTAAGAAACGCTTGGATACTTATCTTGCTGGAGTGATCTTACCCCAGCTGACTTCCTGCCTCTTGGACAGGGGGCTGGACCCAATGATCTTGAGGTCCCTTCCAGCCCTAATGTCTATGGAAACTATGAGAAACTGTGGAATAAGAAATCATCCACAGATTGGATTGTGTTAAGTATGGTCTAAACCAAGACTATGGGTTCTTATCCTACTGCTTGGATTAGCTTTTATAATCTTTATGTCCCTGAGTGGGTTTAACTGCTTTGTTTTCTCTCTCCTACCCACCTTCCCTCTCTCAGAAGTGGCCCCTCCCTTTTCTCCCCACCGCTTCCCTACCCTTTTTATTCTAATCACTGCTTTTTATTTAGAAGCTCTGCTTCCTGCAGTCCCTTCACAGCATCTGATGGAATAAGCCTACTCATTAGGAAAGCTTATGCTATGAATATCTGATCCAGTTAGTTTATACAGTGCAAATCTACCCTACCTTCTGCCTGATTTCATACTAAAATTTCTTTCTTTTCTGAAGCCAGTTAAAAATAAGGCAGCCCCTGTAGCTATTTACATGTCACCAATTTGCAGCTGACATAGACACGCTTCTCACTCCCACGAAACATGAAAGCAGCAACACACTACAGCATTTTGATCAAGTCTGTTTGATGCATCAGTATCAAGAGTTGCTTCCAATAAAAAAAGACTTGTACCCAAGCTTGACACATTATGCAGACCTATTTACATAGGTGGGTGACTTCACAAAAGGAATGGAATTCACAAAAACTGCCCAGAAGTTACTTCAGCAGTGGCCAGTGCGTGGTGGGACAATAGTGACCATGTCACTACAGCAGTCAGAACAGTTTATTCAGCCATTCCATTGATTAATGTCACACTGGGATTTAGTCAACCAGGAACTACAGCAAATGTGCGTCTGGAGGCACAGATGCTCCTTGTTAGCGAAGGCACATTACACCTAATCAAAGTTCACCTAAAAAGGAACTCTTGGGCCTTTGTACACACCACAAAATTGGCCTTTAAAGTGGCTTAAATGCCCTTTTAAAAAAGCACCGCTTTAATGGTGTTGCTACCAGCATGCTCGGCAGCATATTCCACTTTAAATGATTTTGGTATGTAGCAAAATAACACCTCTGAGGTGTTTTAGTTTGCTACCTAACAAAGTGCAACAGGGAAAAAACAAAAGATCAGGCTCACACTTTTTTTTTCTCCTTCAGTGAAGTCTGCCTGCACAGGCTGCCGCTGGGTCCCACAGCCCCTGACCTGCCTGGGGCCTGCCTAGCCCCGAGCATGTCGGCTTCCAGTGCCCCATGCCTGGAGCCTGCCTGCCTGAGCTGTGAGAGGGCCTAGTGCTTCCCTCCATGGCCGCAGGGATGGAGAGGGTGTTTCCCTCTGTGGCTGCAGCACCCCCTGGAACTGCCCGAGTTGGGTGTCACCTGGGGAGCCCCCATGCAGCTCAGCCCCCCACCCCCCATCCCACCCCCTGAAGAGGCAGGTAAGGATCAGGCCCCCACCCTTGTGTACATGCCACGGGGTGGGGGGGGGGGTGGGGGGGTTAGTTCGTTTTAACTGTCTTAAATTGAAGCGGCATTTTCAAAAACCCACTGTTTCAATTTAGGGAGAACTAAGCCAAATTAAACCCCCATGGCATGTACAAGCAGCCCTTATTACCTCCCTCCTCTGCAGGTGCAGAGGCTCCCCAAGAAACAAGATGTTTCTGTTGTACAGGAAGTGGTGTTGGCTCCCTATGCAACTGCAGGTAGAAACATGAGGCCCAAGGAGGAGGCAAAGGAGGACAGTACTGTTTTGTAGTCCCTACTGTCTTTCCTCAGGGAACAATGACTGCATTTCTTTAATTCAATTTACTTAGTAAAGTAAGATCCACTAGTGTAAATTTCACTCGGGGGGGGGTAATAAAACCACCTTTGTTCAACTAACACATGTTAATGTTAGTGTTGCTAGGACAGGGGCCAAGATTAAGCAGAGTCCAGGAGGCACGTTTACTTACATAATTTCCACTCCTCCTGGTGTAACAGAAGACGATGTCTGCTCTTTGCTGGATGAGGAGTCAGTAGTGCATTCCGGTTCAGAGACTGAATCACTGCTGGAAGGCTCACTATTTGGGGAAACATTTCTTTGAGAGGTAGTGTCAACTGCTACAGATGGGATATCTCTCTCACCGAATGCATCACTGATAAACATGCCATCATGAGTCAAATAAGCCACTTCTGTGTCCACAATAGTGTCTTTTGTAGAGTTCTTCTGCAATGAAGTTTCCTCCTGCTCCCTGGTCTTTTGGTTCTTGTCTAGAACCAAAAGAACCACGCTACGAATAACATTTAATGTTGCCTAGGATCAAATATAATGTTTATTACCAAAAATAAAGTCATACCCTAGCCATACTTACTTTAAAAAAAACAAAACAGTTTTTTCCATGAAAACTGAAACATTTATATTGTGCCATTTGCTTACTTAGTATTCAGTCTGGTACTTTGGCCAGTATAAGATGTTTCTGAGGAAGGTGCAAAAAATGTCACGCTTGAGTTAATTTCTCCCTTTAAAAGGTCACATACTAATCCTTCATCACTTGTGACTGACTTAAAGTGATACAAGATTTGTATGTTCCTTCCATTATTCTCTTTGCTAACATTAATTATTATAGCTCTCAATACTAACACCCACACAAAGATACAATACCTATTTCCATCAAATGTCAGGAACTTTCTTGTCAAAATGAACACCTTCAAACTTCAAACCAGGAAATAATGGTAGACTAGGGCTATCTAAGTGACAGTCCATGGGGGTTAACCCCTGGCCCAGGGCCTCCCACCAGTCTGCTATGCCTCCATTACTGCTGTGGTCTCCAGGCCCCTCCTCCATCTTTTGGCTTCCACTTCCTGCTCTTGCCCCTGAGGACAGGGTAACATGGCTCAAGGGGGTGTCGGGAGCTTGCAACCTATTCAATGGGAAGGGGGGGGCGGGGAAGGCATGATGTGTGGCCTCCGGAAACTCAGACACTGGCCAGCCACAGGCTAGATATGGCTCTTGGCACCATGTTATCCAGATAGGGCTCCCCATGGATCTGTGGGGAGCCTCATGGACTCTGGCCTTGCATACTAGTTCACGCGCACAGGGTGTCATGGAGCCCAATGCTGGCACACAGGTCTTGGGGGAGGTGGCACAGTGCCCAAGAGCCCAATCCCAGCTGAGTGGAGACAGTGTGGGGCCCCCAAAGCCCGATTCTTGGAGATCAGAGGTAGACCTGGGGCCCAATCCTGGTGCTTGGGAGCAGCAAGGGGCCCAATCCAGTCTGTGGACCAGCCCCATGCCTTTCTACATAAACATTTGAAAAGTCTGCATAAAACACCTGAGAAACACGCATCTCTTACCTTAATTCTTTTGAGGAAGATAGTAAATTTAGAAAAAATACTCTTCAGTAGATCAAACCACTGAGGAAAATTCATCATTCTCATTTGGTCTGCAAGTCTATCCAAAAAAGACAATGATTATTTATCTTTCAAGTGATGTACAGACAATAGTGACTGCTGATATTTAAAGAAAAACAGATTGTCAAGTAATCTGTAAACATGAAGAAAAGCATAAGCATCATAACAGTAGCTCCATCAACAGAAACAACGATAATATAAATAGCACAGTTCTGATTAATGCATCAACCAAGGCTAAAAATGTTTCTTCCATGAACAGCAAAAGCCTCAACTTCCTCATAACTTTTTAAGCAGCTGTATGCTATTTCCTTATGAACAGAAAGCACTGCTCAGCCTCCGTTTCAATTAGGTCAGATGTTAATAATGATCACAGACACCAAGCTGAGAATAAAAATAACTGAGATTAGCTATGATGGAATATTTGGGGGTTTTTTGCTGGTAATGCAGAAACACTGTGATTATGCTCTTTTTTGCTGCACTGCAAGGAAACTACTTCAGCTAGTATAGCTAGAGTCAGCTACTTGTGTTGAAAGGCCAAAATTGCACTCCTAGAACAAAAGTAAAATCTTATACCATGCAATTAGTCTTGTAATAAAATTAGTCACTCTCCTATGAAATAAAGCACTTCCTCCTTCTGCTAAGTTATCTGTGTTTGAGAACTAGCATTAACGGGAACATTATTTACTGTTAAGGTCTGAAGTAAAAATAATTAAATCAATTTCTATTCTTAAGAGCAATAAGGGCATAGATTTTTGGTTGTCCTTGTCAGGAGTTATAATTTTGATCTCTGGGATAAGTTTCTTAGACACGTAAGTGCTGCAGGTAGCCCAGAGGGCTTCTGCTCTCCAATATTCCGACTGTAAAATAGCAACACCTGTTTCCACTCTAATTCATGCAGGAGGTACTGAACTACCAGCACCAGACTACCTGCATAGGAAGCACATGTGTACCCTGTTAAAACAGTCAGGAAACATGTGTCAGCATATTTTAATTTGTGCTTTTGTTAACTCCATATACAATATGCAGTGGAATTCACAGAGTTTTAAAGACAATTTCAAAAGCAGGGTTAATAAAACAGGACTATAAATGTCAGAATTTGAAAAAGAATGGAAATGTTCAGGGCTCCCACAGAGATGGAGGGAGCCATGGGACTTGGGGAAAAATAGAAGAGCAGGATCATTCATAGTTATTCACAACTTAAAAAACATAAATAACAATCAGCTTATCTTTGCTAAAGCACGCATCCCCACTCTCCCACCCCCCGAAAAAAATTCTTGGCATGTACTTACTTAATGACAACTTGTATATCTATTTCTTCTATTTGCGATACTGTGCTAACAACACACTGTGAAGTTTAAGGGAAAAAAATGTTTTAGATTCTTTGCACACCTTCCAGGTTTCATCAGTTTAAGGTCCTCCAGTGCAATAAAGAAAAAAGAAGAGACACGCATTTGGGTCACTTTACAGTTTTACCTCTTATTTTTAAATGCAACATATGAGGACAGAGAGTTTTAAAACTGAACAGTAATTTTGGAACCTGAGATACCTGAAAGGGGCCTGATTTTCTAAAGGTGAATATTGAGCATTCACTGACACAGCATTATCTTGGACATCCCAAATCAATCACATTTGAAAATCTAACTGGGATGATTCCATTTTTAAGCAAAGGATACACAGATACAAACTTAACTCCACCTTCAGACCCATAAGTAGCAACTGCCCAGGGGTCAAAAATCGCCCAGTTATGCCTCTGCTTATGTGGCTAACTTTGGCCATATAAGTAGCATTTCTGGCCACTTAAACAGATTTTGGATCCTATTCCCTTGGGAAAGCAAGTAACTCTGTGTAATCTGCAGAAAAAGGGAGGAGAAGGAGGTGGAAAACTGTCCCACCTTTTGAACCAGCAGCCTAGTCATTACAGCATTTGTACAGAACCTGGGGGAAACAGGCTCTAGGCATCCATCATTTAGAAGGGGTTTAAACCTACATCTACCACTTCCTATCTGCCATGGGCAAGACAGGGTGAAAAAGTCCATTCCACCCCTAATTTTGAAGGAAGCACACTGGACAGCCAAAAGGGGAAGATATGTGGGGCAGGAGAATAAGCCAGAGGGAGGCTTGTTCTGTGGCTTGGTCAGTGAGATGGGCACAGCCCTAGAAATAAAGTGGCTCTGGCTTCTAACCCCTGCCCAGCTTCCACGCTTTTTGCATATAAGAATCATTGGATAAAGTGTATGGACAGCAGTGGGGGGCAGGAGGGGCCAGAACCCAGAACTCTTTTCCAGGTTCCTATCTGAGCAACAGAAGAGCAACACGAGGACAAGGCATATTGCACAGGGCCCAAAATATCACTTTTGCTGCACAACTGCTACTTACCTGCCAAAAAGGAGTTGGACTGAGGCCACAGAGACCAACTAAAAATGTGAAGAACAACACTTGGATGGCGTTACAGTATGAGCAGGGGAGTTGGAGCAAAACACACATATTCTGTTACTTGGGATTATACAAAGAAAATGTGCTTTGCAAACGGATACAATTCTCAACCCTCCTTGCTCAAGGGGCTGTCTGTATCTCCATCTCAGTCCAGAAGATTTCCCCACACTTATCTCTACACCTATCACTACTCTAAAACTTCGGCTCCTCTGTTGGTGAATAAGCAAATGGCCAGTCAGACACATTTTTACCTAACCAAAAATCAATCTTCATTCCAAACATCTCCTCTATTTTATAGACATTAATGCTTCTTTGATATTGCTGCCTTGTAAAATCAACTCCAGTTAGACTAAATTAAGGTTCTTCTCCAAAACTGTGATTGATAATCTGCTCAGAAGAGTGACATGAACCAATACAAATTCATTTGGCCTTTACTTTCCATAAACCACAGAGATGACTGATGGTGTCCATCTTGGCCATTATGGATTTTAATTGCTGTTTAAATAACGGCGCTCTGTACTGATACTTCTTAAAAAACAAATTTATTTTCAGGAGGGCTGATGCTTAGTGCCTGCACTGCTAGTTCTCTATTGGTATGGTCATAAGGTACTACGAAACATGCAGATACTTATTCTGCAAAGAATTACAGGATGGACACACATGCAAGACTTCAGTACAGAACAGCTTTCCCTCTGGTGCCTGAAAGAGTCATGGGAAAAGCCTCCAGGACTGTAGTCCATGTTGTGCAAGGACTTGCTTTGTCTTTGTGTTCCCTATACATTTTCTGCTTAAACCAACAAAGATTGATTTTAATGGAACAAGATGCAACTGTATAGCCATCTTACATGTGGAAGATACGTGCTAAAATACCGAGAAAAATTCATTTCTAAACCCAAAAGAGCAGAGAAAATTATAGTAAACATACTTGTGTACCAAGTCATACAATGATACAAGAGCCTGCTCCTAGCAAACTTTGTGTACCACCTACCAACACTACCAATAGATACCCACTGGCTGCTGTGAATAAGTTCATCTATCTAGGAAGCACCAGTCTCCCATGATACATTCTTAGATGATAAAATGAACTACAGATAGTCCAAAGCCAGCAGTGCTCCTGGAAGTCTCCAGATGAGATAATAGGAAAAAGGAGGCAGTACATTGTCAACAAAACTTAAGGGCTACAAAGCAACAATTACAATTATACATGTGAGCACTGAACAACTTACAATTACCACATTAGAAAACTCAAGTCCATTCTACCTAAATTGCTTGAGAAAGATCAGGAAAATTCATTCATGCCATGAGGGTAAAGGACACCAAAAATCTTAAAAAGAGAAAATATATGACAGGCATAGGGGCAATGATAGCAAAGGTGCAGTTGAGGTCAGCTGGCTACCAAATCCAAGCATTTGATGCCAGAATACTTAAGAAATGAGTGAGATGAAGCTCGGTAAAACTCCTAGGGTGGCCATTTTAAAAGGCATACAGATTACCTAATCTTTAACCTAAAAATGTGGAATTCCCATTGGTAGCTGGATGCATGGTACATGTGACAAAAACCGTGATGGACACTTGCTTATGAGGACCTAGTTACATTTGAAAGAAGCTCAAAGGAAAATTAGGGGGAAAAAAACTTAAATGTCAATCTGATATTTATTACCCTATCTATCGGAAAACATTCCTCATGAATATTGGATTCTAAAGACACATAAGAACTTGTAATCAAAATTATTGTGGAGACAAAACCCTGGATTGTTACCACAAACAACAGTCATCACAAACAACACTGCCAAGTCAATAATTTTGTCTTTTTTCGAATTCAAATATTCATACCAAGAGCATCTGATATCAGCAAACTGAGCTCAAACATTCTTAAAAACCAGTGAAGCTAAAATATTTCTAAAAGACAGCCCCCCTGGAGATGAGCTAGAAATGTTTCACTTACCTGTTTAATTATATTCTTTGCTGTAATGATCATTTCATCACCATATATTTCATAAAAATTTAGTTTTCTTTGTTTTAAAAGTCCAAATACTAGTGATATGAGCCTTTCCTATAAAATATAAATTAATTAAAGGTACAGGGAAAGGAAAAATACGTTGACCACTTAACAGTAAAAGAGACATACTTATTAAAATCTAGAGTGGGCAGGATGGCCTACGGATACTGGCTAATAAAACATCCCACATTTACACTAGATCGGGGTGTCACACATACAGTCCTTGATCTTGCCTACAGAGCTAAGTCCAGACTTCAGACTGCTGTTCCAACTCTTGCTGTGATGGAGAACCTTTCCATGGAGACAGACAAGCACCCGGGTAAGACCCGTGGTGCTGGAGCCCAAGTAGCCCATGGCCTGTTCCCACAGCAGCAGCCAAGCACCTGTGTTGTTGCTGAGGATCCCGTGCTGCAGCTTTTACCCAGGTGCTTGGCTACAGCTGCAGGAAGGAACCATGGTGCTGCTGAGGCTCCAGCACAGTAGTGGTCACCCAAGCACTTGGTTGTTGCCACAGGAATAAGTCACTGTACCGCTGGGGGTCCAGCACCATAGCACTCGTTGGCTTGGCTGTCAAGCACCTGGGGAAGAACAGTGATGATGGAGCCCAGGAGGACCGCAGGAAGAAACCTGGCACTGTGGCCTGTTTCTGTGATGGCACACAAGCACCCAGGATGCTGAGCCTCTTCCCACTGAGTCTGACTAGAGCAGGTGCTACATTTTACAGAAGGGTCTGGGGGGAAGGCGGCTGTGGGCCCAATCCAGCCTGAGGGACCAGCCAGGCACCATTCATCTGGCCTGTCGATTGGTCTTGTACCACTTATTTGGCCCGCAGGGCTGGAGGAGTTTGACACCCCTGCACTAGATAATGCCTTCTGTTTACTCACCCATTAATCTAAGGGGATGTTCAAATCACATCCTGCTCCATGCGTGCCACATACTGGAAATTTACTAGTCTCAGAGAGCCTCCAAGAGTACATTTCAACATGGCTCTTAGGCCCTGTCTCTCAGGTGTAATTACAGATGTGTGCTTCAGACCACTCTACCTCACTTACATTGTCTCATTTCTGGCATTTGGCATATGAAGATCAGAGTGGCTGACATGCACTTCAAAGCAAGGGTGCAGCATGGAAGTGTTGTAGATATGGAGGGTGGGGGGAGGGAAGGGGTATTACTCCAAGCAATTAAAAGTGGGCTCTCTAGTTACTTAACAAATTGATGGCAGAGCCAGAGTTATGCTGTGTGGCCCATACTGGAGCCAGAGCTGCAGCCACTGCTGCATGCCCTGGATCAGAGCTGGAGCTTCCACTACCAAGTATTCTGGCCTAGATCTAACCCGCAAGGAGCCTCATGGTCCGTCTCCCGGGCTGAATACAAAGCGAGTTTGACATCCCTCACTCTAAAATGAGCAAGACTGAACATTTTACACTGATTTTGGTGGCAAAATCTATAAATCAACTTCCTCTACCAATGAAGTACTGGTGCATGAATTAGAGCTTACTAAGCACTTTGAAGATGAAAACTATTATACCAGTTTGATGATTTCTATTTTCTGCAAGGCACATACCTCTTCTAGAATTTGACAATCATCTTCTAGTGGTCTATTTAAATCACTGCGAGCGTAAGTAGAAAACTCTGCAATCATCATTTTGTCAATCAGTTTTTCTAATTCACAAAGCTGTGATCCAAGATGCCTAAGAAAAACACAGAGCATGGCATAAGCTAGATAATCAGGACAAGCTGAAAATTAACCAGTAGTTCACAATCAAGGAAAATAATTACCAAACAAGTAATTTCTATACAATCGATTTAGGTTTAAAGGGCAACTTGATTCTCTCATTTCTTAGACCAGATTAAATGGTTTAGGTGAGGAAGCATTTCCTCCTTGAAGAAAAAACCTTGACTTGAACATTAACAGAAGTGTTCATTAAGAAGTTACACTCAGACCTCTTCAAGATGAAAACCTTGGACTTCATGAAAGACTTTCATTACCCATCTGGTTTTTCAACTGTTCAGACAACTCTGAACATCCAGGCAATTTATACAATCATGTAACAGTTAATTAAAATGAATGAAGTATAGCAATAGTTTTCAATAACAGAGTAGCTTCAGAGAATGTACAAGGGTTTTCATGTTGCCCTTGGCACAGTGAATTTTTAGACCAAAGATGCTCTAAATCATACAATTGATTTTAAAACAAATTTTGCAAACTACATACACTATAGCATGGAAGGCAGTAGGTTATTTCACTATTAAAAAAAAAAAAAAAATCAGAAGGCAGATCAATGGTAAGATTTTCAAGGATAAGTAATACATCATCTACAGGGAGAGTTTTCTGCTTTGTAAGGAGCAGCCTCTCTCAGAAGCAGCCAGCCAAACAACATCCAGGCTGTCAGATACAGTTACTTCAGGTCTGAAGTATCTGGTTATGGCTCCTTAAAACTATGCCAGGACAGTTATACAGAAGTGATATAGAAGCTTGAATGGGCAGCTTGAGGAGATTTTTTAGTGCTGTACCAGCTGAGACATTTTTGTTTTTAAGGGCTGCATCCTTTCTGATCATACTGAGAAACAAGAGAATTGGTCAAAAGGCAAGTATGAGATTTCAATCTCATGGTATGAAGAACACACTCTGTAATACTCCCAAACTCTTGTCCCCTGAGCAATAAAAACTAAATATTTCATATTGACTTTGGTGGCAAAGTCTATAATTGACTTTCTCTAACAGTTAAGTACTGGTGTATAAATAATAACAGATATTTTCAGAAACCATTCACTGTTGGTGCTGGACTGTCTCTTAGGAAGTCTGGTAGGTTGCTGTGGACTCCTAAAAGTTAAACCACTGGGGTTATCAAATGTCGCTGACATTTTGTTTACATCTTGAATGCCTCCTGATGTAGCGATGAACGAACTTCTTTTTCTTGGTCAAACAGTTTGTTGCAAATACGTTATTTCTGAGAATCTGCCCAGTAGAAGAGGCTGGAATACTGTGCAAGCTCATCGGATCACTCAGAGCTCTAGAACAGTGTGTGGAAAGTCACACTGCTAAAACCCCCTTGTTTCTGAGGGTAGTCTAAGTATGTTTCCCTAACCTGTACTCCACATGAGACAAACAGACACTGATCATGCCTCTTCTTGGCTTGTGTGATCCAAGAGAAGATTTCTAGCTGGGGCATGGATGAAATGTGCACCACAATGTTGGAAATGAAGAAAAAGCCACAGAATTTGAAACAGGTCCGTTCAATCTTTGAGACGACTACAGCACCACAAGGTTAGAGATGCACATTGATGCTGACTGCAAAGATCAGTGTCAAAGGTGATGTCTGGGACAGTTACCTTCTCTAAACCAAAATCAATCAGTACCATTAAGGCTTTTCCTAGTTGTGTCAATGGCACTGCCACAGATGCCACCATATTAATGATGCTTATGTTAACAATGTGAAATTTTGTTGCTCACTGGGACATTCAGGCACGAGGGCCAATAATACTTCATGTGTCTTCAATATTCAGCAGCAGACACAGCTGGTGTCACTTGCCCTGGTTGGATAAGCATACTTAATGCAATGGTACCTAGACCCATGCTTCCCAATCTTTTCCTCAGCATGACCCCATTTATGGCCCCATTTCCTCAGCATGACCCCTCACTCCCAACCCACAGTCCTCCACCCCTGTGACCCCATCGACTGATGCTACAACCCCATTCAGGGTTGCAACCCACAGTGGGAACTGCTGCCCTAGCGAGCAAAAGTTCAGGCCTCACTTCATAGGATGAAAGAGACCAATGCCAGGAGTCATACCTACCTTGGTTACTCGGTTCCCCTTGCCTCTACGGCAAGGTCACACTAATCTCTGGTGCTCATGTAAGTATTGAGGTAGTCAATAAAAGACACTTTCCTAATGGAATTTGGTGGGGGGGAAGGGTTTCTTTTTTTGTTTTTACAGATATTGACCTTGAATGTCACCTGCCACTGGCAGAGATACTAGCTGAGACTTAGAAGAGATCAGATCAATCATGGAAACTAATACTTGCTTGTTAAGTTCTATAGCTCCCCTCATCGATTGTTTGAGGAAGTGTAACACCTGACAAGTGCCTTGGGCCTGCCTCTTCCTTGTTGAGAATGAACACCACACTGAAATTCTAACTAGGTGAAAGCTAGCAGCAGACCCAACCATGAATAGGATGAAAAATCAGCAGTATGGGCACAGTCTGAAGCCAGATTCTGAATGCACCGTTTTGGCAAGGATAGCAGACAGATGCAGTTTTTTGCTCCTGCTGCTCTAGGCAGTAAGGGAGAACCCAAGGGACAGTTATAACCACTCTGCCTTCTATGTCCCCAGGCAGGAGGGCATGTAAACACACACAGAGTGGTTGAAGCCCAATGGATATTCACATTCTAGGATTAGTTTTGCACACAGAGTGCATCTGTACCTGAACTGAAATTCATATGGACACATATCCAAAGAAGAAATTTTAAATAGTTTTGAGTGTAGTTGCAGCCTTTTCTTCAAACTAACATTCACTCCTAAAAGCCATGTAAAAACACATAAGTGCTGAGGAAAGATGAAATAAAAAATGTGTGCCCTTAGCCATGTAAACTACCTTTCCCAAAAATCTGCTCTAACATTTAAAGTTGAGTCATTTAAGCACCAACTATGGAAATGCCAGGAGAAGGGATACATTTCTAGCACTCTGCTATCATTGTATCACCTGCACTGCTACTTCTGACATATTATGTACCTTAATCATAGTCTTTCTCAGGAAATACTCAAAAATAATATTACCGCATGAAATAGAGTACGTATAACTCCCTAACTATGACCTCATTGATATTAACAGACAACCACATCACATAAATATTGGGCAACAATTTGATTTGAAATTTTCTAGGCTGGAGTATGAAGTAAGAATTGCATACCTTTTCAACTATTTGAAATACAAGTATTTTCTACACCTTTACAAGTACCCCTTGAGTAAATAACAAATGATCTATACAAAAATATGGTAATTTAGTGAAAATATTCCACACTCAAAAATATAATAAGCCTGAGAATATACATCAGTAATTTAGGTAAAACACATTACATCACAAAAACAAACTTTATAAAGCCAGGCTATTAAGGTTATGCTTAAAGGATACTTGAACTTACTACAGTTCTTAACCTTAACTTTGTACAGTAATAATGCAATGCAATAATCAGACAATTATAATCAATGCAAAAGTGTCTGTGGTCACCCAGTAGATTCAGCTGGTTTAAAGACTTAATGTAATTTCCTCCTTGGTGTCTCAAATGGACAGTGCTAAGGAGCTTTTTATTTTTTTTTCTACCAGAAGTAAATTTACACAATTTCTATTTGGATGTAGCATTATAAAGGCAAAGTCCATTTGTTATGTATGGCAGCTTTTGTAGAGTTGATTGCCTTAGAACAGATTAGTTTTAAGCACGACTAAATTTAAATCAAAGCTGTCTAATACAAGTGTGAATTCCACAAACTGGAATACATAATGCAAGTTTATTTTAGCATTAGTCTTTGCTTACAGTTTAGTCTTCATTTAAAACCAAGTAGTTGTAAACCTGCTTTGAGGATTTTATTTCACTTGACTGATGCCATCTTTGTTGCTAAAGACAAAATTGGAACATTCATTCACTATCCCTGTGAAAAAAGTTGTAGGGTTTTCTGTACGTCACACAAAACTGATATTAAAAAAAAACCAAAAAGATTAGTGAAGTTTTCTTGACAATATCTGTCTTCTGGCATTTTTTTTCCTATTAAGAGATTCAGGGCTGGGCCTTTAAGTCATGCAGCACAGAATTTACAGCTCGAGGGAGGGCAGGAGAACTATGCTGGCTTTAAGACATTTTTGCACTTGTCTGAACACAGGGCTGCTCCAGGGATGGGTAGACCCTCCCCCTGTAATTTTCACAGCTCTAGGGGGTCTGCCAAAGTCCTGATAGCTTCCCCAGGCTACCATAGGCTCTACAACTCTGTGCACTATTGCTCCACCACGCTTTCCTCCATCATTCTCTCTACTCAAGGGCTTGCAAGGGAGTCCTGACTTCTGCAGTATGGGGGGAAATCTTCCCCTGATCAAATAAAGGACAGAGTGGTAACTCTGCACTGTACTGTAACTTAAAGTAAAGCAGGCACAAGTATCTCAGGGCCATTTTAAGCTTTGGAAAGCAAAATAATGAAAGATTAGTGATCAGAAACACTTTGTGAACTGGAAAATACTGTGTGAACCTTTTGTACATCTACATAATTAACACTCACTTTATAAATTTATATTACACTGATAACTGAAAAGCATTGTCCATTTCTAAGACAAAAAAACACAGCTCTGGGTTAGTAAATTCTAAAGCTAAAGGTCAAGGCGTGGTTATCATCATGGGTTAGCCAAACTAATTGTACATTAAAGAAACCAAACAAACAACTAAAACCCTGGAGAGATGAGCAATGCAATCAACAGTGGGACAGCAAGGAAAGAATTTCTTTAAAAAAGAAAAAAAAAAAAGGCAAATGAGTCAGGAGCCATAGGTGAGCTGTTTAAACTGGGAGTGCCCAAGATATGTTTTGTGGAGCCTCATCATTAAGTTGACTCAAATGCTACACATGGCTCCCACTCTGGCAGGTCTGAAATCCTTATTGCATGTGGCATGCCCCCATCTGGTCTGAGACTGCACTGCATGGAGCACCTGTTCCAGCCAATCCAGGACCCATGCCGCATGTGGCCTCTGTGGGTGTCACATGAAGAACAGGTCCCAGAGCAGCTGGAGCAGGCAAAGATCCCAGAACATCCAGAATAGGCCCCATAGTCTGGCCAGGGTAGGTACCATGTGCAACATGGATCCTGGACTGCCTTGGAGGTGCTACACACGCTGGATCCACAGTGTGTGTGGGTGGGCATCTATGAGCCCAATCTGACCTGTGGAGTGGCCTCATGACACTCATCTAGCCTGTGGGGCCAGATGAGTTTGACACCCCTGGTTTAACTAACACTTAAATTTAAGTTATATTGTCCTGTATGTAGTTTGGCAATTTTATCTTTTTTACTTTTGTGCATTTTTCAGTAATGTTACTATGTAGTTAATATGCAAGTGAGATAGCCAGAAACAATCAGAACATAGAAACTGCATAATTAGAGAAAGCTACATACAATTTTAGAGAAAAACATACAGCTCCTCAGCACTTTGATTCCCTGACTTCAGTACATATTTAATTAACATTATTTCCGGAAATACTATGCCAAATAGGTAACTTTGTGCATCATAAATCACCCAGTTTTATCCAAAGAGTCAATATATCATAAATAGCACAGGAGATATTCTAAAAGACAGCCTGGTATACTGACTATTCTTACAGAGCTCTTGGGATAGGGACTGTATTTTTTGTATGTTGTACATCATTTAGTACAATGCGTGTTCAGGCTGATTGGAGACCTTGGATATAAAGTAAGATACAGAACATACAAATTCTTTTGAAAAATCTTTTCCTAAATACACACACACCAACTGCCATGGTGTTAACGCCACACGCTAATTATTTGTTCAAAGGTGACACCCAAGAACAAAAGGCCAAAAGAGCAGACTCAGTTTAAGAATCAGTAAACAACTTAAGCTTAAAAAAAGAGATTGACACTATACAGCATGGTTTATATTTAATACTGTTACTTCTAGCAGTTCCCTTGACATCACCTACCGGAAACTGTGAATGCCTTGAAGTTCCTGCTGTAGAACTTCCTGTGTTGTTGCTATTAAATCCAGTGCTCCAACAAATTCAGATGTGGACAGCAACAGCTGTACAGTAGGTTGTGTTTGGTGTACAGTCGCCATTAGTTTCAGTTTGTTGCATGCTTTTATACAGTTATTTCGGGTAAGTGAGAGTCTCAAAACTCGAAGTGATCCCTCGCACATAACTTTATCAATTTGGGAGATTTTATCTCGAAGCATTTTTACAGCGTGGGAGGTTTTCCTGAGGTAGTCCTGCAGTTCATGCTGAGAGGTCATTGCATGAAAAAATGCTTCTGAGCGTAGAGAAATTTGATGAGCAATATTTACCTCTACAATATCCAGATAATGGCTCAGCTAAAGAGAAGGAAGAAAAAATAAATAAAACAAGCAAAAAAAACCTCACTGTGTTAAACTTGCCAAGAAGTCTATCACAACACAGCAGCATCAAAATGCAATTTGTGGGTCTAATTAAAATGTTTCTTAGTAAATGCCTTTGTCTGAAAATGATCAGCTGGTTGTGGACACTGAAACACTCAAAAACCATTTTCATGTTGGCAAATGAATAAATAACCAGTTTTTAGCAAGTTTAAAAACCATTAGAAAAGTTGGTCTAGTGCTCTTGTTTGCAAGTACACTGTGGAAGAACAAACAATTAAAAAGGATGCCCAAATCTTTGAATCTCAGAGGTCAGATATTAATACTATCACAGAACATCTATTAGTTGTGACTGTGGGCTGGGTACCTGCCTAAAAATAACAACAAATGTACATAAGCAGATTATAGTTTCATAGTTTCTAGGGTCAGAAGGGACCTGAGCAGATCATCTAGTCCGATCCCCTGCCATGGCAGGAAGAGCACTGGGGTCAAACGACCCCAGTAAGGTGGTCATCCAACCTCCTCTTCAAAACCCCCAGGGTGGGAGCCTGCACCACCTCACTCGGAAGCTGGTTCCAGACCCTAGCCACCCTGACCATGAAGTAGCGCCTCCTGACGTCCAACTTAAAACTTCCCTCTGCCAGCTTGTGACCATTGTTCCTGGTCACTCCTTGCAGCACTCGGGGGAACAGGGACTCCCCCAGCGCCTGCTGATCCCCCCTAACCAGTTTATAACAGGCCACCAGAACCCCCCTCAGGCTTCTCTTTTGAAGGCTGAACAGGTTCAGGTCCCGCAACCTTTCCTCATAGGACCTACCCTGCTGTCCCTTGATCATACGAGTGGC
>NW_017729022.1:181042603-181052535 GCF_001723915.1 Gavialis gangeticus | reverse complement strand
AACAAGGTGCAGTTGGCCTTCCTAGCCGCCTCCCCACATTGCCGACTCATGTTCATCTTGGAGTCAATAATGACTCCCAGATCCTTTTCCACCTCCGTGCTGACAAGAGGGGAGTTCCCCAGCCTGTATGTATGGTGCCGATTATTCCTCCCCAGGAACTAAAGCTGCTGTGCCATGCTGGGGGTATCACACAGAATGAAATACATTTCCACTTGGTTGTATGGCTTATGAAAGCACTACTTCTGGGAGTGATTGCACCAGGTAGAGAGGGAAGTGCAAATCAAACAGACAGAGTTCCTGGGGATCTCCACATCTCCCATCTTTGCAGACAAGTCCTTTCTGAGGGTGAGCATGAACAGGGCTGCCCTTTGAGTCACTGCATAGAGAAGCACTGCTGTTTCCACATCAGCAGGTACTGCAGCCCTTCAGTGGAACAGTGATACATGTTTAGTGCCTCAACTCTCAGTTCTGTGTGTTGCACTGTTATCAGAGTCCCATCTTATATGGAATGTATGAACTCAACTAGCAGGCCACTAAGATGCTCATATAAGCATTAATATCCAAAAAACAGCCTGATTCAAGTCACAGCAATTGAGGTGTATTGGAGAACATGGTTTTAGACTGGGCTGGCCTTTGTTTTCAGTGCACTGAAATTAAAATTCTGAAACATGAAAGAAGGTTCTCTCTTCTTCATACAGAGCCCCTAGGCCTGTTGACATTCTGCAACTTACAAGCATTCTTCAGCTTCTGCTATGCACAGATCACTACAAAATATCTTACAGTCCATTAGATTACTACAATGTCCACTATGACAGACAAGGAAAGAAAAAAGTTGCAAGAATTTAGTGACAGACTAATGCTTTTTAATCAATACTCGCAGAATTTTAGAAAAGCTCCTAAAAAGCTTTTTACCTTTAAAAAAGCTTAAAATCATGTACTGCTTTTGAAAATATATTTAAGTGCTTTTATGGCATCAAAATAGTTGTCTGTTTTTCTTATTGTTATTACAAATGCATAATTTAGAAAGACAACTGAGTGTGGTTATCCCAAAGACTTCTACTTCTCAAATGGGTGAAAGAACTCTGCCTCCAAGCTCTAAATTGAACCCAAGTCACATGTCATTTAGCTAAAACAAACTCAAAGAGGCAGCAGCATACGTGGCATGGAATCTCAAAGCTAAAAAGAAGCTGTCAGCATATATGAGGTAAGCTTTAATACTTCCTCCCAATGCACAGCACACACTGCTCACTGCTCTCTGTGGGGTTTCCCTAAAAGTTTTGTTAAAACTGTTCCAAAACTGTCAATATACATCTTTTGTCCCTGACTTCGTCTGCAATCACAATTCATATATTTTTTAGAACACCCACCAAACAAGTTATTGATATGGATCATCGCCTTTGATGGTTTTAAAAGGATATTTAGAAAATCATCACATGGTGTATCTATATAGCACTGACCATCTGTTGGCCCTACACTTGGCAGATAGGATTTTTTTCAAATAGAAGTTTGATTCTTAGCAAGCCCCTCTGTTATGTATATTTTGGTTGATGGAAAAGGAAAACATCAGTGCCTAAAAATTAATGCATCATGTAATAGACCATGTCTTATCTGTTAGAAGATTCCTTTGTAATCAGTAAATACATGCATTAGCAGTTTGGCATATTGTATGGAGTACTTACCTTTTCTTGAAGCAACTTAGAGGAAGCTGCATCACGATTTCCTTTTCCTCCAGCAGTACTAAAATGAGACCATGGTAAAACGGCATTAAATGTTAAGGAATCTTCCAAGGCAAAGTCTGGTTTCATAAAAATCTGAAACAAAAAAAGAAATAAATATATATTTTTCTTTCCTTGCCACCATTCCCCACAAACAATCTGTTCCCATTAATAAACATAGTGCACACAAATTTGAGTCTGACTGATCCACTGGTCCTCTTAGTTTCTTTAAAAGCTAAATGTACCAAATTAATTAAATAAAGGATGTTGTCCTGTGATAAACTTTCCAGGTATGGAATAAATGTAACCCACTGTAGTGCAGTCCTCCTGAATCTGCAGGCAAATCCAAATTTGGATGCCAGCTCACAGTCTGAACCACAGGCTATCCTCAGATGAGTTTATCTGCAGGTTCAAAATGAATCTCTCCTCTGAAATGCTCTTCAGCAGTAAAGGTGACCTACTGCTGGTACCCCCCATTACAACTTGAGTAGATTGTACATCCCTTACACTTTCTCTGGTGAAGGGTTTCTCTCTCACTTAATTCACTGATTCTGCTCCCTTGCTCCCACTCTTCAGCAGCCCCTACAAAACTGTGCTCTGCATGATGGAGGGTGAGAGTTCACAAACCCCTGAGAGCAGCAAAACCTGCTTCCTCCACATAGTGCAAAAAATCTGGCTCTTTAACAAAAAGGCCAAATAATCTTTATCTTACTCTGTCAACCTTAATTAAATATTTTCAGCTTACTTTTACTCCTCAAAATTGCTAGATACCCGGAACACTCAGGAGGACTGAACTTTCTATCCCAAGCATCAGACATAATATTAAAGGGCTTAACCCAAGTCATATCAAGCATTGCCTAGCTCTTGCTCTTTTACTTTAAATGTTACTGTGAAAGGTACTTTGCTTATATCCTGAGGGTTTGTAGCCATGCAGCTAATGACCAGTATTAAACTATTTATCTACTACTGACTTGTTAACCTGTCATTTTTTCAGTCTGAATAAAATGGAATTTCAGTTCATTTGTTTTCCCCACCTGTCACTTCTTGTGCATTACTAAGGTTCTAAGAATCAGTGGGTAAGAAGTCTTTCTTTACTATTTGCCTATATTGTGCCAACCACAGTACAATACTGATGCGTGACTGAAATGTCAAGAAATTAACAACACAGCTACCAGTCTACACAGTAACTCAAACAGGCAAATTCCCCCCCATTTCTGTCCCTTCTAAGGAGTTTCTCTTCCAAGAAAAAACTAGAAAGCTGGGCCATGCTGCTGCAGAAAACAGAATGGCTGCCTTGTCTTGCACAGTTGTAAAATTCACTAAGGATAGAACATAAAGGCAGCTGGATTTTACCTTCAAAATCCATCAAAAGAAGAAATACAGCTCAGGGGACAAAAAAAAGTATAACTCGTTAATAATTCATTTGTCTACGCTTTATGAGCATTATTGTTCCTTAGGAGGGTTAGCCAAAGAGGCTACCTAGCAAAATGGGTCTTCCTCTGACTAACGTGCACATGTGAACATGCAAAATTGACAAGCTTGTGTTTCCTTTAATATACCTATTGTTATACAGCAGTCCTACCTTAGGTACTTGTTCCAGATCTGTCCTGGATTTATCTACAAACAAAAATATAAGTAAACTAATGGGATAAATATAAGATTGAGATCATTCTTCCACAGTCAGTCATCACAAAAACAAAACAAAACAAAACAAAACAAAACAATTAATTTCAATAATAAGATATCATTTAAGGCTTTGATGTCCTTTATCATTCTTCTGTTTTTAGCTATTGCTTCCACATACTGCTCAAAGGATTTTAAGGATTTTTGGATTGCTTTAAAAACAAAATGATTATTAAACCCAGTGTTTCATTATTCACTAGAGCAACATTCCAGCCAGCTGGTGATGACCAAAACAAGCCGCCCCCCCCGTCCCCCGCCCTGAGTGGCTTCAGCTTTGGTGCTCCAAAAGGAGACCATGCCAGAGAAATGAGGGAGGCAAAGTGGCACTGGGATGGAAACACAGACCACGCAAATACCCACACAGACAGGAGTGCAGACAGCACTCCTCCAGCCAATGAACTGAAGTAACAGACATAAAGGGTATGTCACAGAGAGAGGGAAAGATTGATGGAGGATGTGGAAATAGCTGTACAGCAGCCTCCTAACTTGATACAACTTGAAGGAGGAGATGATTTTTACACTCTTTGCTACTCTCTCAGCCTTTAATCCACCCACAGAAAGGAGCTCAGAATTTAAAGTGGGCCCATCTGATTGCAGAAGGGAAGAATTTTAAAGTAGGGATCCCTTACCTCAACTGGATCTCAAAAAACCCTCAAAGTAGAAAGGTACAAGTACTCTAAAGACCTGGGTTTCAAAAACCCCCTCTTAAGGACAGAGTCGAATGCTGGTATTAATGCACTGAAGACTAGGAAAGCAGCCGGCCTTAATGACTTACTGAACAAATCAAGCAATTTGGACCCCAGACTTGTAAATGGCTCCTATGCCTATACAACTAGTGCAGAGCCAGTCAAAAAACCCCAAAGTTATGGCAACATGCTCAGGTAGTTACACTTCTAAAGCCAGGGAAAGATCCATTGGAATGAAAGAGCTTCAGTCCTATCTCTCTGCTATGCCACACATACAAATTGTACAAACGACTGATATTGAACCGGCTTGCCCTATATGTGGATAAACACCTAATCCCCAAATAGGGTGACTTTTGCCTTGGAAAAATCAACAAGCTAGCTGCTCAATCCAACTCAACATATTGAGGACAGTTTTGAAAGGGGTCAAGTTGCCAGAGCTGTGTTCATAGATTGAACAGCCACCTACGATAAAAGTTAACCACCAAAGACTCCTCCATAAAACCCTGAAATGACAAAAGTTCTACATTACAGAGCTGATACAAACCTTGCTCAAAAACAGACTTTTTTTGTTAAACTGGATGGAAAGCGAAGCAGATGGAGGCAACAAATTAATGACTTCCCCCAAGGAAACGTACTAGCACAGCTGTTACATAATATCATAATATCTGTATGAATGACCAACCAATCGACTTGGAAACAAAATGTTTCATCTGTGCAAACAACCTGTGCACAACAGCCCAAAACACTGACTTTGATCATGTTGAAAAATCCCTAAGCAAGGCAATAATTGGCCTAACCTCACACTACATTGAAAACCAATTATGTGCCAACCCAGCAAAAACACAAGTATGTGCCTTCCATTTCAAAAACCATAAGACTAACCACCAGCTTAACATTACATGCTCCAGGACCCCACTATCCCCTTGTCCAAACCCAGTTTACCTTGGAGTCACTCTCAATCAAACCCTCTCATACAAAGAACACATCATGAAGACAGAAGCAAAGGTGAGTACTTGTAACATTTTATATAAGCTCATCAACTCAAAATGGGGAGCTAACCCCACAACCATCTGAACCACTTGTCTGGCTCTCAGCTTCTCCTCTGTTGAGCATGTATGCCCTGTATGGGAGAGATCCATACACACTAAGCGCCTTGGACCCACCCTGAGTGATAGCTGAAGATGCATTACAGGAGGTCTGAAGCCTACCAGCCTAAACTGCGTGTACCTGCTGGTTGGCATCGCTCTGCTTGACATCAGAAAAGCAGTGGCCAGCTGGATACAACAGTTGAGACAAGCTGAAAAATGCAAGATACCCGCTGTACGACCATCCCGCAGCACACAAATGTCTGACGTTACACAGGAGCTTCCTCACCAGCACCCAACCTCTCAATGCCACACCCAAAGAGACACGACTGCAGATGTGAAATGAGAGGCTGAAGAAAATACCTGACAGTGAAAAAACAGCGGTCAAGTCTTTACCACCAGGAGCTGACGAATCATGGCAAAGGTGGCAGTGTCTCAACCACTTACATATCAGAGTTAGACACTCCAAGGAACTAATAAAGAAGTGGGGCTATACCATTGGTTCAACCACCTGTGGCTTCAGCACAGAGCCTCAGACTATGCAACACCTGCTGCAATGCCTGCTGCTTGAAGGTACACGTATGATGAAAGATCTCGCAAAGTACAGTAAATGAGCACAGGCATGCGTAACAGAATGGTCAAATGTGGTATAGAGACATGAGGAGACCTCAACTGGAGACCCCACCTTCCCCAGCAACAATGGGCGACAGGGAGCTTTGACCCCTCCAGCTGTAGGGTTGTTATTAATATTAAAGCACCTATTATAAAGCAAAAAGGCCCAGTTACTGAGCCTTATTGCTCTGTCCTCAGCCTCAAACCACAGCAACACCTAAGGCTGTGAGATCTCAAGCTAAGAGTGCTCAGGTTAAAAACAAATGGCTAACTGTACCACAGGGAGGGGCAACATGTGGAGTGCTAGCTTATGTAATACCTTTTCTCTTAACACCACCTTGCTTTACATCCTTTTGTAATCACGTGAGTGACAATGCTTTCTCTACCTTTTAGTTTCAGTTAGGGGTTTTTTTGTTGTTTTGGTTTTTCATTTATTTACAGAAAAGCCTAAATACTGTTGAAGTGAATTAAGCTAAACTCCAGAACAAGCATGTTTTCTCAAGTTGCTATTCAGAAATAACAGAACGAGATGACAAACCATAAGAAAGCTGGTGTTCATTTTGCATGGGAGATATCAAAAAGTCTGACAAAACAAATTCTCTGGTGTACAAAAGAACAAGGGATTGTTTTCCAGTCCCCAAGGATAAGAGATATATATAACCCCTTTCCCAAACAGCACTCCACTCTGACAGTTACTTCATCAAAAAGTGAAGTCTAAAAACACTACATTAACTTCAGACTATCCACTGCATTTTCTCTGCTTGTTTCTTTTGGCAATTTCACTTACAATTTCAAATTTCAGATAGCTGGGGTGATTCAATATAAAGCCGAGATGTGTTAAGGGACACAGATGTAGACACCATTAAAACCACCACACAAGTAGATTAGACTTTACTAACGATGATCTTTGAATGTAGCATAGTTAGAGATGTCATGACCACCATTCCACTTCTGTATCCCCCAGAGACAGAGAGACTTTCTTCTCTGATAAGGATATAAGAAGTAGGGCTGTGCGAAATTTCAACGGGCGTTTCATTTTGAAGCTGTTTTGACACGTTTCAAGCTCAAAACAGCGAAATCGAAATGAGGCAAAAGGCTTCAAAACAGCTTTGAAACTAAATGAGGGCACTCAAAACATTTTAAAAGTTTCGAAACATTTTGAGTTTCAAAGCAGCTCGGTGGCGGGAGATGAGGGAGAGCCAGAGCTGCACTCTGAGTGGCTCCACCAGCCCCACAGAGCTCAGCCCAGTGGCGGGAGAGCCAGTGGTGGAGCTGCTCGGAGAGCAATCCTGGCTCCAAGCGCAGCCTTGGCCAGTGGCCCTTTCCCACCTCCTGCCGCCAGACTCAGCTCTGTGGTGCTGCAGAGCCTCCCACCGCCGAGCTGTGCTCACCAGGGCTGCACTCTGAGCGGCTCCACCACTGACTCTCCTGCCGCCTCCTGCCACCAGGCTGAGCTCCATGGGGCTGCTGGAGCCACTTGGAGTGAAGCCTGGCGGCAGGAGGCGGGGAGACCAAGGGCTGCACTCGGAGTGCTCCGCCAGCCCCATGGAGCTCAACTTGCCCTCCCAGTGCTGCTGGACTCCTCCTGGGGGTACAGGCCCCCAGATCTGCACACAGGATGACAGGAGGCTGCCAGCAATTGACACGAGTTTTGCTTTTAGCAGTTTGAGGTGCAGTTTCCCAGAAACCCCTGCACCCATCTCCTTGAAACTTGGCAGGTTTCATGCCCTCAGAAGGGGCTACCATCCCTGCAATTTTCATTCAAATCAGGCAAGAAACAACAAAGTTATAGGCATTTTCATGATTCCCCATTATAGCCTATGGGTGAAATATCGAAATAGTTTCGACGAAATGAAACGGAACAGTGCTTCGAAACTAAATGAAACAAAACACTGTCCCTTCAAAATGGTGAAACAGAAGTCGAAATGAAATGGTTCTGTTTCTCACAGCCCCAGTAAGAAGCCCCTAGAAGCTCAGCGCAATTGCATGATTTAGCTTCGTATTTTGAAGGAAGTTAAAAAAAAAAATCGTCACTGTTGTAACTATAAACTGTGAATAAGGATATACACCAAAGAAGAATTCAATGGCAGACTAGAATTTAAACCTACATTGTTATGAATATCACACTAATAATCATCAAGAACAGCTCTAGCCAACCAGGCCTAGATTTGCAATCATCATCACCAGAAAACCAGTATCAGGCATTTTTGCATTGGAAGTCCATGAAAAACTGCAAGAGATCGCTGGCACATTTTTATTATTCATCTGAGAAATGAAAATGACACTTTAACAAATAAAAGAAGGCTGAAGTTATACCATGAATATGTAAGAGAGTCCTGTCAAAGGTATCTTTAGGAGGACAAATATTCTTGCATCTTTCATGAATCTTCTCTCTCTGTAAAAGAGACAAGAAATTAAAGAAATATTCTGCTGCTGTAACACCACAGTGAAATTCTTTTTTTTTTTTTCCCTCTGGAAGACAATATTCAGAACCTTGTCAAAGCAAGATAATGCTTGACACCAAATAATTTTGAGAAGTTCACAGCTATTTTTCAACTCTTAAAATCTTTAAGTGACTTCCAAGCAAGTAAAAGTGACGAAGACCATTCTGGAGGCTGGCATCTTTTATTTTTGTTTGTGGCTTGCATGTATTTCTTCACTGAAGTGACATTATGGAAAAAGGCAATAAAACTATCTAAGCTGTATGAGTTAAATATTCCTTCCTATAACTTGAAACTACTGTATATACTGGATTGTAATGATACATTCAACACCTGTATTTATTTATTGTTCAAATCAGTAAATTAACCTGCACTAAGAATATAAAACACCCTTTTACTGACCTCTCCCTCAAAAAGTATAAATATGTGTAAAAGTTACTTCCCCACCTTACTTATAACCATAAATGGTGAAAACTTATACCCCGTTTAGTTCAGCTAAGTTTTATTTTTTTCCCTATATGGTTTAACCAGGGGTTCCAGTTCTTTAAACCAGAAACTATTTTTCCATGGAAAACTGTAGCTACAAAATCCATTAGAGATTCTTTCATGAGCAGATCATGTCACTCCTCTAAAATAAACAATACATTGGTTATGGAAGGAAACAACATCTTGTTTCCTTCCATAAACAATACATTGTTATACAATGATTTTATTGTAAGGATTCTTTTAATACGTTAATATCAGATATGCAAACATGTAAATCTTTAAAAAAGTTCCATCCTGCATATTTTTACCATTTGGATCCAGAACATCTTAATCTTTCTTGAACTTCCAACACATGTACTTAAAGTGACCCAACACTGAACACATCAAATATTTGTTAATGGCTCTTTAACCAAACTTACCTAGTTTGCTCTATATTCATACAATACTTAAGACAATCAGATCCCAGTCTATGACAAGTGCTCCTAAATGCTACTGTTACACAAATAAAAAATAATAACATAGTCTACTTCAGTGTCTCACATAACTTTTCAGATTTTCCACTTCTGATCAGACACACATTTCCGGAAGAGAAGCTAAAAAAGTACTACAACAATAAGTATGCATCATAATTCACATAAGATGACTATGTAAATTAAACAAGCAACTGTATAATACCTAAAAGTTTCCACTTTCAGACATAATACCGCAAATGCAGAGAAGCACAACTGCTCACTCTCTGGAGCAGTACTATTGATTTCAATGCATCTATTCACAAGACTAAGCAGTGTAGAGTCAGCAGGAAACATTTAAGATTGTGTCCTTAAAGATAATTCATTCAATAGCAACCCAAAGAAAGGTAGCTGCAACTAGGAATGCAGAAAACATCAGGAGATCTCCCAATCTTCTTTTAGGTCAAAAGAAAAAAGCAAGTGTATGTAAACTCATATACTTGAAAGAGATTTAGAAGATCTTGTTGCAGATCTGAATTTCCTGACATGACAGAAACTGTCCTGTTTCCTGTTTCATTATTCCAAATGTAAATGTTTTGTATGTAGAATGTTTTAAAGGAGTACTTAGCAAGATTTCTGTCTTGTTTTAGATACCACCAGGGTATTGGAAGATTTTATATTGCACTGAAAAGGCCAAAAACTGAAAGAATAGGAAGTGTAAGGTTTGTACATTTAAAACAAGAGTACAAAGCTCAAACACAAATGAAAAATAGCA
>NW_017729022.1:181024003-181037603 GCF_001723915.1 Gavialis gangeticus | reverse complement strand
CATATACTTGAAAGAGATTTAGAAGATCTTGTTGCAGATCTGAATTTCCTGACATGACAGAAACTGTCCTGTTTCCTGTTTCATTATTCCAAATGTAAATGTTTTGTATGTAGAATGTTTTAAAGGAGTACTTAGCAAGATTTCTGTCTTGTTTTAGATACCACCAGGGTATTGGAAGATTTTATATTGCACTGAAAAGGCCAAAAACTGAAAGAATAGGAAGTGTAAGGTTTGTACATTTAAAACAAGAGTACAAAGCTCAAACACAAATGAAAAATAGCAAAATGGTAAGAAGAGAAAATGTAGACAATACGTCTCATGTTGAGAACACTGAACTTCTGGAACTCCTAAACTAATGTTAAAAGGAGAGTCAACTAACAGAGAACCAGACAGGCAGTTTTTATAGAACGATACAAAGAATTATTAACAAACAGAATCACTAATTTATGGTGTCACACACAGGGGGCTTTCAAATCCCTTTTTAGCCCTTGATACTTATTTGTACCTAACTTCAGTAAATTACCTGCGTGATCTCCTGTTGGTATGATGCAAAAAGTTCCTTGTTAATCTGTGGGAGGTAGAATGAAGGCGTGACTTCTGTGTCCACAAAGTCCTGTCCCCATGTTTTTGTAAAGAAATCAGATTCCCTTTTTGCTAACCTAGGATCATTTAGTGCTGCTGGGAGGTTTACTTTGGAATGAAAAATAGTCCATCGATGCTGATCTGCAACTAGAGATGGGCTGTCACATAAACTATTAGGATCACCTGTGAGTACAATATATAAAAGATTATTAAAATGAAAACTAGAATGTACATTTATCCTAACAAATACAATATCAATCTTGATATAGATCACTAATTTAAAAAAAAATGTTCTTAATGCAAATAATCACAATTATTTATGGAAAGATGCATATAACCCATTTCCACGACTATCAAACTTGCATTTCTGTGTTCAGATTACCCAAGGCATTTTGAATACATAATTACAAGTGTATTTTCTTTCTATTTCTTCATACAACATTCAATTTTACCAGCTCCCACCGAAGAGGCAAAACTCTGAAAAATTCAACAAATCTTTAATATACTGAATTGCGGATCTACTGCATTCACCAATTTAGAGCTTACAAGTGAAGTCAGGATTCTTCCCTATTATTTTAAGGAATTGTTTTTCTACTCTATCCCACCACCCCACACCTTAGCTTCAGGATTCTGACCAAGAAGTGGCCTTATGAGAGAGTCACCAGTTGTGGATCTTGGACTCTTGCTCCCCAGACCAAAAGATCCGTGGTGTCATAGAAGCAGTGAAACTAACCTCCAGAGGGAGGGAAGGCTTTGAAGGCCTCAGCCTGAAGTACTGATGCTGATCATTCACAGGCTGCAACAGAAATCCCATCCTCTACTCCTTCATTGTAACAATGATTACAATAATGCAGGACCTTACAAGTAGGGTAGAAATATAAAAATGAGGGAGCAAGGAAGAGAACAAAGGTTCTCCTTTGCTCCAAAGGGAGACTGGGGTGTGTGAGAACAGAATTTCACTTTACCTACTGAAAAATAAAATCTGATTTCTTAGTAAGAAAACACAAGAATCTGGTTGATCACTACAGACTCATTTTTTAAACTGGTCATTTTAACAGTTTTGGGCTACCTATAAGCCAACTCACCTGTAGGTTCCTTGGGACATACATCTGGCAGTGACTGTACAGGTTGAAAGCATTTAGCAGAATCCATTTCCTTTTTAAAGAACGCATCACTGCTGTTTGACTGAGGCACTGGTGAAGAACTGTGGCTTGATGCCATTGCATAAAATCACCACTTGACAGTAGCTAAAGAAGAAACAGTAAATACCAAGCCTTTAATGCAGCTCTGACTACAGACTAAGCCATAACAATGCCATTTTTGTAATACCCAGCTATAGAAATCAATACAATTTTAAATAATACTTAAAGGTCTCTCCCAATGACAGATCCATTTTAAGCACAAATATAAAAGGCAGAATGAAATACTATGTTCCGTGTCTAACCATGCAGACACATATATAGAGTCTTACACATGTATCTAATGGGTGTTGTCTAAATGTTGCAGACAAAAATTCCAAAGCACTTTAAATCTGTTACTGTCACTGTGCAAGCAGTAGGACACGTAAGTATTTCCTCTCAGAACTTGCCCAGTTGTAGAAAGTGGGGTGTGCACCATGAAGACACCAGTAAAAGGAGAACTTTATTTTACCTATCAAGAGAAGCAATATCATACAAGTACATAAAACCATGACAGTGGGTCACACATAAGAAACTTCATATGCACTGACCCAAGGCTAAATTCCTTGTTGATTTAATGTCAGTGATTCCTATGGAGTTACACCAGCAAAGTATTCTGTCCACCATGATCTATAAGTACAATCTGATGCTTCTTGCATTTTATATTCCTGGCTAGCAATGAGGGTTGAAAAATGTATTTAAATGTATTGTGTACAAGACATGAACAAATGGTTCAAATAATTTCTCCTGAGATGCATGCACTTGATAGATAATTCTGTCATCTCCCAGGATAGCAGAATCCTTTTACAATGAGCACATTGGAAATCTGTTTTTCTTGTTGTGCATGTCTCAAACATTTCTGGTACTTTTAAACATACGAAGTACAAATTTTGTTTACAGTAAACCTCCACCAAATATACAAAATTCAGTATTGTCCTTATGGAAAGGCAAGTGAACTGCATGTAAAGTGGATGTGTGCATATGTGTGCGCGTGCATGTGTATGAGGAAGAGATTCAGGGGGGGTGAGAGGATTAATAAAGGAGTGCTCTCCCTCCATCCAGGCCCTTTACTAGGATTCTAGGTCACTGGCCCCAAAAGACTCTAGGCCAGTGGTTTCCTAACTTGGAGTTGTGATCCCATTTGGGGTCACAACGATAAAACACATGGTTGCAAAGACACTCGACAGTGTCGACCGATTATGATGAAAATCACAGAAAAAAAAGCACTAAGTGGCAGGTTCCCCTTGCAGGCTGGCATAGTTCCAGCCCACAAGGGGCTGCTTGGGGCTAGGGGAGGAGGGGGGAGATTGGAGCATGTATTGGCGGAAATGTGATTAATCGAGTCTGCTGCAAGTCTGTTGGAGTGTGCTAATTAGCGTGCTCCAGCAGCCTCCATGTCATGTGTATTCAGCATTCCTGCATTTCAAAATGGCGGCAGAGGCACTTTAACTAACCTGAACTAGCTTTAGTTAAAGTGCCCCTGCTGCCATTTTGAAGCATTGGACGCTGAATAGACGTGATACTGTGGGAGCTTTAATTAGAGTAGCTCTGAGAGCTGCTCTAATTAAAGTGCCCCCCCTCCCCACCCTGGAGCACGTGTATAGACACCCTCTATTATTAAAGTCACTTTCCTTATGATTCATTCACCACAGCTGCTAACATTTTAAAAATCTGACTAAGGAAAATGCTGCAAAAAAGCTGTGGGACTGTGGAATTCCCTCAGTCCCTGGAATACTGTATGTCTACTAGAATAATTTTAACTATTTTCTTACTGGAAGAACAAAAAGCAAAGACACAGGAAAGCAAAGCTGTGCCATCTCTCACATCTCATTTGAAAAATACCCCCATAGGATATTTTTTAAACTATTTGTCTACACGTGTACACAATTCATGTTTTGTCATTGTCTCCACATCTTGCCTTATCCTCTCCCATTTTTCCCCATCCTCTGCAGTCCTAGAGCCTCTGTGTGTAGAATGGTTCCCTTTCTCCTCTCTCTCCCTCTCACAAGTCTCTCTGCTTTCAAGATGGGGGGTGGGTTAGAGATGGGAGGGAGACAGGAGGAACCCCGGCTGAATTTATGACCCTCCAATAATTAGATTCTATACATGTAAAATTATAACAGAGGTATACATTTTCCATGCAGAGAATCTAATTTTTTTGGGGGGAGGGGGGGATCTTGAATTCAGTTAAATATGGTAATAAAATATGTTGTTCCTGAATATGAAATGCATAGAGTTTTTAAAATAAATTAATCTATAAAGTATTTAACAGGCTCATCATTATGTCATTGAAGTATATTTTGTTGTGTGAGCCATATAAGATGCTGTAAGACAGAGAGGGAAATGTGCTTGTGCCATTAGTTCTAAAGGTGACCTACAACAGAGCTGAAGACAGGTTTGGGTTCTTATCAAAGGATGGAAAAGGCCTGATTATCTGCTCCCTCTCTCTGTACCCCTTTAAATACCTTCCCCCAAAATGTAAGAAATATCAGGAATGTCAAATCCTCTCTCTTTTTGGTTCAAAGTCTCAGTGTGTATTTTGTCTTTCACAGCCCTTTAATTAATATTTTCCTAAGTATCTCCCTAGTTTATTGTAACATCTGTTTAATTCCAAACAAAACAGTTAAGTAAACTGTGAGGGAAAATCCCGTGTCAACTCATCAGGTTTCACCTGCTTTGATAGCTGAAGTATCATAATTAGGGACCTACCGAAATGGTGATTTCATGCTTTTTGCAGAAAATGCAAAATCAGGTGTTTTCCTCAAAAAACTGCAGGCTCCACGATTTTGGCAAGCTTGCTAGGAAGAAACAACTTACTGGTAAACAGAGAAAAGAGCAGGAAGCCCTGCAGTATTAGAGTGGGGTGGTTGCGGAGGCAGTGGGGGGCGCTGCTTGCAGCACATAGCAGGAAGGCCGCACCCAGGTCCATGGAGCCCCAGCTCACATGTGCCTTGGGGCAGTGGGTAGGGAAGGGGCTAGGGCTGCGCTGCTACCAGCCCCTTCTCCTCCGTCTACCTAGAGATATGCATATATCTGCCACCAGCAACAAGCCAAGCTGGGGCTCCACACACCCTGGTGTAGCCACCTGAAGTCTCCCAGCTGTCTGCCACAGCTGGACCAGACCTAGGCATTGGGGAGGCCCCTGTTCACAGCCACAGAGCCCAGGCTATTCACAGCAGGCAGTGGGGAGGCAACAAGCAGCTGCTCCAGGGTCTATGGAGCCATGGCCTGGCTTGCTGTCACTGGCGGGCACACATGCAGCTCGGGGCCAGCGATGGAGAAGGGGCTGGGGCTGCACTGCCCTCACCCCCTTCCCCGCCGTCTGCCCTGAAGTACCCTTGCAGAGTGTAACTGAATGCTTAGAGTGGGGATGGCCTGAAACCATGGTTTAATTATCCTGATTAAGTCTGGAGAAGCCATTAATCCATGCTTAATAATGCGTGGATTAATGGCTCCCCCGGGCTTAATCAGGGTACTTAAGATGCAGTTTTGGGCCATCTGCCAATCCCTGGGGAGAGGATGGGAGGGACTGGCAGAGGCATGGGGGGCCCCACCATGACAAGCTCATGATAATGGCATCCAGCCCCATGATCTCCTCGCAAAATCAGCTGCCTGCCTCCTCAAGTTCAGTAGATCCCTACGCATCCCTACTGAATGTTATTTGTTCAGTTATGTGAACAGACTACCAGACAGGAAATAAACAAAGCACAGAGCAAAATATCAAGGAGCAAATATAAAATTAAAATAAGAACTATCAGGCCTCCTTTACATAAAAAAGAAACAAAGCCCCATGTTTTTGCCTCATTTGCAAGTTTCTTTTAAGAAAATCTAGTTAGCTTTAGATACCAAAAAAAAAGTTTAAATATAGACACTTCCTTAAATTTTAGTCCATAAATATTATAAAAATGGAAAGGTATTAATCTGTTTCAGTGGCTCTCAACCTTCCAGTCCTCAAGACACCCCTCCATAATGTCTGTGAATTAAGTGGCACCCCATTTCAAAAACTAATTTGTATAATACAGTAAATACCTCCTTGCAGAGGGGCTGGGCACTGTGGATGGGGAATTGGTCATGCAAACAATTCTGAGCCTACACTTATCTACTCATCTTATTATCACACCTTACATCACCCTTCAAAGGATCTAGCAGCACCCAGGATTTTACAGCACCCTGGTTGAGAATCACTACTCCATTTCTTATCTTTAATATGTGGAAGTAGCCAAATATAGCAAATACAGCAAACCAGTAAGATTATTGCGTGAGATTAAACTCCTTCATAATTTAGTCTCTATGGACATTTATACACATACTTGTTCACACTGTGACATGACAGAGATCCAGCTTGATTAACTGAGTCTGCTCTGCATGGGAGCCAATGTGTATGGCAGCTCATTGTGTGCAATTGTATAAGTGGCGAAACGCGAGTCAGTGCAGAGAAAATGGTGGCGGTGCACTTTTGAACTAAAACACCTTCATTGAGTTTTAGTTCAAAAGCATACTGCCATTTTCTCAGCACTGACATGCATTTTGCTGTTTATACAAATGCATTCGCCACAGTGCTGGGTGCTTTTAGAAGTGCCTGGTGCTGCAGCGCAAATACGTATACAAATGCTCTATATGCCAGAAGAAGTGTGCTTGTACCCAGAAGCTTGCAAAGAACATTTTTTCCAACTATTTAGTTGGTCTAATAAAAGACATTACATCTACCCAAAGAACCTTGTCTCCAGAATTTAAAGAACTTCTTCCAAGTATAACACCGCAGAGAATGACTTCGTTTTAAGGTTTTTATCTGTTGATTTCTTTTCTCTCTTCCTATTGTCTCCGTGAGTACTTCCCACACCATTTTAGTGCTTTATTATGCTTGTTTTTCCTTTGTCACATTCCTCACTTGCATTTATTACTGTTAGGATCTTATCACTAAACAAGATTAGTTCAAAGAATGGGACTTTTTGACATAAATCCTTTCCTATAAAATTTAGAAATCATAAACATAAAAATCATGGTAAAAGAGAATTTTCAGGTTTCTTGAAGACACAGGCAAAGCACTGAGTATTTAGAGCTCCAGCAATCAAAGATGTTCCAAAGGTCTATATTAGCTGTTTCTGTTTAAAAAAAAAAAATCACATCACATAAATGTATACTTTGTGTATTCATGGTAACGTTGTGTGTTAGCCAAGATACTTCTTCAAAGTGTATATATGCACTGAAAATTTTTACTCTTGAAATTATACCTTTGGTTGAGCCATTGTTTCCCTCATTTCTGTTAACAAACTATTGCCTCCTGAAATATTTCCTAAAATTTAAAGTTCAGTTACCTGAACCTCCATGGACTAACATTTAAAGTTCAAGATTTTTTTTATGTTTGACATATTTTAGTTGATTTTAAAAAACAAGCTATTTTGACTTTTTATAAAGGCTATTTTTTATTCTTAATCACCATTAAATATTCAAAGCAGCTTTGTGCATGTATACAATTTTACAGTAATATGGACACAGGAAAAATACAAGTGTGGCAAAGAACTTTCATACCACTGAGTTGACTTCAGCAGGAACTAAGGAATCACAGGCAGCAGCAGCCTTCTAAATGGCCTGTAATATGATGCTGTACTAAATTATTCATAGTTAACAGCTATTCTGGTAGAGTCATAAATTGGGAACTTGTGGATAATTAACTTCAACGAGCTGCCATGTATAAAGGCACAAACCTACCTAAGCAGTAAAAACAGAGAGGGTACAACCTGCAATCCTATGTGAAAATTAGCCAAATATAAGGAATTAAGAAAAACTAAATGCATTTCCATGAATTTCTTCCAAGTTACATAAGAAAATGCGACCAGTCAACTTACAGATGAGAATCCTTACTAGGACTTAATATAACTGACCCCTAAAATCTGGGCTGTTTTAGTAATTTGCCACAAAGGCCTGTCTTGTACTACAGTACTAAACACTTTATAAACAAATGACTACTGCATTCTTCGGAATCAGCAATTTCTTGAAATATGCAATGTGTTGCATATATCTTTCAATTCAAATCTAATGAAAAATGAAATGTAAAGTTAACATGAAACAAAAGCAAGCAAACTAATAGAGTGGACGGCTGCCAAAATATTTCAGCTCATTCCAGTGCATCAAGTTGTGTGATAAAAACTGTAAAATGCCCAAACTCCTGAGCCTCCTACTTACATGAGCATACAAGCTGCAATAACTAGATGCAAGCGTACAAGTTAATAACATTAATATTTTAGATGCTCTGCAGTTAAGAACTGGGTTACACTAACTCTATTATTCCTAAAAATAAAAAGAGCAGCCACCATTTTGCAGCCAACAATGTGTACAACTAAATTTAAGCTGAACAAAATTTTAGAAGAACTATGCATACCATTAAAACAAGGCAGTCAGGGGAATAAAAATTAATTCTGAGGATTATCAGCACTGTTATCTACCACTTCAATACATGGAATCCATTTTTCTCAAACTCCATTAGTTTAGGGAGGAGAGGTTGCTAAGGAATTTGAATGTTCTTAGAGTGATATATTAGAAAAAAATAGGGTTTTTATGTAGATGTAACTTAGGATACCTTTAAAATCGGTGTCCTTAAACAAAGGTTTTCACTTTCATTTACCTTCAAATTAATTCTTAAATAACAGGACTATGTTCTTATACAGACCTTCATAAAAATGGGCTATTATCCCATGCAACTGCAAAAATATCATAAAAGAAAAGCAGAATTCTGGCCTATCTTTCCAACCGTGAAAGATAACCAGAATTCACTGAACTGGGTCTTATAGTGCAAGCAAGTCGCAGAATTCAGACAGAGATGTATGTGGAGGTACAGAGACATGCACTTGAAGTTTATAAGAAAGCTCTACTTTCCAGTTAACGCTAAGTATCTGTACTTCACTGAAGTCAAAATTAGAGGGTAGAAGTTAGATCTTCAGCGTGTCTAAGATAGTATACAATGGGCATGGAGAATCTACTCAACAAGGACTGAATCTATTTTGTTTTTTTAAAAAAAAGCAAAACATTTTGCAACCTTTTGATCACACAGAGAAGTTTCCAAACATGGAACAGTGTAAACTGATTTAGTGTTGTCTTCCTGAGTGAAGAGAAACAGGTTCCCTGTTGGTACTTATAGCTTTGTCAAGCAGCAATATGGTGACATCAACAGTATTCTCTGATTGGTATCAGTAATGCTATCCAAAGTCTAGTGGACCACAGTAGAACTGTCAAAAATTATGTCAAGTTTTTGCCAGGAGTACAGCTTACCAAAGGTCACAGGTGAAGCAGCTGGTACTGGAGATATTCATAAGGGAATAAAAGCAGGAGGAAAGAAAAATGGGCCCTCCCTTCTCTGAAGCAGATGGGAAGAATTAGATGGGGAGAAGAGAAAGCAAGCACCCTCTTACATTCTCTCTCTTGCAACCTAAGAAAGTATGAGGTTGGGGTGGGGGACTGGGAGTAGCAACTAAAAGTCAGCTTGGGTGCATGATAGCCAGAGACAGAAACAAAGATGACACCCAGGAAGAAATCCTCTTCTTTCTTCTTACAGCTAACATCACAGATTTCTCACTAGGATGCTATCCTTGGACCTCACTGATGGACCCCTATTTATCACTAGACTAGTATGTTTATGTCACAGGGTACCCAAATTTTTTTGTTTTTAAATACCCTGCTCTGTGGGCAGTCTGCCCAGTTCTCACCCACCACACCTTGATGTTAGTTGATATACAGTGTGGGAGGCTGCCCTGGTCTTATTACAGTGACCACCCAGACTGTGGTCCTGACTTTATGGACCAATTGCATGGCTTTGTACCTTCCCTATACCATGCCCCTAGATAGCATCCTTATGGATGTTCTACCAATTACTGATACAACCCCTCACTGGGCCTTCTGACCTCCTGGCCTCTCTCAACCCCACTTCAGGCCTTCAGACCTCCCAGTTTCTTCACACAGCCCCTTCCTGGGCTGCCAGACCCCTCAGTTTCCCTCTAGGCCCCGCTCAGGTTGCTAGATACCTCAGTTTCTCCTCCAACCGATCTCTGGGCCCTCAGACCTCTCAGTCTTGCACAACCACACCCTGGGCTATCAGGTCCCTCAGTCTCTCTCCTGTCCCCTCTCTGGCTGCCAGCCCCTTTTGGTCCCTCGTCCTGGACCCTTTTAGTTCTCCACTTTCCTGGCCTCTCTCTAGGTCCTTGGATGCATCCGGTCCTGTGCTCTATTCCTGGCCCCTTACTGAGCTGCTGGACACTTCTGGTCCCACTATACTCCCTGGGCCTCGCTATATGCCTCAGGCCCCTCACTAGGCCTCACTATATAGACCCTTAAACCCATCTGGTCCTGCACTCCATTCTTTGACCCTCACTTGGCCACTGGACCCTTCTGGCCCCACTATGCTCACTGGGCCTCACTATCCAGGTCCTTGGACATATCTGGTCCTATACTCTATTCCCTGGCCCCTTGCTGGGCCTCTGAAGCTGTATCAGATGGCCTAGTACAAGCCAACTTCATCTCAGGCTGCAAGCCCCCTTACCCCTTCCTTTTGGCTGTGACCACACAAGGACCTTTGGCCTCAGGCTGGTTGAGAACTCCAAGCTCTCCCAGCTCTGGCAGTCTCTGCTGTGGTCTGTTTCACCTTTTGGCCCCTCCTGGGCCCTGGCCCCGCACATGGTGGTTGAGATTCCCAGGGTCAGTCCTCTAGCTGTCAGCCCTCTTGTCTCTGTGGGTCCACCCTCTCGGGCCTCTCTCTGGGCTCACCCAGAGCCTCCATAGGTCTTCCCTAATGCAGCCCCTTGCTTCTCTGCTCACCCAGACCGCCCAGTGGCCCCTGTACTCTGCCCCACTCACTGGGTTCACCCAGACCCTCCACTAGGTCTCCCAAACATTTGGCTCCTCTCTCAGGGCTCACCTGGCCCCTCAATAGGCCCACAGACTCTCAGCCCCTCTCCCACGGCTCACCTGGCCTCTCACTAGGCCCCTGAGCACTCAGCCCCTCTCTCTGGGCTCATCTGGCCGCTCAACAGGCCCCAGGCACTCAGCCTCCTTCTCAGAGCTCTGGACCCCACACTGGGTCCCCCAGGGACCTCCTCCTTCCCCTTAGTTCTTACCCAAACCTCCAGATGTTATTCTGCTTGCTGGCATTCAGGAGCAGCAGCCTTTCTGCTGGGTGATGTTCCAACATCAGCTCCCAACATGTTACTGCCAGCCCCTGCTCTCAGGGTCTGGGCTTACAACCCTATCTAAACCCAGCCCTCTTCCAATCAAGTGACTCCCCTGATCAGGCCTAGCCTCACCTGCTGGCCCCCTGGGTCAGCTGGCTCCTCAGTTAGCCCAGACCCCCATCTGCTGGTGGCTCAGCAGGCTGCCTGACCTCTGACACTGGCAAGCACATCCAGTGCCCTGCCACAGTTTAGTCTTCAGGCCATTCAGAGTCTAAATCTGTCACTATCTTCTGCCTAAATTTGTCACTCCATTATTATAGTTAGTTTTAAATCTAACATGCATTTCTAAAATCACAATAAGAAAACCAGCATAGGCAGAGTATGTAGCAGCACCTCCAGTTAAGGCTGCATCACACTTCCTACTACTACTTTTGTTTTCATTTAGAAATAACCAACAAAGTAATTCTCTGACTGAAACTGTCCAAGTCTGTCCTGCACCTCGGAACAAATTTCTCTCCCTTCTCCCCTCCCCCTCCTTTTAATTAAATATCAGCAAAAAGCTGTTTCAGAAAATGAGATTGGGGGGAAACAGTCAGTGTTAAAATGGCCATGAAGATTTCTGTGAACAGCTTTTATGCCCTGGGTCCAGGGTCAGATGCTGAAAATCTGGCAAGGGGATGACCAGGGAGGTCCCCATGAACATCCATCTACAAGTTATGGCACTACAAGTGCACTTGCCATGCTCCCAAGCTTTGTGAGTTGAGGTGTGTGTCAGCCTGCCCATTGCCAACCCTCTAAATTGCAATCTTACTTCTTCTGCTAACAGGTTTTTAACATTTCTGTGCATCCCTTTCCTTAATATTGACCTAAGTTTCAAGCTCCTACACAAAAGGTACCATATGTCTTCACTGTACAACAGATCTGTGTACTTGGCACCCAGGTCATCCAAACTTGAATGTTAAAAGCCACAATGTAAAGCCAAATTCAAGTTATTGAGTTCCCACCAGTGTTGCCCTCACTCATGTGTCTTGTGAGGGCTCCTGGGGTATATCCCATAATTCTTTGTGCTGCAGTAAGCTAAGCCATTCTAGGATTCTTTCACAGTGATTATGTGAAAACACGTCCAGTATTTTAGGCCAAAGATCCTCAACCTGTTTTTTAGACTCAAGGCACCCCTTAGAATATGCCAGCTATTAGTTGTCATTCATTTGTTAATCAATGGAAAAATAAAAGAGCAACTTCTTTGTTGCAAAAAACTTAAATAGACCACAATGGGTTAGAACACTGGATTCACATGTCAATCTCTGAGTTTAGCTTGTGAATCACATTTGCACACCTAATAGTGCTAACATTATGTGGCACTGCACAGCATCTTTGAAAGGGTGCTGTGGAATGCTGGGTGAAAATCACTGTTCTAGGCAGACAAGCTGAGAGCTGAATAGAGGCACTGGAGGACTACCAACAGTCAAATGACTTAATTAAAAAAATAATACCTAGATCTTATATAGCATCTTTCACTAATAGGTCTTTAAATGCTTTACAAAGATCACTATCATCATCCCAACTTTACAGATGGGGAAACCGAGTCACAGAAAAGTAAAATGACTTGCCAAAGGCCTGACAGGAGACCAAACTCTTCTCTCATTGCAAAGCTTTTGGCTTATCATTCACCTGTATCACCCAAACTTCAGCTGATAATAAAACAACCATGCCTACAGACATGGAAAATACAAAACAAAACAGCGCTTCACTTTCAGCTCAGCATGCCCCAGTGCAGAGCTCAGTACATGGCCAAAAGAGAAATCACATTGGTTTGACCCAGCTTGCTGAGGGTCTGTATAGCTTGCGTACTTCACTGGGGCTTTTTGGTGCTTTTACCTAATAGCAGCTGATTCAATCAGCTGAGTTAAGCTAAAAAAATAAGAAGGTGCTGGAGTGGGCAATTGTTTGGGCTGAAGGGCTATTAGATAAAAGTGCCAGAAAGTCCTGCTGAACCATATGAGCTATACAGATGTTGGGTGAGCTGGATCAAACCAACTCAATTCCTCTTGCACTAAAGCAATAAAGCATTTTTATTTTTTAACCCATGTCTATTCAGCACCCTCTTATTTTTTCAGCTTAACTCAAGGGTGGGCAAAATACAGTCAGTAAGCCAGATCCAGCCTACCAAGGGAATTTATCCAGCCCATGTGCATCTCTGTGATGCTTAGTTTCAGTTCTCAAACTGTGGAAGTGTGTTCTTTGGGTAGATGTGATATCTTTTATTAGAACAACTAAATAGTTGGAAATATTGTTCTTTGCAAACTTTCGGGCACAAATGCCCTTCTTCAGGTGTAGGGAGAGTTTGAGGTCTCCAGACATAACATCCTTGTTAACAGCAGTATATGGAGATGTGAGACTTGATTACCCACCCAGCAGCCCTATTGGCTCTCTGCAAGTTTGTGTACACCTTGCGTACACCTTTCTCTAAAAGTGCGAAGTTTCAAGAAGTTACATGAATAAAGGATGAAAATAAAAGTCCTTTTTCAAATATATTGGGAGGATGAAGAAGGCGCCGGGTAATGTGGGACCCCTGCAGGATACGCTGGGCAATCTGGTGGTTGCGTCAGAGGAGAAAGCGGACCTCTTTAACCAATTCTTCACCTCCGTTTTCTTGTGCAGGGACCGGGACTTCCCTGCTGT
>NW_017729022.1:181020855-181023645 GCF_001723915.1 Gavialis gangeticus | reverse complement strand
ATGTGGACAACATGGAGAGGGTCCAGAGGAGGGCCACCCGCATGATCCGGGGACAACAGGGCAGACCCTACAGTGAGAGACTGCGGGACCTGAACCTATTCAGCCTCCACAAGAGAAGGCTGAGGGGGGACCTGGTGACCTTCTATAAATTCACTAGGGGGGACCAGAAGGGTTTGGGGGAGACGCTGTTTCCCCTAGCGCCCGCTGGCATAACAGGCTTTTTGGGGTTTTGTTGTTCTCCCGCCCTGGCGGGGGGTCGGGCTAGAAGATCTACTAGGTCCCTTCCGACCCTAAATTTATGAAACTATGAAACTAGGATATCAAACAAAAATGCAGTTTTGTAGAAAATATTGATTAAATTGAGGCTTCCTAACCAGTGATTTAAACCGATTTGATTTAAATCAAATCCACCCTGGTAATAGCAGGTTAAAAAACCCACAAACAAACATGGACTTTAGGAATATGGAATCTTTTTAAAACCACAAGAGTAGGACTGTCATAGGAAATAAAACCTCACTGTGTATTTTGCGGGTGCATGTGCATATGTGCATGCATATACATGGCTGAAGAAGTCTATTACCAGATAAATGAAAGAGAGATTTTGGCACCCCTATACCCAAACTATTTTAAGCTGATATTTCAGTTTTTCAGGTACTGGAGGAGCAATTCAGCAGCACATCCATGATATAAAAACCATACTGAACACATTTCCTCTTCTCTGTTGCAATGTTAGCTCTCAATAATAAACATTACTAATGTGAAGTCAGAATGTAGCTATTATGTTAAAAGACAACTGTATCTTATCCATTTCTCTGAGGTACAGATTGTTTTGTTAACCCTAAGACATAACAGTTTTAGTCCACTAACAATAGTCTCTTTTACATTTCTGTAATCAAATGTCAAGCAAACATGTTCTGAATATATACAGCTATTTATGTTCATTATGTACCAAGTTCTTCAAATGTCAGAAGTGATGGAATTATTCACAAACAAGTAACAAATCATAAAAACGGATGATCATTTTAAAAAACAAGCCCTGGTGCATTAGTAATCCACAATGCCATAGAAGAGACCATAGCATAATTTCTGGGTGAAATGAGTTCTACAGAAGTGGTTCATTACCCCTTTAGAAAAAGGTAAGAGAAGCACCTCACACTGCTCCCAGGACACCTGCAGCTGAATACAGGTTGATGAGCCTCCACAGAAGTTCCACTGAGAAGACTGCTAAAAAATGTGCTGTGATATGGGGTGTTTTGGAGATGGCAGCAGTACTCACAGTTCAAAAATATAGCCGTTGTGACTTCCTGTTCCTGAGACATCACAGTACAAAACAGGGCTGCACAGGGGGAAACATAATTTATGGCAGTGGTTCTAAACTTTTTGACACTTAGGGCACCTCTTGATAGACTCAAGACACCCCTCTAGAAGTATCAGACCTTAGTTTTTGCTCGATTTTTGACTACAGAAAGATAATAGTCAAAGACCACAACAGATCAAAATGCTTTTAACACTATGAACTACCATTTGAAATCTCTGGGCTTATCTCATGAACTATATTTGTGCACCTAACAATGCTAACAACTGAGTGGTACTTGTGCCACCCTCGAAAGGATCTTGCAGCACCCTACTTGAGTCACCAATTTTTGCCAACAGTACTCTCTTATCCAGGTTGAATTCTCTACCAGTTACCTTCAGCTGGTTTAGGGCCAGCTTGTGCTGCTGTGTGCAGTATAAAACACCCCTCGCTAACTGGAGAATCTGGCCCTGATTTTCTAAGAGTAAGATTTTCAAAAGAGTTATTTATTCACAAAACCTACTGTAGTTTATTACAACTGCAGGTGTCTCTGAAAATTGGGTGAAAACTTTTTACAATCTCAGAGCTTTTGAAAGACTGTGATTAGATGGAAGATCATGCCAAGAACAAGAACAGCATACTCTGAAATAGTCCAGCCTTCATCACACTGCATTGATAATAAACTTCAAACCTTCTTCTGGAGAAGGAAAGCCAAGAAATCAACTTTAAGTGCAAGTAACAGGCGCAGAAAAAACCCTCCAAACCTTCTCTTCTTTCTCAATCTTCAACAAGAGGACCAATAACCATTAATTCTGCTGCAGCTTTCATGACATAGACACTTATCCACTAGGAGCTCGTGAAAGGGCTGATTCTTTTACATGAGCCACAGCCATCCCTCAGAGCAGGAGTGTCAAAGATAAGACCTGCTGGACTTCTGGAGGGGCAAGAATTAACGGGCAGGGTAAGTGAGGGTGAGGCTCCTCACCATTCTCAGGGGTACAGAGCTTTGTTGGTGATGCGTCTCAGCAGCACAGGGTGAGCAATGACTGTGTTAATCTTCACTGCATCCTGCTGTCCAGATCCAGCCCAGGGGGTGTCAAGTGGGTTTGTCACCTTTGCTCCAGAGGACTCCATTTTTAAAGAGTAAGTGGCAGGGGAGAAGATATATTTCATATTTATCCGACACCTACCTAACAGAGGAGAATACTAAAGATAGAGCCTGGAGGAACATTCCAGTAGGAAATGTCATACCTTCTTCGATGCTGGAAAGCAAACTTCTCATCAGTGCACTGCTCTTTAACCTCACTGACGAGACTACCCTTATGTTGCATTTTAGCTTTAGACTAGACAATAAGATGACCCTCGAAAACTTGCTTTGAGCATTACTCATATAACCACTATGAACACAAACCTATTCTCACAAGTTACATTACTATTTCATGCTCTATAGCAGGAGTATCAAAGATACGGCCTGCCAACCAGATCTGGCCTACAAG
>NW_017729022.1:181013964-181015855 GCF_001723915.1 Gavialis gangeticus | reverse complement strand
AAGAAAGACTTTGACTTTTAACCACTATGAACACAAACCTATTCTCACAAGTTACATTACTATTTCATGCTCTATAGCAGGAGTATCAAAGATACGGCCTGCCAACCAGATCTGGCCTACAAGAAGCCCTGCAATATGGATCCAGCTGTGGGAGCAAAGCAAACTCAACACCCTGCCCTACAGAACTTAGTCTTACTGAGAAGGTTTTCCTCAGCCACAACCCAGATAAAGAAATAGATACCTCATACTGAAAGTCCTCAAAAGATAACAAAACTTTGTGGACCACCTCTTTTTCAGGGACATATTTCTGCATGCTGAAATCTAAAAGTTTATAACACACAGGATTAAGTTCACTGAAATATAAAGTGGAGGTGCTACACAATTAAGTGTTGTTCAGAGGGAGAAACATGTAACCTAGCAAAAGAAAGAAAAAACTCCCTGTTACTGTCAACAAAAAATTAACAGTTCACTGCAAGCATACAGCACTTCCACATAGGAATTATGTGTATGAGTATCCATTAAATCCAAACTACATGAAAGAAAGCAACTTATCTTGCTCTATTTCTCCACTCATCAAACTGCCATTAATACTTGGCCTACGCCCGAGAAAACTCAAGGCATCACAAACATACATGTTCCAATTTCCCTAAGCAAGGGGCAATCATTGACAGACTACATAGCCACTACAGTGAAGTCTTATCATTAGGCTACTGCTGTACCTTAGTGACAACACTGCAAGAATCTCTCAGGGAGGCAGTCTTATCTCTTCCAGTTCCATCACACAGGCTACAAAAGCTGGGGTGCGCGACTCAAAGCGATATGCTGATGACCTAAAATATAAATTAAAAAAACCAAATCAAGAGGTGCCCTAAGTCTCAAAATGTTTAGAACCACTGCCATAAATTATGTTTCCCCCTGTGCAGCCCTGTTTTGTTGCAAACCTGCTTTTGCTCTTGCTTAAACAAAAGCAAGAGTTCTGCTAGAAGCAGTTAAAACCCAGGAAACTGAGGTTCAGGCTAATCTTTCTATGTTTCACTTCAGAGCAGGAGCGCTGTGGGGGGTGGGGAACCCACAAGGGGGAGGCTCACCACTGTCTCCTTTTAAGAGGTCAGTCAAGTCACACTTTGAAGGGACACTTTTAGGTCAGGGTGAAAGCCCAGGCACTAAATCCCTAACCCCAATCCTGGCTGGGCTGCCAGAGTGCTGGCCGAGGAAACTCAGTGCCTCACCCCCCACATCAGGTCTATGCACCTTATAACCCCCTCCCCCCCTCACCTCTGCTCTCTTCACCTGATGCTGTTCAGGCACCAGAAGTGCCTGTGATCCCAAGTGTCCGGACCTCCAGAGCTGCTCTCACTCCAGGCCTGGCCTGTGATAACTGTGGGGCTGGGAGGCACCAACCCTCAGGGACCCCAGGCTGAGCACCCCTCTTCCATTTCACCCCCAGACCGGGCACAACAGGACAGGGCTGAGGCTCTCAGCTGTGGGGGAAAGGAAAGCAAAACTACACATGCAGAGTGAAACTATGCACACAGCAAAATTATGTGTGCATGCGCACACACATTAAAACTACACACAGGTGCACACACAGAGCAAAACTACACACACACGCACACCAAAACTGCACACACAGGGAAAAACACAGCAAACCTAGACGCTAAAAACAGCTGCACGCACACACGCGCACACAGCAAAACTGCACGCATGCACAGAGCGAAACTACACACACACAGCGAGACTGCACACGCACGGAGCAAAATTACACACACACAACGAAACTCCACACACATTGAAACTACACACACGGGTGTACACACACAGGGAAACTGCACACATCGCAACTACACACACAGGTGCACACGAGCGCGCGCGCGCACAGACACACGCATAC
>NW_017729022.1:181012104-181013845 GCF_001723915.1 Gavialis gangeticus | reverse complement strand
CGGGGCGGGGGGAGGAGCTGCCGGGCCGGGGTGGGCCTGGGCCGCCTCCCCGCCCCTTGCCGGGTTGTGTGGGGCGGCTGGCGCCATGCTCGGCAGTCCTGGGCCCACAGCGAGGACGGGGGCTGGGGCCGGGGCCGGGCAGCCCGTGAAGACACGCGGAGGGGAAAGGCCCCGGGCGGCCCGGGCCTGGGAAGCCGGAGCGCAGGGTAGCCCCGCAGTCTCCAGGACTTGGCCAGGAGCCTGCTGAGCGGCACCGGGGAGGTCAACGAGGGGGCCTGCGTTAACAGAAATATTAAGCGTTGAGTCCAGGGGGGGCTTTAAAATGTCATAGTCATGTGCATTTACCCTCCTGACGTAAAGTCCGCTCACTGCGACTCAACTGATACACGCGCTGGGCACATTCACGGCGTGTGTTGCCCGTGTGCCCAGGATTGAGTCAGAGCTGGCAACCCGAATAGCCCGGCTCTCTTCCTGGGACCTCTCCAGTGTGTCTTGACAGCCCTGCAGGGGCGAGGCTGCTGGCCACTGTTGTCGCCATGCTTTACCTGCGACAGGTGAGGGTTGGTGGCAGGGTCGACTGTGTGTCTTTGGTTATAGGAAAGCACAGGATAATCCTGCCTTGCTCTGTTGGACTTACAGCAGGGGTAGCTAAGCTGCAGCCTGTGTGCCACAAGCAGCCTCCGTATGGCAAGCAGTAGAGCAGAAGGGAGCACAGGGCAGAAAGCAGAGGAAGGGGGTTGGAGCAGGGCTGGACACAGGCACGGCTGAACCGGGTGGCCACCCGGGGCCTAGACAGAAAGGGGGTCCAAAAATGATAATTAAAAAATTATTATTATCGTTATCTCTGGCGAAGGGGGGCCCGATACTAAAAGTTCGCCTGGGACCACCAGGAGCCTAGGTACGGTGCTGGGCTGGAGTGGCATGCATGCCAGAAAAATTGGTCCCACTGAACTAGATGACCTTCAAAAGTCCCTTCCGGCCCTACTTTTCTACCTTGAGTCTCACCTAGCAGCATCCCTTTGAAATGTCATAATCGGACTGGAAATTGATAAGAATTTTTGTCATTACTGAAATGGCTGCTGTTACATATAGTGTGGACTGTAGCTAGGGTCTAGCTTTAGTCAAGAAGGTCCTTATATTTTTTTACAAGTTGAAAGGGATTCTGCCTGTGGGAAAAATCAGGAGCGTTCACGCGTTGACTTATATCAGTTTCTTCAAAATAGATATATGCAAAATAAAATCATGCTTCATGAAATCTGGTAGACCAGTGATCCTCAGCCAGGGTGATGTGGCACCCTGGGGTGCCTTGACCTACTTTCAAGGGTGCCACAGGGTGTCATGCAATAGTAGCACTGTTAGGTGTGCAAACATGATTCACAAAACAAGCCCTGAGATTTCAACTAGGAATAATCCAGAGTGTTAAAAACATTCTGACCTATTAGGTCTTTCTTAATTCTTTGCAATGGAAGAATTATTCTATTATTTTTCTGTGGTCAAACATCGAGGGAAAAGACATTTTCTGTAGTCAAACATCGGGGGAAAAGACATAGATTTGACATTTTCCAAGGGGTGCCTTGAGACTAAAAAGACTCAAGGGGCATGGTGATCCTGGTGTAAAATTAAAAAAAAACCAGTGCTAAGAAAAGCAGTGCAGTGCATGTTTCAGTAGTGTGAGCTGCCAGAAACCAGAGCCTGACCAGCCAGGCTCCAAGCAGCTGGTTTTGTCACACTCCTGCCCCCA
>NW_017729022.1:181000284-181007104 GCF_001723915.1 Gavialis gangeticus | reverse complement strand
GCAGTGCAGTGCATGTTTCAGTAGTGTGAGCTGCCAGAAACCAGAGCCTGACCAGCCAGGCTCCAAGCAGCTGGTTTTGTCACACTCCTGCCCCCAGAGGCCCCCAGGACCCCAGGTAAGGCTGCTGGGGCCAGCACAGGTGCTAGCCCCAGCCTCCCCTACCCCACCTGGGTCCCTTTTCCACGTGCCAGAGCATGTATGCAGGGGCATGCCTGGGGACAAATTGCAGCAACACATATTTGTCCTGCGGTAAATGTGCCCCTGCAAATGCACACTTGTGGAGATGCACCCAAGGACAGCAAAGTAGTGGATTAAAGAGAATTGGCTGATTTAACGGACTTGCAGTTTTAATAAAAACACCGTTGACAAAATCCTTTCCAGAAGTTGATAGTGAACTTGAACTGCCATGGTGTGAGAAGCCAAGCGTTATTATGGGTGAGAAATTGACTAAGGTGGGAGGGGAAAGGGGGAAAAGTAAAAATCAATACTCAGTTTTAATCTGGCAAACAATTATTAATGAGATGCTGCAGTTGTCCCTTCTAGTGCCAGCATTACTAGCGCTATCAGTCATTTAAAAGGGGGCAAACAATGAGTTGGGAAAATTTGCAGATAATACAAAATTACTTAGGTTCATCAAGACTGAAGAAAACTCATTGAACATCTAAGGGTTCTAACTAGGCTAAGCAAATTGACAACATAATGGCAGAGGAAATATTGAAAATTAAATACAGGTTCATGTAAATCAATTTATCTGTCCTGCAGTAACCTCTTCAAGCATATTAGCATCTTCACACTTTATATATGCCGTATATTTTAAACTACTGATAACCTTACTTTGGTTCCTATTGGTTGGAAGACAGGTTTTGTGTTTTATTTTCCTGGAGAGCACTAAGAAACTAAGGTGATTCACAGCTTTATGAAAACCTACAATGGTAAAAAAACCCATAATACTACCTTCTTGGTTTGAGTACTAAGCCAGCATGCAGAATAATACAGGACATTTTCAATAAAAGAAAACATGTTGATAACTAGTCAGCTTTATTCCCATTGTAATGATGTTATACATGTAATCCTGTTTCTCTTAAAACAGTAAAAACAAACAGCAGGCAGTTTCTTTGCACAGAAAACTCTGTGTCTGCCAGTCCAGTGAATTCTGTGCAACCTAAAAAGCTCTCTTCTCTGAATTATGTTCTCATTTCCTTCAGACTTTCTTCCCCTCCCCCCAGTTTGCAAACCATGAATGTGAAGAGACAGTTAGCCCTCTTACTCTGAAGTTAGGCAGAAGACAGGGGAAGGTGACATTGCTTCATTTGAAGTTGGAGCAGTTTTGCTCCACTTCAATCATTCTCAGCTTAAATCATTCTCAGCTTGTTTACACATAACAGCTGCTGCCCTCTTGAACTTCACCTTTTTAAATGGCTCTAAATGCACCCATGGTCATGCCCTTAATCTGCCTAGGCCAGTTCTGCTTGGGCTTGCCCATGAACCTTTGTGCCTTAGGCAGTAGCTTTTATGGCTGCATCCAGATGTGCATAGATGCTTGGTTCCCTGGGGACAACTAGCAGCAGGACACCTTGTGCTGCTGCTGGTTCTTCCCAGGGAATGCCTGTCATGCACGCTCTGATGCATGGCAAGCTACCCCAGATGGAATAAGGGAGGCTGGGGCCAGCACTAGGTAGGCCCTAGCAGCCCTACCTGGGGTCCTGGGAACCTCCTGGGGCTGCAGCAGTGGCAATTCTGCTGTGCAGAGCCTAGCTGGCAGTTCTGCAGGTTTTTTTGACCCCTGGATGTCCACAGGTCAAAAAAACCCTCTGTGCTGTTCCCTTGCAGCACAGAGAACACCTGAACATGCAGTATGTGGTGCCACAGATGTGTGTGAAGCCACATGCTGCGTTGCTATGCCTGTCTAGACTTGGTCTATTGGGCCACTAGCTGGGACAGTTCTGGTCTACTGTTTCACTAAGTAAATTGTTCCTTCTGTTGGGTTTGAAAGAGAGCACTTGGCATACTCATTGGTTTTAGCAAGGCGTGTGACTGTCTTTTTATTAAAGACTCCCAATTATTACAGCCATTAACATCTTTCAGCATAACAATAACTTTTTAAACATCTGAAACTATAACTTGTGGACAATAATGTGGTAATTAGTGAAGGCTATCAAATGTCAGTTCATATTCAGCCTTGCTTATTAACTTTGATTTATACTGTGTTGTCACCAGATTGGATTGTAACATAGTTGGGCTGTCTATTATGAACAGGTTTACAACAATTTTAAAACAGTCAGTAGAATGACTGTAAAGGTCTAAACTGAAGCAGAGATATTCCAGGAGCTTATGTACATGTGGGCTTTTACCAGTATAATTATACTGCTATAGTTATACAGGTAGAGCTCCCCATTTGAACACTACTTCCGGTATGATTATGTCAGTACGTTTCTTTACACAGGGAAGCTCTAAGATAGTTTACCGCATCCAGCATGTGTGGTCACAAATAAATTTAACACATTTGTAACATTCCCTGTAGCAAATGTAGACAGATTCTTTAGTCCAAGAGGTCCCTTGGGTATAAATAGGGGGTGGGCAAAATATGGCTTGCGGGCCAGGTGTGACCTGCCAGACCATTCTATCCAGCCTGCGGGGCCCCTAAAAATTTAGAAAGTTAATATTTATCTTCCCTTAGCTGCCTGTTGTGTGGCCCTCAATGGTTTGCCAAAACTCAGTAAGCAGCCCTCCACCCAAAATAATTGCTCACCCCAAATTATTTGGCAGGCTCAGGGTTAGTAAATTCAAGAAGCAAAAATGTCAAGGTCACCAAGGTCAAGTATTCAAGAACCACAACAATTCTTAGGTTGATTCTTTGAAAATGCACGTGAATTGTGCACCTGCCATTCACTCTGCTATGAATCCTGATTGGTATTCCACATTTCTTCTGATTGGTATTCCTTTTGCTCAGGATACACTTTGATGGGGAGCTACACCACAGCCCCTAGCCCTTCATTTGTCCTGTATACTATATCAGCAACAGAAGATGAGTTACACATACAGATTGACTTCATAACAATTGTGGAGGAAAACTGAGTAGGATTTTGTGCTCTGCACAATAAAGAAAAGGTATAGAAGCAGAAAAACAGGAAAAGAGATCTAGGCATAAAAGAACACAAAAAAATATGGGAAGGCAAATACATGTTCTCCTACACATCCCTGGGCTGAGATATTATTATTTTATTTATGTTACTGTACCAAGGAGAATGCATTTTATATTTTTGTTTTGCCTCCCAGGGCAGCAGTGGTGCTGATCTTGCTGCATGGCACCTGGCCATCAACCAGAGCATGGCGCAGGACAGCCAGGCTCATTTTAGTAGCTCATAGCTGCTGCTGTATGTACCACACCGGCATGTACCACACCCAGTGTCAAATTTTGGTGCCAGGCTGCAAATTAGCAGAGCAGCAACCAGGTGCACATGTGCTGCATGCAGTTTGTGGCACTGCAAACAGCTTTGAGATGTCACAAATGAGGTGCCTCATGTGGACACACCCATCTACATCAGGTGTAGATGGCAATACTATTTTGGATCTGTCAGAGGCATAGGGCTAGACATCCCTCTGTGGTTTCTAAATGTGTTCTCTGAAGTCTCAAACTTTGCCCCCTTACCTGTCTCTGGTGTAGAATTTCATAGTTCCCCAACTTTAGGCCTTGTAATACAGCAACCAAAGTTATATGGGTCTACTCTAGAGGTTCAGCTGAGTTTGGATGCCCGTGGTTCTTCTCTCCAGGAATCTGTGACCAGCAGTATACAATGACCAGACAGTTCTCTTAAAACCAAAGTATTTTAAATATCTTAAAACCGCCGGAACAAAGAGTAAAAGGAATGTAAAACAAACAGTCTGCACTCACGTCTGTTTTAACTAAGCTCTTGCCATTTCCTGATAGTAACCTTGGCAGATCTTATTTTTTTCAGACCCTACTCTCCAAAGCACCTTTCTTTCAGTCTGATTCCTGTAAACAACTGTATTTTCTCTCTTGAAAGAGTCACTCTTAACCCTTGCACTGCAGTTATGTTCTTTGTTCCTGGGCTTTCACCCTTCCGGTCAAAAAACAGGTCCATAGGATAATCAGTAGATTAAGAAAGGGTCCACATAGCCAGTAGCTCTGATACTGTCTCTAAACAATTCTCAGGCATTTGTTATGTGTAGTTCATCCTAAGCCATTCTTTCCTTCCTGTCTGCTTTTTTCCAGACAGATTCTTCCTGGGTTAAATTAAAAGAGACAGACAAAAAAGCATCCCAATAACTAGGCCAATATATAGTATTCATACATTTTAGGGCAACTCTAGATCCATCAAAGGAGCCTTACTGAATGATACTTTGTAGCAGCAATTTTACGTTACGATATATTGCATATTATGGTGCTGACTTCAAATAGGACTTACATGTGTAAAATTAAGTATTTACTTTAGCACTCTGCTGAATCTGGGCTTGTGTACAGAACACTGGAATTTATCGGGTCAGGTTCCTCTAGTAGTTCACAGCTGTTTGTGTGGGAAGTACCCATTTTTTGTTCCCCACAGGTCCTTAATTGCACACGCAAATTAATAGACATTTAAAAAAACACACTTTTTGGTTTTTGGTAGGTTTTGAATGCTTTTTGAGCTCTCCCATTTAAATGTCTTGGCAGATAGAATCCTGACCTCCCCTGTTACACCTAACTACACAGTCTGCTCTAGACCACATTACTGGCAACATCTTGCTTTTTTCAGTCTCGCTCTCCATTACCTCTCCCTCTCTCTATCATATATCCTTACCCCTTTACTTTTCTTGTATCATTTATCCTTTTTCTGGTATTCCCCTTATCCCCTCTTGCTTTCTAACTTTGTATGCCCTTCATGTTTTGTACTTAGTCTTCTTTTCCATGTTCCTGCTCATCACAAAATCATATTCCCCTTAGTAAGGAGCATGTCATGCAGTGGCTTTGTGGGGCTTGGAATGTGGAAGAAAAGGAAAACAACTGTAAAGCAGAGTCCATTAGGAGCTACTGCAGGACCAAGGGAAGAAAGGGATGACTTTTACATGCATCTTTGGGAGCATAGGTGTAGTTGTGCCTATTTTAGTGCCACTGCTCACCTCCATGCTTCCTGGCCACAATGCATCTGAACTAGTGCTGCTCATCCACCTTATACTAGGTTCCAAAATATTGGTTGTTGCTGTGTATTACTAATGAATGTACTCAGACTGCCCACGCTGCAGTCTCACTTCCCCATCTGGCATGAGTAATACCACAAACAAACTTGTTTATCTGGCAGGGATGAATAAACTTATTACTGGTTAATCCATAAGTAAGAACTCATTTCAAGTGTGGTGATAGGTTGTTAGCCTACAAAACTGCACATCTTTCACCCTGCTGTGTTAAGAATTATTTGGACTTGATTTATTAGGAGAAAAATGTTCTGCTGCTATCAGTGCTTTCAACTCTATAGTTGCATAGGAGCACATTCACTTCTATTGTGCCTACCTCATGAACAAAACTGTCAGCTAAGTATCTTCATTTGTGGTGATTTGTGATTGGATGGTTCAGAAATAATAGTGATTTTGAGATAGGTTGAATTCACAACGAGATAAGTCTGAAACAAGTTTTGTTTCACATAGCAGTCAGAGAAGGGAGAATTCTGCAGGTGAATACCCACATGTAATTGTTGCAGATATTAAGTAATGTACTTTTGATGAAAACATCCTGAACACATTGAAGAGAATAACTTTTACAACAAATGTTGAAGTTGAAGTTTTGGCATTTTGTGAGGGTTTATTTTGTTGGTATTGCTTCTGTTGCATTTTAGGTCAGCAGTTTAAATTCACAGCTGGAAACAAAATCTGTGCTTGACTGTTTTTATAGGTGGTAGGCTTTCCTGGGGATCTAGTTAGGATGTTTACCAGGATAACTTGTTTAAAATGGTTATTTATGCTAAAAAGGTATTTGATTAAAAGATTCACCATTGTAATTAAAAAAGGAAAGCTAATCAGTCCTTTCTTTTCATGTTGCTGCATAATGAGACACAACTAGAATATTTGATGAATTCAAAGAACCACAATTTTGCAACTATAAAAGGAAATATCATTTGAGACAGTGTGTGTCCAGTACGCTGAGACAGCCTTCTTTTGTCCCACTGCTTCCTCTTCTGACACTGTTTTGAAGGAAAGTCTGCACACTGTGGGCATGTCTGCATGAGACACTTTACTGCTTAGTAGAGCTAATTACTGCACAGTAAGCATCCACGTCTACACACACAGACACTTACTGCACAGTAATTGGCTCTAACCATGAGGAAATTTGCTACCCATGAATGCAAGTAGCAGATTTACTCGAGATTACTTACTGTGCAGTAGCACATGTGTAGCTGCCTGACAGGGAGCAAATGTGCTCCCGGGCAGCAGGGTGCAAGAGATTTCTCCCTGCTCCTGGGAGCTGCCTGCTGCCAGGGTGGGCTTCACCACCAGAGTCCGGGCAGGGTCAATGTCCCCCTGCCCTGGCAACAGGGAGCCCCCAGTCCCCACTCTGCGATTGTGGGGCAGGGGGTGGGAGATCCTTATCTCCCAGCTTGAGCCTCACAGTCTTGGGACGTGGACTGGGAGATTCTTCTCTCCCAGCACCGGCCCTGTGATGATGAAGCTGGCACTGAGAGATAAGGATCTTCCAGTCTGAGCCCCATGATCATGGAGTGGGGTCAGAGAGCTTCCTGCTGCCAGGGTAGGGGGATTTTGTCCCTGCCTGGGCTCCAGTGCTGGAGCCCTGCTGCTTCCTTCCCTCCCCCCCTTTCTCTTCCCCCCCCCC
>NW_017729022.1:180995810-181000087 GCF_001723915.1 Gavialis gangeticus | reverse complement strand
CACCCCCCCGCCAGCAGGCAGTTCCTGGGAGCAGGAAGAAATATCCCAACTCCTGCCAGGAGACAGCTATCTCCTGGCCCCTGGGCTAACACCCAGGGGGAGCCTAGAGCCCCCCCTGGCTGTTGAAAGGGCCAGTTGCAGGGCCACTGGGAGTGGGAGTGGTCTGTTGCTAGGAGCAGCAAATCTGCTCCCATGGCCCTGCATGTGTAGACATGTGCCGGGGAGAGTTTACTTTTGAGTAGTTTACTCAAGAGTTAACTGTTCCCAAATGATTTGCATGTGTAGATGTGCCCTATGTTGGTCCATTAGCAACTACTCAGGCACCAAGTGCACCTCCCCAGTTCACTCTGTAGAAGATAAAAAATAAATTCCCCTTGAAAATACCATCCATATTGTCCCTAATATTTAAGTGAGCTCCACCTCAACCTAGATAAAACAGGCATGTCTGAGTAAAGAAAATGGTAAACAAAGATCAGTATTAAATACTTGTTACAGACTTACAGGAATTTGTCTCCCCACAATATTTTCATATAATCTTTTGTATTACCTGGCAGAAATCTTTTAAAGTCTTATCTGAGAAAGTACTCAGGGCCCTTCAAGTTAGGCAGTACAACATATAAGTTTTAGGGGCCTGACTCTTAGAGTGGAATCAAAAGCCCAGTGGTAGGGACGTAGTTTCTCTGTACAGTGCATACAGAGAGGGAAGAAGGAGAAGGACAGTACAAAACAATATGCACATTAAACCGGGAGCAGTCTCGGGCTAGCCAACAGCGAATGCTCAGGAGAGTGGTGTGTCTAAAGTGCCACCCCTCTCTGGATCTCAGGCATCTGAGTCAGGGCTGAATACAAGATACCTTCTTCACTTAAGTTCTGGCGTCCTCTCCTGAGCAGAGGCAACTAGAAGTGCTCTTTGAAAGGACTGAGTGGGGCTCACTCTTATTAAAAGGAAGCTGGAGGAGAAGATCACACTGCTGCCCACCTTTTATATAAGAGCTGAAAGATTATTTGGCTTCATGACACAGTCATGGAGCCAGGAGAAGAACAAGCAGGAGGGAACATGATTTTGTAGCTTACTCACTAGTACCATAGGTGCCAACTCCATGGGTGCTCTGGGGCTCAAGCACCCACTGAAAAAAATGAGCGGGTGCTCAGCATCCACAAGCCACATCGGGTAAGCTGGGTTGAAGTAACATGCTGCCTCTTTTGGGCATGTGCAGGGCTCAGCATGGGAATGCAACACCCCTCCCTGCAAAAAATAACCCACTGGCAAAAACCAAAGTTAGCATCTATGATTAGTACATTCAGCTGGAGATGGGGCATTCTTGTTCCTGCTCCCTGGACTGTTTTATGAGTTTTACATTAAAAGGTCATTGGATAAGAAACAGAAATAATCCTGAGACCAGAGATTGGTATCTGGAAATCCCCCTTCCAAGTGAGAGCCTTTACTGCCAGGCCTAAAAATCATGCTGCCTCTTACTCGTAGTGAACAAAAGAGATCCTGGGCACCTATGTCCAAGCACCAAGGCTGTTCCAAGGCGCTGGAATTCCAGTGCATTGCAGTAGACTCGTGGAGCTGCTCTAATTAAAGCACCACCCTCCCAGCTTTGGAGCATGTGTAAAAGTGCCCAAGATTTTGCATTTTTTGTAGCTCAGTAGGTTGGTTTCAACAGGAAGGGTGGAGGATGTTTTTACACAACCTAGCATTATGCTAAATTGGTGGCTAGGTCAAGCTTATGGTGGGGTGGGATGGTTTTGAATTATCTCAGATTAGGTGAGCACCTCCTGGGGTGCGTGCTTTAATTGTGAGGCAGTTGCCTGAAAGATGGGCACCAGCACTGGCCTGGAACCAGCAGCAGCTGTGCTTGATGCTGAACAGTCATGTGGCCAACGTGCATTGGGTTAGCCCTGAGAAACGTAAGGGACATAGGTACCACTCCACCTACGTTCCACATCCCAATGGGGCTTAGGTCGGACCTAAGTGTCTTCCTGCTCAGACCGGGGAAGTTTTGAGCACGCCCAGAAGGCAGACCTGCAAGCATCATGGGAACTTTAAGGCCAAAACCAGAGGGGCTTAGTAAGCATAGGTAGGGTGACCATATTATTTTTATGGAAATCTGGGATGGGGGTAAAGAAATCTGGGACAGAGGTCGGGGCATGCGCTCCCATGCACCCTCCCCCATGCTTCTTCACTCCCCTCCCCACATGGACACATATATAAGCATCCACTTGTGGAGGGCAGCAGCACGGGTCCTGTCCAGTGCATTTACACAAGGGCATTGAACTCACCCAACTCCAACCCCACAGCTCAGGAGCCCTGATGGCAGAATGAGAAAGGGCCAGACAAGGTGGAGGGTCCATGGCTGGGCTCCATCCCCTATGCACAGAGGCTGGACCCAGCTGGGAGTGGCCCCTCTGCCAGCCCTCACTGTGTGGCCACATGGTACCTCACTCCCCTGCTGCTGGCAGCTTCCCAGGGCCACCATGTACAGCCCAGGCCTTGGCAGCAGCCATAGAAACAGGACACAAGGCTGATGGTGGCATGTGGCCTTCCCAGCTTGCCCCATGCTGGTGCTCAGCACCAGCCCTGGCCCTGTCCAACCCAGCCCCAGCTCTGCCTCACCCCAGCTGATCCCTACCCCAGGCAGGAAAAGCAGCGTTCAACCCAGCCCACCCTGCAACCACTAATCAGGGGAGCCAGGCCAGGCACGTGTGGGTGAGGTGGCACCAATCTGGGACTTCTGTTTCATTTTTCACCAAACATTTTTCACCCTAAGCATAAGCACCTCCAGGTGGTTGCTCAGTAGTTTGTGCATCACCATTTTGGACTGAGGTGGTTAAAGCCTGCCTAAGCCCTGTTTTTATGTCCTTGAATCCTCCTTTGGATCTGGCCATTAGTTCCCAGCAACCATTTCAGTATTCAAAGGGCACATATAGAAGTCTGACACTCTCATTGAGGGGATTGTGGGTTTAGTCTAGAAATGAAAGTAGAGTCTACCTGTCAGGCTACCTGTCTTATAATTCTCAGAGTGACACAGTTACGTAGATGAGAGATCTTTAATACAGTGCAGTTGCATGACTGGCTGTCACAATTAGGCCCTGATCGCCCACACACTCAAGCTTGTGCATATTTTATTCATGGGCCTAGTTCCTTTGAAGTCCATGATAGATCTGAAATGAGTCATTAATCTAGGAATGTATTATTGTTCAAGTTATTTCTTTTTCTAGTTACTAAGAATATTCTGCATGCTTTCTGATTACCACTTCCTTTTCATTAAAAAAACTGAATCCTGACATCACCTTGAGATGCAGCTCCATCAATATTAGAATGAGAGGTTGGATCTGGATGTCTGTGGGTACAATGAAGCCTCCGGGAACTGGGATGTGATCACTACTTTTTGTCATATCTGAAATATTCTGTGTGGCAGAGTTCAAAAGATTTACCAGCTGGCAGTGTTTTTAGCTGAGATCTGCTTGGTGATGGAAATCGGAAATGGAATGGAGGGGGAGACACACACTTGCTGGGCCAGCTTGTTGCATTCTGTTGTTATCCTGTTTTCTTATTGTTGCTAGTCTTTAAGTTGTAAACCCCCTTTTTTGCCTCTTGCACCAAGGGCTGGTGATGGACTGGTAAAGCACTTTCATTAATGTGTGTTGACTTATAATGCTTGGAAAGACCATTTCCTAAGCTTCCATTGCTGGTGCTCTTGCGTCCCCCCTGAGAAATTTCTTGCCCTAGCCCACCAACTATGTCAACATAACAGTAGGAAATTATGGCAATCTGATGAAAGTGGAGGATTTTCCCATTCCAGGGGAATTCCCAGCTGCCCATTTAGGGCTGTTTTGAAAGGTCATTTTGTACCATTTCAGTAGCACATGACTGAATCAGGCCTTGACCCTAAGTTTAGAGAAGATGGGTACTAAATAGGGTGAGTACAGAGCTTCCTGTTTCTATTAGGTTTCCTTTAATTAAAAAGTAATACTTGCTTCATGGTGACTAATCCAGTCAAATATGTATAGGAAAGCCTTGTCCTTGTGTGACCTTTTAGTCATTGCTTCATTTCTTTCCAATTCCAAGGAAAATATTCCTCTTGCCTACTCAGAGAGAAATTCTTAATAGTTTATCATTAATCTCTATATTATACTTCATTGACATTTTCTTTTAATTAGCTGCCTTTAATGCTTTGTTACATTTTCATAATAACTGCAAAACCCACATACCTGTGTTAAAATAAATGAAAGTTTAAGTCATATTTGTAGAATGTAATAATATACTGCCT
>NW_017729022.1:180988111-180990810 GCF_001723915.1 Gavialis gangeticus | reverse complement strand
GACTTAACACCATAACCCTGTGAAAAACTGAGAGGGCTTTTGGGCAAAATGTAGTCTGCCCTAGGACTGTACATGAAGAAACTGCTTTTTTACTGCCTGATATGCAGCTTGACACTGCTTATCAAATGTGCTAGCTGGTTCCTTATGTGGCCTGTGTTCAGCCTTCTCCTGAATGGGGGATGTTGAGTACCTGTGGATGGCTGTCATGGACTAACCTCACCCATGACATATTGCATGGAGCACTTTTAGCACATTGTTCAGCAACAACTTGGAGTGAAGAATGTACAAAGTAAGTGCATAGACCACCTTGCAATTATGTTATGTTATTAAAGTGATTATGCACTGTTTGTAATTTGCTTGCTTTTCTGTCCATGCATTATTTGAGTAAAGACTTCAGCAGCAGCAACCAGTCCCATCAAAACAAGAACATTTCCCTCTCCATAGATGGCATAACTATTAAACGAGTGACTTCTAATGTCTTGGAGGAGGATATACTTCCAGACAGCATCAAAGATCTAGGGACATTGATTGGCTATTTCTGTCAACTGGTATTTGTGCAATCTATTACCAGTCCTAAGAATAGTTCTCCTTTGCAGATAAAAGTAACATAAGCAGCATGGTCAAGTTTCTTTAACAACAAAAGGTTGGCATGGAAATTGGGAATCAACAAACCAGAGTTAATTTGATGAGGGTTTTTTTTCTGTCTTTTGGACCACAGCTTAGATTCATTTAACATCTTTTTTATGGTAATTCTTTCAGTTGGAATTTCTAGTTATCCTGACACCCCATATGCAGGTTGCCCAAGGTCACATAGAGCTCCTCTGAGAATGTGACTCGGTGTTGCCTGGCCTATACATTGCTTTGCTGATGTAAAAATGCTATTGTCATAATTTCTCCTGGGTGAAAGCTGCATTCTGTCTATTGTAGTGGCAAAAGTCCCTATGTGCAATAGAACTGCTACAGTGTTGTTCCAAAAGTGGGTAGCTTTTGGGGAGAGGGCCACTGTAGAAAGATTTCAACAGTAGGGGCAATCAGAACCTGGAATTCCAATTTGAAATAATTCTACATTAAAAAAAATCCATGACAAAACGCTCTGAACAAAAATTAAGTAAATGTAACCCCTGAGAATCTGCATGTTATGTCCATTTCTTTTATTCATATATATTTTGCATAATTTCATATCTGATAAATGAGTACAGAGAATGAAAGAGGAATCACAGCATTTCTGCTAAGTGCTTGATGGCAGAATTAGTAGATTAATATTGGGGAAGTGGGTGTGGTGAGTTTAGAAAGGTTTGGTTACTGGGAGGGGATCAGTTTACTATGAAAAGTACTGCACATTGGAGGGAAAAATTAAACTATGAGTACATCTTACAGGGCATGTCTACACATGCTATTAATGTGATATAAGCTTATGGGGGTGTGGGAGTATGTGGGCTTTGTAGGGGGGATGTTGGTATGGATTTTGTGGATGAGTGTGGGGGTATGTGTGGACAGGTGTGGGGTTTGTGGGCAGTTTGGTGTGGGAGTATGTATGGGGGGGTGTTGGCAAGGGGGAGAGGCCCCAGCACATGCCCCACCCCCTGTGGTGCACAGCCCCTGCCTCCAGTGGTAGCAGCAGCAGGCAGGGGACTCTCAGGGTGTTCATAGTCCATGGCAGGCAGAGACCCCCTGGTGGTGCATGGCTCCAGCTGAGTCCTGGGGCTGCACGTGGCAGCGTGCAACCTGCTCATGCACCTTCAGACAAAACCAGGCTGGCTCCGTGACAGCACATGAGGCTAACAGCACTGCAGGTGGGAGCTGTGCACCACTGGGCCAGGCTAGGCCAGCTCCATGCTTCCATGCGGGGCTTCCAGCACTCCAATGGAGTTGCATGTGGTGGCATGGAGCCTGCCCAGCCCGATGATGCACAACTCCCTGTGGCTCATGGTGAACATGTCATTGGGACAGGCAGGCTCAGTGCCGCCACATGGGGCTCCTGGCACAGCAGCTGGGAGTGTGTACTGCCAGGCTGGGCTGAACCAGGCTGGGCTGGCTCTGTGTCTCCATGTGCAGCTCCACGCCGGAGTGCTGAAAGTCCCACGGGGGCCCAGTGGTGCACAGCTCCTGCCTGCAGTGCCAAGAGCTCCATGTGTCAGCACAGAGCCAGCCTGGTCTAGCGGGCTGGGCTAGGCTGGCTTCCTGTTGCCACGTGCAGCTCCCAGGATTCAGTTAGAACTGTGCACTGCTGAGGAGCTCTGCCAGCCACTGGCAGAGCACCCAGAGGGACCACCACTAGCACTGGGGGGAGTGGGGGGCTCGCATGCATGGCTGCAAGGGAACCTATCTAGTTCTGCTGCTGTGCCTGGGCCCAGGTCAGACCCTGGGTGCCAGGCAGGCTCTAGAGCAAGCCAGGACAGAGTCTGGGTCCCAGCCAGCTCTGGAGCCGCTGCTGTGAGTCATGCCTCACTTCTATTTTCTCCAGCATGCTGAGGCAGCATTTTTTGTTATACTAGGATTCCCCAGTATCAAATTTAGAGTCTGTGCTGCAAATACGCAGTGTGGGGAAATTTTCTCACATGTGAGATGCCTACTACGGTGCATGCTTTTGTGGATGTGGCCAATAGGAGCAACCCGGTACAGGACTGCTCCTGCCCTGCCCTTCTGCAGCAGCCAGGGGGAGCTCTAGGTTCCCCCAGAGTGCTAGTGGGGGGGGGGGG
>NW_017729022.1:180984365-180987960 GCF_001723915.1 Gavialis gangeticus | reverse complement strand
GCTAGTGGGGGGGGGGGGGCAGGACTGGCAGGCAGCACAGGGGCTGGTTATGATGCACACAGGGCCAAAAGAGCTCTACCAGCAGCAGCAGCAGCTGTCTCCTGTCCCTGTGCACATCAGGAGAGGTCCTGATGTGCATGGGGCTGAGACAGCTGCCACTGCAGCCAACAGAGCTCTCCCAGCACATAGAGATACACAGCTGCCAGTGAGCCTCATATCCAGAGGGGCTTGCCAGGAGCTGTCCTCCTGAGGCAACTGCCAGTGAGCCCCTGGCTAGGCAGGGATTTCTTGCCTAGCCAGGGCCCTGCTGGCAGCAGCCCCAGGACCGGGACGGGTCTTAGCCAGCACCCTTCTGGGCAGGGATGCCCTGCCTAGCAGGGGACTTGCTGGCAGCTACCCCATAAGTGGGACATTTGCTGGCAAGCTCCTGGATCAGCAGGGAAGTAGTGAGCTCTCCAATCTCGGTACAGCTCAGCTCCCAGCTCCTGTGGGGAGCAGGGAGCTGCAAAGCACTGGGGCTGGGGGGCAGAGAGCAACCCCATCCTTTGTGACTCCCTGTTAGTGTACAGGCTATTACTGCACTGTCACTTACAACTTCCAAAAGGAAGTACAAAATGCGGTGTAGTAACAATGGCGCTGCGGGAGCATGTGTAGATGCGCCCAGTATGGGAATACCAATATACTTTTACTGAGCTTTGGACAATCTTAGATACTGTTAGATGTCAGTATCTAAAGTGTAGTGCCAGGTTGGGCTGGCTCTGTGTCTCCATGTGCAGCTCGCCCCACTGGAGTGCTGGAAGCCTCAAGAATAAAGTATAGTGGTCACAACCATGTAGAAGGCATGTTTGGAAAATAATAATAAGCAATAACTGGGCAACCCAACCTGGACTGTTGCGTGCAGTGCTCGTAACTGCATCTCAGAAAGGAGGTTGCATATCTAAATCAGCTCTGAGAACAACCATTGGTTTGGATGAACTTCTATAAGAAGTGGCAGGACTTGGGGTGGGGATCATTGAGTAGGTCACAACAGAATAATTCTTACAAATCTTGGACAAAAGTCAGTTTTAATATTAATGGAGCAATAACCCTGCTAAACCACATCTTGTCCTTAAAATAAGAGTATCCAGTTGCCCCAGTTGCTCACAAATTAAGCTGCACTTAGTCCTCTGTATATGAAGTAGCAGTAAGGCAGCAGTTCCCTAACTATGGTGTTATGGTGTATGGATCTCTGGTGGTCTGCAACCGGCTAGTAAATGGTCCATAGATTGCACCATGCCCCCTTCATCTGTTTAGCATTTACAATTAAAAGTTTGATGAAAAGGGTGCTTGGAGACTAACAGGAAATATTGAGGGTTTACAGTGGTCTCTTGGATCAACATAATAATAACAATAAAAAATAGAACACTGGCTTATTTCTTACTTGTTTTGTCAAAAAATTTACTCCTTGGCATATTAGACAAGGTACGGCTATATTTTTGGTTTAAAATGCTCCTACTAAAATGTTCCTTTGCACTGTACAACTTGTTGGTTTTACAGAATAATAATAGTAAAAAGATTAAGTTCTGTATTTAAAATGTATGCATTTTATTGGATAGCAATATTGTCTAACAGTGTAATTGAATACTTCAGTTACCAGATTGTCTGGTTGTCATATTGTGATCTCTTTCTGTTTGGTTTTATTGAGCACAGAGCTCTCTGAATTCATTCATCAACAAGCCTAATCAGAATAAAAGGAGGGTGTCTATTAAGTTTCAGGGCTGAAAAACAAAGAATGGTCAGTTCAGAGTAACAGCTCCAATATCATCAAGTATGAACACAAGCAGTGCCATGGTGTATTTTTTAAATTAAAAAAATCAATGTAATGGGTCTTTTTCTGGGAATTTTTCATTCCTGAAGTAAAGAAAGAGATTCCAGCTGTGAAAGTATGGTGATACATAGTGAACATGATATACAGCCTCTCATAGATTCAGGTGCTAAATAGGACTATCCCCTTTTTGACCATAGATCTCCTTCTCCTATGCTTCTTCAAGATCTCATGTGGAAATTATTTTCTCATTGTCCTTAGAGCTCTCTGTACCTTATCCTTGGGGGATGTAAAGGTTACCAGATTCAACCACCACCTCTTTGGAGGTGACTCAAAAATCTACCTTCCAATTCTTGGCCAGTAACATTAGTTCTGTTCCATACGTCTGACCATCTCTGCAGGAGACCTTTCTTGATAGACCTCCACTAACTCAAGTAAAATATGGCCAAAATCAAGCCATTTATTTTACCTTCCAAGTTCTCTCCACTTTTATCTCTTTCCATTGTTGTAGGCACCATCTTGCCCATCACTCAATTCCATAAGCTCTTGGGAACATCTCTGGCTCTGTTTTCTTTCCATGTGTCCATAGTTTGTGTATCTGTTTCATAACAGTGTTTAAATCACCTGCTTATAATGGGGTACCCCATTGTGGTACGCTGCAGAGATAGGTGTAGTCTTAATCCCAGAGAATATTAATGTAAACAGAAGAAACAGTCTCAGATGTATAAAACTGTGAAACTGCTTAAGTGCCTCCATTTCTTCCTGTTTTACAAGGGTGTTTGCTTATTGATGTCTGTAAGAAATCCAAGAATGCCAGCCAGCTGGCTTTGCCATTCCTGATCTCAAGTGCCCTTCTTTTAGGGTTGTGTGAGGGCTTGGATCATGCTTTGGATCCGGAGAAGATTCGGACACTTCAGATGCCAAAGCAGCATGTCTGGATCAAAGTGCTAGCTTTTTTAGGCTTTCTGAAGCAGTTTGGAGCTTCCGAACCACTTTGGAAAAGCTTTGGAGCTGCTTCAGAGATCCGGCCATAGGGTATAATTGGGAATCATTGAAATATATATACCTTTGTTGTTTTTTGTCTGATTTGGAAGAACCTTGCAGGGGTGGTAGCCTCTGCTGAGAACATGAACCCTGCCAAGTTTCAAGAAGATCGGTGCAGGGGTTTGGGGGGAACTGCACCACAAATTCTTGAAAGCAAAACTCATGTCAAGTGTGTGTGTTATACCACAGGGGGGTGAAAACTGCAGGTGTGGTGGCCCCTGCTGAGGCCACAAAGTCTTCAAAGTTTCAAGAAGATAAGTGCAGGGGTTTGGGGAAACGGCACCTCAAGCTGCAGACAAGCAAAACCCAGCCAGAGTTTCTGACACATCCTAGGAATTTATCTGGGGTTAGGAGCTGCTGCTCCATATGAAACCACGAGAGGAGAAATGGAGCCTAACAGGAGATGGAGCTCTTGCTACACCAGACTCTTGAGGGGCAGGGAAGAAAAGTGAGGAGCTCAGTCTCGCCAAGCCAGGGAAAGAAGAAAGGGTGTTTTGCCCTACTTAGTATTTTAGGCCTTTGTCCAAACCACGGCCGCAGCTTGCCTTGGTCACTGGAACTCTCTCTTGTTTGGCCTTCCTGCTACTCACATATTATCCCTTCCTCACTGTCATCTACTAAGACTGCCTTCCTCACCTGCCAAATGCCCATTAAAATGCCCTCACCTCTGAAATGCCCATTACAATGGAATATACCTTTGAAAGATGGGAGAGAGAGCACATTAAAAAATTATGTTATGGCTTAAGG
>NW_017729022.1:180975839-180979365 GCF_001723915.1 Gavialis gangeticus | reverse complement strand
CCACTGTCATCTACTAAGTCTTCCTTCCTCACCTGCCAAATGCCCATTAAAATGCCCTCACCTCTGAAATGCCCATTACAATGGAATATACCTTTGAAAGATGGGAGAGAGAGCACATTAAAAAATTATGTTATGGCTTAAGGGAGAGACAGGGGGTCTAGTAGGTATGTTGTTAGCTGGTGATGTCAGAGACTTGAGTTCATTTCTTAACTCTACCAGACTTCTTGGGTGATAGCAAAGTATCTGAGATATTTAGAGGAATTTAAAGGACATATACTGGGAGACAAAGAGAAGTGGTGCTTCTGTCTTCTAATCTCAGATAGCATCAGACCAGCATCTGAGCAAGTCTTTTGCCTACAAAAGCTCATGCTTCTCTGGACCAGTTTGTCTATAAGGTGTCCCCTACCCTGTCTTCTGCCTGATTTCAGACCAACATGGCTAACAAACTCTAAACTCCTCATGACGGGCTCTCCATTTGCCCTCTGCAGGGAGCTGAGTCTGTTCACCCTCAACATGTACACAATGCGAGTTTTCTCTCTCACTAATTTATTCTGAAAACAAAGCACCTGTCTTTTAAACCGGAAGTACAAGGGAATCAAGCAGATGGGGATCAGCATACATTTCTTTTATGCTGAGAAATTGACTTTGCCCATTTAATGTCCAGCAATCACCATGTACGACAGCAGATGGCGGCCTTTCCCCAGCTTGTCAGGAAAAAAACAAGCAATACCTGGAATTCAGGCCAGACACGGCTCTTCCTGTTTCGTCGCTTCCACTTTCCGTCAATTGAGTTTCAGAAGGATGCTTCAGGGAAGGAAATACTGGATCACAGAAGTCAGAGCTGAGAAAATATAACCAGGCTGAATTCACCTCTTTGCAAGTGCAAGATATTGTTCTCCTAGACTGGATCTATCAGCTATTAACCCAGGTCTCTATTTGATGAGGGTGATGTTGTTGCCAACCCACAATAAAGCTATAGTTCCTAGTTATTTAAAAGTAGTCCTAACTTGACAGGAAAATTCATTTCAGCTTTCACACAGTACCATATTTTCTTACATACAACACATACCTTTTCTCCAAAATCAGCAGCCCAAAAATGAGGTGCATGTATTAATTGGAAAGCTGATTTTCTGCCTGGGACAGAAATACCTGGCTTTGATTCTTGCTCCACAGTGCAGCAGGTATTGCATTACTATTCAGGCTGTTGAGGATGTCAGTTGACCTAATGGTTCATTGTTCTTTGCTCCTGAAGCATCAATGACTGTCTCTTTTTTAACGGTCTTGATGTTTCACTAATCAAGCTAACCTTTCTTAGGGCAATTTTGCTGTCTGTTAGATGCTTCTTATCTCACTTCCTATTTCACACCCTTAGGACCCCACTACACATCCAGGTAAAGACGCAATGGGATCTACTCTGTGAACCACACAATCATGCCTCCTGCCATGTCACACATGCATGGCAGGAGGCACAATTGTGGGATTGTGCATTAGATCCTATTGCGCCTTATTGCCAGTGCAGAGGGAGTACAGGATCATGATCCTGGGCTCCTCCTGCACTGGTTCCCACAGCTGAAAACCCTTCAACTGATGGGGCACAGAGAAAGGGCAGTGTTCCGCACACTGCCGATGCTGCAAGCCCCACAGCTGAGATGGGCTGCAGGGCTCACAGCAGGGGCAGCATTGGGAATGCTACTCCCACTGCCAGTTTTGTAAGGTACAGGGCAGTGGGGAGAATGCTGTTCCTCCTGTGAGCCTTGCAAGATGTGGGGCTTGCAGTGGGAGCAGTGGGGAAAATGCTGCCGGCACTGTGAGCCTGGTTGAGATATGTTCTGCCATTGTGAGCCCCGCACCTCATGAGGCCCACAACTGCAGCAGCATTCTCCCTGCTGCGAGCCCTGCAGCCAACCACGCTGCCCCACTGTGAGCCCTGCAGCCACATTAGCTGACAGAGCTAATGTGGCTGTTGCATTTATATGTGGATTTGAGGCATAAATGGCCTAATCTGCTGCTATGCATTTAGAAATAAAGCCTTGGACATACTCCATCTACCTTTCACCCAGAAGTGCAACACAGAGGTAATCATTGGTTGACACTGTCATCTTGCATCATACCACCTACAGGTCCTTAAAGGCAGAAATCAATGGAATTTAGACACATGGGCTCAAATTGGCTTCTGCGTGTTTAGTCACAAGTGTACTTGTGCACCCCTAGGCAGCAGAAGTTCTTGGATGCTAGTTGCTGTTATTTTCATGCCTCCCTCCCAAGCCCTCCCTATGAAGGTGTCTGGGGCTACTTCCCCAGGCACCCCCTCCCACCCATTAGTTATACCACTGTGACTTTAATCACCTAAATACTTCCAAATTCTGCCCCAAGTCATGTTGCTGGAAGCAGTATCAGACTCATCAACTGCTAAATGAATCAGCTGCTGGTGAAGAGCAAAAGGTCCACCATTCTCTTAGTACAGGTAAGCCTGATGCAACTGTAACAGGCAGATTTTTAAGAGCTGCCTATTGGGCATGCACCAATGTAATCTTTTCAGTCATTTATAACTACTATACAAAGACTTGTTGAAAAGTCCCTCTACTCTCCTTTTTAATTACCTCTATGTGCAAAATGGCCATTATTTTTATCTACAGCAGCAGCAAGTATGTTTTTCCCCTCCCTTGTATAACTTAACAGGCTGAACAGATTTTCCTCATGTTTTCTTCAGATTTTGAAAAGCACTGGATGTGTCCAGACAAGTGCATAGGTGCAGTTTGTGGTGCCACAGACCCATCTGCAGTGCTGCAAACCACATGTGCCACACATGCAGGTGTTGTCAAGCTGCTAACTTGCAGCACAATGGAGGTTTTTTGACACCAGGAGATCCCAGTGTCAAAAAAACCATGGCAGAAAAAAGCAGTGCATGAGGCAGCAGCATGTGCTGCCCAAAACCAGAGCCAGGCTGGCCAGAGCCATGCTCTGCATACCCAGATTGCTACTGCTGGAGCCCTGGGAGGTCCCCAGGACTCCAGGTAAAGCTGCTGGGGTCAGCCCAGGTATTGGCCTCAGTCTTCCCTACCCCACCTGGGGTAACTTGCTGTGTGCCAGAGCACACATGCAGGGGTGATCCCTGGGGACAACTAGCAGCCGCACAAATATGCGCCACTGCTATTTCTCCCTGGGGAACACACATTCCCAGTCATAGGAATGCACCCTCTTAGGCCATGACCAAACCTGGAAATTTTTAGTCTTAACACTAAACATTTTGTTCCAAAAGTCCTGCACGTGTGGGAACAGCTGGTTATAACTGGAACTGTTTGGTATTATAGCTACAGCCAGTGATACAAAGTGAGCGCTCTGGTATTGCTAACAAGGAATATAAGAATGAGAATGAACGTGGACCTACCTTTTCTAAAAACTAACTAATTTAGACAGAGGCATAACTGGTAGATTCTGTGCCTTGGGCAGTATGCAGGCCCTGGCTACTCTAAAGTTGGACTGCCCTACTTTAGCTCATGGTTATTTAGCTCACCGAATATCATTG
>NW_017729022.1:180959125-180970839 GCF_001723915.1 Gavialis gangeticus | reverse complement strand
AGAAAGCGAGAATCATTCATACCCATAGCAACATCAGTGGTGTAGGTTCCTATCTATCCTGAAAGAGATGCAGCAATACAGGCATACCTAGGAGATATTGCGGGTTCGGTTCCAGACCACAATAAAGCGAATATCGCAATAAAGCGAGTCACACAAATTTTTTGGTTTCCTAGTGCATATAAGTATGTTTACACTATACTATAGTCTATTAAGTGTGCAATAGCATTATGTCTAAAAAAACAATGTACATACCTTAATTAAAAAATACTTTATTGCTAAAAAATGCTAACCATCATCTGAGCCTTCAGCGAGTCATAATCTTTTTGCTGGTGGAGGGTCTTGCCTCAATTTGTAAAAAACGCAACATCTGTGAAGCGCAATAAAACGAGGTATGCCTGTATATCTGGTGTGGAGAACAGTTGCTCTAACACATAGGACAGGAGTCAACTGGTCCTGGCTGCAGCAGTTTAGAAGCATAATGGTTGTTCCTTGTGCTCAAGAATCTTGCTTCAATTTTTTTTTTTTTAAAGAGAAGTATCTGGCCCTTTTCATTGTGAAAATAATCTTCATATGTGAACCAGATGTAAATTGATGCAGTGCCTGAGTCTGTAGGCAGCCTGGAACAATTGGTCACAGAGTTGTAACCTGCCCCTCTTTATCTAAAACGTAGTGGCAATTATTAAAATGATAGAATCCTTAACTATTCACTGTTAATTAAATCACACACAAGAATGGAGGGACAGTCGCACTATAAAGAGATGTTATAATCGCAGTCTGAGTGGTGTCACATTTTGGAGTCACAAGTGGATGGAGTCTGGAAATAATTTTTTCCCCCATGTGACCCTGGTACAAGACTGTCAGTGACTGCCCAAAGACAGATTTGTTTTCAGATAATGTGACCATAAATGTTTTGCCCTGTAATCTGTATCAGAATACACATTATCTAGCACATGAATGACTTACAATATGAGCACAAGAAAAAAAGGCATGGGATTGTTCAGGAAGGAACTGGAGTCACATGGCCATTTTATATTGTTTCGTAAGTCTCAGGATTCACTAGCCACCTTACTTTTGTATCAGTAAATGATGTTCCATTGTATACTCAGATCTTGACCATTAGTCTCATTAAGTGACACGAACCCTCCTGAATGGCTCAGCAGCACTGGGAGTTAAACAGTAGATACAGAACAGGCAGAAAGGGACCACGCTTCACCTTGTCCCCATCACGTCATAGCTGTGACCTGAGGAGATTTCACTATGGATGCAGGGACAGTTCTGTCTCATGACCACTTTCTCAGACTGCCAGCAGAGCTAACAATTTTGATGACAAATTAGGTAGCCTGGGCACCTGTCCCACAGCAACCTCAGAGATCAGTATATCATTTCACCTAAGCTACTGCTCAGCCATTGGCTGGCAATGACTCTCCTCTGCCATTGACCTGAATTAGATAGGAATCAATCAAGTAGAGATGATAGGCTCTCCTCCAATTATCATTCCCTTGAACTGCATGGATACCAACTCTCCTATTTAGGACACTAGTGAACATGAGAAAGCTGTTTCCTCTTCTGATCCAGTGGGGAAGTGGCAAATTCTTTTTCTTTGATCCACTGAAGAAGCAATGTAAACTCTGCACTTATAATTCAGTTGGAAATGAATACCTGCCACATGTATAGGGAACCTTGATATCAGTCACCTGTGTGTGAGCAATCCAGGCCAGTCCATTTCTCTTTGTTGCTATGGCCAAGCATCACACAGCAGAAAACATCCTTTGCTCACAATGCCCACAGCTCCTGGCTCAGTCAAACATAAACTAATGCTGATGTCCTTTTAAACTGTACAGTTTGCACAGGGGGGCAGGTGAAGAAAGTATAAATGTGCCTGTTAGTGACCCAGGCCCCGAACCTGCCAGTGAGCTGCTGCTCACTCTTTTGTGTCAGGCACCAACAAGAGCAGAGAAAGCAGGGAGACACGAGATGTTTCTGAGTTCAGTCAGAGTAAATGCTGGTGTTGTTCAGGAGGATGAAACCCTTATTGCCAAAGGTATGATTTGATGCATAAGATATAATTAAAGGTTTCAAGCCAGTATAAAGCTGCTATGTACTTATCTAGTCTGAGTCTGATCTAGACAGCCCAAGCCTTGCAAGGTACAATATTACCCTGTGGGTGGGTCAAGATTCAGAGTCATTAGAGTTGCTAGTTTCCCTTCCTGCTTTTGCATGGCTCCAACAGTGTGGCAACAAGTGCCAGATCAGCACTGCACTTTGCCTCAGGCCTCTGAGGTGTCTTGCACATGCTATTATGATGATTGAAAGAGGAAGTGAAGCAAAGGCAATCTATGGGCCCGACTGCTCCCTTGGCAAACCCTGTGGAAAGAAGCCAGAGGGAAAGAAAGCTCCCCTCAGCATTTGCTGTCATCTGACTGTCCCATTGGGGCAGGGGAGCTTGTCTTTCATGGCCTGAGCAGGGGTCTGGCCCCTAGACCTTCTGCCAGGTGACGGACCCCTCTGTGCAGAGCCCTTGCACTTCACCAGCTCTGAAGCTCTCTCCTCCTCCTGTATTTTCCTGGCATTCATTGTTGGAAGAAGGACTCCTCTGCCTGTACTTTCCACCATGGTACTTCACCAAAGGCTGAGACTGTAAGAAATTCTAGGCAGATTCCCTTCTGGATTGGCATGGGGACATGATGTCTTTCCAGTTACCTGCTCTTCTCACTGTATGTCCATTCCTGATGCCATGCCCAAGGAAGTCATTATCCATTCACCTACCCTCCAGTATTGAAAGGAGATCGGCACATAGATCTAAAGACAGGCTGTAGCCCCACCTATCTACAGCCACATTTTCAAAAGCAGATGCAGATTTTTGGTAAGTCCAGCTGGAGGTGCTGGAAGGGAGCTTGCTGTTCCCAGGGATTGCATCTGGAGCAGTGGGCACATCATCCTTTTCAAGTCAGGCCCTTGATGTTGTATATTGGCTATTCAAAAATGGAGGCAACCAAAATCAGGGCTGTTTTTGAAAGCATTTGCCTTCCTGCCTAAAATACACTGAGCTCTATTAGATACTCCATGGAGCATTATATATTGCTGTCACACACAGTGGCAGCTCCACTGTCCCCACAACTTCTCTCTATCTTCTTGAGGACAAATTCTCTTTTAAAATGTTATTCAATCATTGTTTTCCTTTTCAAGAGCACCTGAGAAATATATTAAGATTTCCTTTTTGAAGGGGCAACTTGGTTATTATGGAAACAAACTACCAGTAGGATATGGATTTATTCAACTTCTGCAAAGGTGAATTGTGACCAGATGCTTAATGTTGTCTACATTAACAACAAGGGGTAGGTATATAATACAGAATAGAGAAAGAACATCTTAAAGAATAGTTAGATTAGATGTACTCAATTCAATGGGCTCGATGAGATTTACCCTAGAGGACTCAAGAAACTAGCTTAAGCAATCTTTGAACTGTCAGTAATAATTGCTGACAACTCATGGAGGACAGCAGAGGTCCCAGAAGATTGGAGAAAGGCAAAGGTAGTACCCAAAGGGCAAAAGGCAAATCAGCCCAATGGTAATCTCTGGGAAGGAAAAAATTATTAAACAATCAGTTTGTAAGCAGCTGGAAGATGATAAGGGGATAAGAAATAGCCAATGTGGATTTGTCAGGAACAAATCATGTCAAACCAATGCAATTTCCTTCTATGACAGGGTAACAGGATAAGAGAAAGTAGTATATGCATTTTGAGATTTGTAAGGCTTTCGACACTGTCCCATATAGTTTTCTCATACGCAGACAAGGGAAATTTGGTCCAAATGAAACGGCTATGAAGGGCATGCACAAGAGAGTCATTTATATTTGGGAGTGATTGCCTAGAATGGGTTCTCTTATGTGACCACCACTGGTCTGAGCACCTCGCAAACCTGGCTGCCATTAATTTTACACCTGTGATGTAAGGAAGTTTAATTTCTGTTTAGTGATGGGAATGGAGGGCTGTAACAGTCTGAGCATAAAGGCTCCAAGCAGCTGGGTTAAGCTACAGCAGGGAAAGGCATGCTGGCCATTAAGCAAAAAGGGGAAACTCCTGTGCGTCTAGGGAGTCACCTGACCAGAAGGGGAGGTGCTTCAGGACATATAAGCCTGGTGCCTGAAGCAAGACAGGCAGTCTGGAGAGGAGCTGAGGCTGTAGGAGGGAGACTGATAAGCACCTAAGCTACTCATCACGAGGGCTGGGTGATACTGATCCAGAGTGGGGGAGACTCTTAGCTGGGAGCAGTTGCTAGTATTTGTGTCATATTTAAGCTTGATACTAGAGGCCTGGATTGTGGCTGTAGGGTAAGATTGGAGGCCATGTGCCTGGGTACCTTGGCGCTTGGGGTTTTAAACCCTGGGAAGGGGCGAGAGAGAACGTGAGTGAGAGATGGGTCAGGCCGGAGCCAAGAGGGCCAGAGCTGCTGCCCTGGAAGAGTGAGGCTGGGACTAGCAGTCACACTGGAGCAAGTGGGCCTAGGCTTAGGAGTCTGCAGCTAGAGCAACTGCTCGGCCAAAGTTAAGAGGGATGAGGCCTATACAGGCTAGTATGTGGACTGAGAGTAACTTCTGTGAGGCATGTGTGGCTGTAGGGGAGGATGGAGGCCATCAATACAGCTCATAAGGTGACTAGTGGCCTGAGGCACTGATAGGACCAAGAGAGCTACAGTTCAGTGCCGTAGGGCAGAAGTTCCCAACCACCAGGCCACATGAAGTGTTGGCTGTCAGGTTGTGGCACGAGCCCCCCACTCATACCCCTGTCTATCTTGGACCCCCACTACCCAGTCCAGGTGAGTGGCTTCCACTGCTGCAGTCACGTGCAGAGTTAAAGCTGAGTAGCTGGGCAGCCCTGGGAGGGAGGCAGCCAGCTCCATGCACCCCATCCTGCTTCCATACCCATCCCCAGTATAAAAAAGATTGGGAACCACTGCCCTAGGGGCAAGACAGGAGCTGGCTGGGCATAGGGAAGGCCACTTGGCTGAGAAATGGAGGCTCACTTTGGGACCCTGGGAGCAGCCTCTCCATACACTATAAGAAACATCAAGGTGCAGCAGATGAAGTAAAAAAGGAGTTTAGACAAAGGAGCTGGCGTGGGGCAGAAGTCATGGGAGAACCCCAGGAAGCCAGGTCCTGCAACAAAGGTGGCCTTTGTTATATCTGTGCTGCCATAAAAATTGTTCTGGTGGACCAGAGGCCAAGGAAAGACATCCATGCCCCTTGTTGTGCCACAAATGCTCAAAACTCATGGCTATGACAACAGTGGCATTAACTTGTCATGCTTTATTGCAGCAGATGTCTATTTGCTTTATGGTCTACTTGCTTGCATCACCCTGGGCAGGTGTTCTAGGTGTCTGAGGGGCCCAGTCCTGTGCACCCCAGGAATTCCAGTGTAGGATCAAGCCCCTGAAGTCTTAGAAATGCCTGCCTGGCTTTCTCTGCTTACAGAGACGTGCCCCCTAGGATCATTAGGATGTGTCTCCCTAAGTGGGGAAAGTCAGGTTCTCCCTGCTTAGGGATGTATCTCTGGGAACTCTGAAGTGTGTCTCTAAGTGGGGAAAATTGGATTTTCTCTGCTTACAAAGATGCATCCCTAGAATTTCCTGGGACTGCGCCTCCGTAAGTGGGTCAAACCCCATTTTTCCCTAATTATGAAGACTCACCCTGGAGATTCTCAGTGCTTGAGGGGACTTGGCCCCTCAGCACCTAGGATAACACATGGCCCATTGTCCCACAGCATCAACAGATGGGACAACAGGTGAAGTGTGTTTTGCCCAATGAAGTGGATCAGCTGTGCTGGGATACATCCCACTTTATTGGGAGACAGAAAGAGAAAAATTAAGTAAAGTCACACAAGAATCTCTAGTAGCATTGGAAACTGGACTCAAGAGCTCTGGCATCCTGTGTTAGGGCCTTGATCACTGGCCCATCCTCCCTTCTAATATGCAGAAGATTTTTAAAGGAAAAGGGATGAAAAACTCCAAACCGGCCCAATACTAGTGAGGCTGCCTAAGACTGTTTTCTGTAGGTGTTTTCTCCTTGGAGGCTATGCTTCATTCTTTTGAAAGCTGTCCTCTTATTTTCGAATAATCTGAAAAATCTGGCTAAGTAGGCCATTATGTTGCATTCATTATTAACAGCTTCTCATTAAATGTTAATATACTAAATATCAGAGGTTCAGGCTTGTTAGAAGGCTTTTTCCACTAGGTCCAGTTGTTGGATGTGTTCAGTGCAGGTAGGGAAAGCTGTGGTCCAGTGGAAGGCAATACAGAAACATTACTTACAGAAAAGCTATAGCAACTTTATCATCAACCCTTTGGGGAATGCTCAGAGTACAATGGGATGTTGTTGTAACACCACTTTTCCATTTGCTCCATAGGTCATCCTGTTCTGCCTCTATATTTATCCAATCTGCCTTTTAGAGAGAGTCTCTCATATATAATTTCAGTCATTAGTCAGTTAATGTCACAGGGACTGTAAGATTGGCCATACTGGAATAGATCGATAGTCTGCCTACTCCAGTGTCCTGGCTCATATCAGATGATTTAGAGAACAGTGTGAAACATGCAGAATGGACAGTAATACAATAACATGCATTATGGACAATTAGTGGTTAGTCTCTATTCTAAGACTGAGGCTCTAAGTGAAATCCAGTAAAGTTTTAATTATGACCAGATTGTTGTCTCATGACAGTTCTTTGACTTTCTACTGTGCCTCTCATCCAAGGATCTCAATGCACCTAAGATATACAAATAGTTCCAGGGACATACGTGACTCTGGGTCAGAAATGAGATGGGGAAGCATATGTCTCTACCTTACTGTCATTTCTTCTACTAAATGTTCAGAACAATACAAACAAAAATCACCAGCGAGTAACAATTCCCAAATGCAGAACTGTCCTTTAACCCATTGGTGATCGACTTCCCTCTTTGTCATCTGGCTCGTGAGGCTCCCCATGGGTCTGGAAATCTGGTGGCAGGGTTGTTCTGGAAATCTGGTAGCACCTTTAACTGCTGCCAGAGCCGTGGCAATTAGTGCTGCTACCAAGTCTCTGAATCCAGGGGGACCCTTCAGTCCAGATGACATTGCCCCCATGTGCCAGATCACACCAGTGCAGTCACTCTATGGCTAGAATCAGTTTTTGCTCACAGCTGGATCCTTTGTATGGGGGATGTGCTAGTGTCCCAGAGCACACCCATAGACCAAGTCTGTGGATTGACCCTGTGCACAAGATCCAGCCTGTGGACTGGTCCTGTACCATTTATCTGGCCTATAGGGCTGAACAGTTTGATCACCACTGTTTTAACTGAAACACCCATCCCAGCACCCCAAATTAGGGTTGGTATGAAGGTTGCAGCATGGCTCACCTCTAATTAAGGTAAGTGGGGAAGGAAAGAATGGCCTCTTATATAGAGGCAACCCAGGTTAGAGAAGTGAATGTAGCTCTGGAGATCAGGTGTTCCTTTTCTTTCCTTTCCTATTTTGCCCCTATCTTTGAAGTGGGGGCAGTAGAATGGGTTTTCCTTTTTTAGGTGTCTTGTGAAGGTTCATTGGTCAGTGTTTATTTAGACTAATTAAAATGCAGTACAGCGGATGCTCATACAGATTTCTGCTGTCATGAGTGGAATTCCTCATTACTGACAGAGGAGTTGCCAACAGAAACGGTAACCTCCATCAAAATGAAAGAAGTTTTGCAGCTGCAGCAGTGAGAAGAAATGGTGTGAACTGCTAGTACAAAGGAACACCACGTGCCTGCAGCATATAGTATTGACTAGTATGGCTGAAATGCTGCATAGCCATTATTGGTTGGCATTATAATGTGCATGGTAAACCAGGAAGAGATCTTTGAGGAATCCTACTTTTCCCTGCCTGTACCCCAGTGCTAAGAATCAGAGTAAGAAGCAGAAAGAACAGGAGATGTTCATTGTCAAGAAGAAAGTGGATATAATCATATATTTGTATGATTGGAATATTGAAAAATTATCAACTGGTTATGATGGACAGAGTGGGTAGGAATCAGGAGTCAGGGATGGAGTCTGCACTCCCAAATTAAAGGCACTGGTACTTGTTTCTTCAAGCAACTGATAACAGACCTGCAGGATTTTGAATGGACATGGATGACCATCCATTCAAAACACTCACCCCAGCACCAAAAGGCAGACTGGTAGAAGTTTTCTCCGTACCACTGAATCAAACTAGGGAGTAGTATGAATTTCACTGTAGTACCTATCTGTAATTAGCCACACTGTACCCTTTCCAGCATGCTCAGCTGAATATATTGGAGAGCAGGTTTGAGGGTATGTGGTGCTGGACAATCCCATTTTAAACATGTGTCCTGAGCATCCTGCAGAAAACAGGACAAAAGTGTGTATTTAACTAAACTGGTGAAATGCCCAGGACAAGTGTCTAAAATGGGACTGTCCCAGTGAAAAGTGGGACATATGGTCACGCTCCTACTGTTAAGCCCCAGAATCATTCTGGGAATCAAGAAAGGTTTGAAGAACAAGTCCCACCAAAATCAAACACTCTTAAACAAATGCAAATCAATTTTAGTAGCAAATTTAATAATAAAATACAAATAAGATAGATATAACAACAGTACCGGTAAGACATATCAAGCAAATGACTAACATTTGTTACATGTTCATTCATCTAAAGAAATAAAAATGTTATTAATATTGGGGAAAAGGTCTTCTTGCCTAGGTTTAAAATTCTCTTTTAAGAGTCCTTATCTTGCATCATCTGCAGATGGGCGATTCAGCAAGAACTATAGTTCAAGGCATAGTTCAGGAACTATAGTTTAAGAGCAGAGATTCTGAGGTGAGCCTAATTTTTGGTTTTTTTACTCTCCTGCCTGGTTTGATATTAAATAGCTTACTAAAGCCCAGAATTCTTTTAACGTGTTTTTAATAGGCAAATCAATTAGAGTAGAATCTCTATTCTTAACCTCTATTTAAGCAACAAGTGGTCCTAACTGGCATAAAACCACCAAATATATACTAAGCAACCATTAATCTATTTGTTTTGACCAGTCTTTCTTGAGCTTTATAAATCTGCGTTCACCTTTGATATTTTTCTGCCTGCTCATTTCCTTAGCCAACTCAGCTCTTATTCAAACTTTGGTTAAACCAATGCATATATAATACTAGTGGTTCTCTACCTCTTGGGACTCAAGGCACCCCTTCATAACTTTTGTGGAGCGGCACCCAATTTTAAAAACAAATTTATATATTACAGTGTTTACCTCCTTGCAGAAGGGCTGGGCAATGGGGGTGGGGGAATCATTCATGCAGGAATAAGCCTGACACTGCATCTATCTACTGAGCTTATCTGCTTATCTCCTCACATCATGCAACACCCTTCAAAGAATCTGGTGGCAGTCCAGGGTGCCTCAGCATCCTGGTTGAGAATCACTGGGTGCATCTACATGTTCATTAATGCAACTTTCCCATTATACATTGTTTGGTACTTCTAATATGAGGTACTAGAATCTAGTAACTAGATAAAGGCTCAGTAGCTGCGCTAATGCACAGTAGCAAAGGTGAACTTTTTTGTGATGCTTAATGAGCAGCAGACTAATTCTACTGCACATTAGCATGTTTTTTGCTGTGATGCACTAAATGTGCAGTAGAACAGTCCACTGTGCATTAAAGCATCTCATGTAGATGTGCCCACTGTGCTATACCATATTGCCATAAAACAGTTTAGGTACTACTACAATCTACACTAGGGACCCTTGGTCGTGACCTAATTATATTCAGTGTGGGCAAATAGAGAACAGGCCTAAACAGGAATATTCATGCTTAGTGAACTATGTATATGTATATCAAATGGAAAATAATAAAGTGAATGGCAACTAGTATAAGTTATGAAATGTAGAATGTGTGTAAGGGATGCTAAATGCACCAGAGAAAAACCATGGCTGGCAGGGCTATGAACAATAAAGGAGTTTAAGTATACAAGAAACAAAAGCCACTCTAATAATGGGTACAAGGCCCCTACAAGCCAGAGACAGTAAAATTACTAATAGTGATATAGAAAAGGCATCATATTCAATAAATAGTTCTGTTTGGTATTGGGGGGGGAGGGAAGGAAAGCAGGATGATGCGTTCCTAATCACATGGGAATGATGAACTAATTTTCCTGTCCGTTAGTAACTACAGATTATATTGAATAGTACCTACTAAGAATACTCATTTTTAAATCAACAGGCCCACATAACTTGCACCCAAAGTTTGGCTGAAGAAATCTCCAGGCCTTCAATATAAATTTTTCATGTCTTGGAATACTGGGGAAGTTCCAGAAACCTGGAAGAATGTGAACACTGCGTCAATATTTAAACTGTAGCCTAACATCAGTTCTGGGGACATGATGGAAAAGCTGATATGTGATTCAATTAATAAAGGGTGATAACATAATGAATGTTAATCAACATGGTTGCATTGAAAATAGATGTTGTCGAACAAACCTGATTTCATTCTTTGAGATAACAAGCTGGGTTGATAAAGGAAACCCCGTACCATTAATATACTGAGCCTGTTCTAAGATGTTTGACTTTAGTATCACTTGACATTTTGATTAAGATTAGCACTATACCATTTCAATAAACCACATGTTAAATGGATTAAGAACTGGCTAACTGAGAGTTGTCAAGGGAGACTTCACACTGAGTGAGGTAGAATTCTGCTGGGGCCTTGCACAAGTCAATATTTTTAGCAATGACCTGAAAGTCACACAATCACAATCACTGGGTGAGTCTGCATGTGATATTAATGCAACAATAATGCAACAATAAGTTCTGGATCTGGCACCTGGGACTGCAGCACATTGAGGCAGGTTGGAGCGTCCCCACCTGACAGGGGACCCTAGGGGTCAGCCTGCCAGCCTGGGGCTGCTCTGACCCTGCTCAATGTGCTATGGAAGGGCTGGCTGGGGCACTAGGGCAGGCAGCCCCTCCCACTGAAGCACCCTTGTACCCCAGTCAGCCTCCTCAGCATCTACATGTGCATTGCTGTGCACTAAATAATGATGCCATAGGATAGTACTTGTGTTTACAAGTACTAACCTGCAGTGGAGTTGATTAGTTTACTGTGGCCTAACGGGGCTGCATGTGTTGACACTGAGATGTTTACAGAAGATCTAATTAGGCAACTCTGAAGTTAATGGCACATGTAGATGTGCCCACTGAAGATTTATTTGTGCCACCTTCAAAGATTGGTGACATGGTATATAGCAAGGACAGCAGCTATACCCAAGAACATGGTGTGAAATTACCTGTTTGCCGCCACCTTCCATTGGTATCACATATTGGGATAATCACAGACATATCCTGTGTTTTAAAGTTATCACTATGTGTGTATGGGATGCTAAGAAACACTGTGTCAAAAAAGCTTGGTCCAAAGCCTATGGAGCCAAGGGAAAGTCTTTTGTTGACATCAGTGGACTTCGGATCAGGTGGAAGCAGCTGTGGTCAGAAACATTCTACCTGCAGAGCTTTAGAAACTACTCCTTTTATGGACAGCCAGTGCAAACAACCTGTAGGTTGGGCTACAGGCCAGGGCAGGTTGGATGGTGCGACAGGGCTCAGTGTTAGACCACAAGGCCCCAGATTTCCCAATGCCTTGTACTTGGTAGCATGTTAATGTGCCTGCTTGCGCGCGCGCACGCGCACACACACACACACACACACACA
>NW_017729022.1:180958276-180959114 GCF_001723915.1 Gavialis gangeticus | reverse complement strand
TCTAGAGGAAAAGGCAATCAGGACTCGTAGTAGAGATGAGATCTTTTATTAGACCAACAAGATGTTTACCAAAAAAAAAAAGTAAAAAAGTTCCTTTAATTGCAATTAAAGAGGTTTTTTTTATAAACATCTTGTTGGTCTAATAAAAGATATTATCTCTACTACAAGTCCTGATTGCCTAAAGAAGGACGAGAATTTAATCTAGCCATATAGGGACTGAAAACAAGTGTAACATGTGCAGCATCATGGTACCAAGTAACAGTACAGTTACTGTTACTGAGGATATTAACCTGATGTTGTCTGAAACAAAGTTTAGATAGAAGAACGTGGAAGAACCTTACAGACCTTCTAAGATGCATATGGTCTCTCTGACTGAAAAAAGTGCTATTCTTTTCATGTGGTAATAATGCCAGTTATATTTGAGAGTTTGTATGCTTCTGTTATATATGCATTTTCCCCCTGCAGTCTTTGTTCAAATCTAACTTCAGCATTCCTTGTGATGTTTGGATTCAACTAGAAAAACAATTACTGCCCAAGAAAGAGGGTAATATTCTTGTACATTGATGAATGGTTAGTTCACAGAGCTAAAGCAACTGAAGTTTCAGTAAGAGAAATGCAAGCAACAAAACTCTTGGGAAAAGGTGGCAGCAAATAGGCAGGATACTTTCAGTAACAAGAAAAGGCCTGAAAATTATGAAGTGAAAAAGTGCCTTTATCAGCACTTGTAATTTAGAGATCAGGAGCATGACAGGAATCTTCACGCTGCTAGAGAACTGATTAGACTGCTAGCTCTCAAAGAACCTTTTGTAATGATAATGATAGATTCTGAGGGACAGGG
>NW_017729022.1:180941314-180953276 GCF_001723915.1 Gavialis gangeticus | reverse complement strand
CACACACACACACACACACACACACACACACACACAGGCAATAGAACCTGGTATCCTTTCTTCTACCTTAGGATCATAGGAAAGTAAGGCTGGAAAAGACCACACAGTGGTCCAGTTCCCTGTTCAAGGCAGGATCACCCCTGACTAAACCATCCCAGCCAAGTGTCTGTCCAACCTGCTCTTGAAAGTTTCCAAGGATGGAGATTCCACAGTTTCTCTAGGCAGCATATTCCAATGCCTGACCACCCTCATAGTCATAAGGTTCCTCCTAATTTCCAACCTAAATTTCCCCTGTTGCAGCTTGAGACTGTTTCTCTTAGTCCTGTCCTCTCCAGCCACAAAGAACAGCCTATCACCCTTCAGGTATTTGAAGACTGTTATCAAGTCCCCTCTCAGTCATTTCTTCTCTAAGCTAAAAAGTTCTACTTCTTTCAGCTGTTCAACCTCGTCCAGGCAAAGCTAGATGCTGACCCACATCTTAACACTACTGAGAAGAAGTTGAACTGCAGTCTAAGAACAACTTAGAGTTCTACTTGGGGCCAGTGGTGATGTAAACCTCATATGTGATTACTTTTAGACATGGTTTTATTGCAGAAACATAAATGCAGCGTGACTTATTAGCCATTAGCCTATAAAGATAAACATATAACAAAATGCAGACACACACAGTCTATAAATACATTATTGCTCTCATGGACATACTAATTCCACAGCTTTCTCAATATGAAAAACACTCCACTTTAAATGAGATTTATTTGGCAACATAATTTTAGAAGAAAACATGAAATACAATTTTTGTGGTCTATACAAGCACTTATTTTCTCTCTCTACCTCTCCAACTCCCTTTCACTCACCCCCCCCCCTTTGTTACCTTGTGTTTCTTACATTGAATAATATGAGGTTTAACATTTTAAAGAGATAACATTTCATAGATGCAGGGTGATATTTTAAAATATCCTGGAGCAACTTAAATCTTATAGAAGATCTGCTGGAAGCAACCCTTAAGCATTTTGGGATTTGCCTACAGTGGGATGCTCAGGAACTTTAATCTGAATTAATTTTTAAAGTAGGGGAGTTGAACTACATTAAAGACTTGCCTAGACACTTATTTGGAGTTACATGGCCTTAATTTGACTTAATGTCTACTTCCAAAGAAGTCAACCGAGTTGAATTAAGGTCACCTAATTCTGAATAGGAGTATCTACATAGGGGTTTAGTGCACTTTAACTCAGCCAATGAAATTCACAGCATGAGTTCATTCAAATTAGCCTTCCTTGTCCTTGTGTAGCTGAGCCTAATCTGAAAATGTGATTTAGAGTCCTAAAACATGCAAGCTCTTTTGAAAATATTATACACAACTAATTAGAATGAAAGGTTACTGACACAGATAAATTAAAAAGAAGATAGCATATTCCTTCCTTGGGACTAGCAGAACAGAAGATGGGAATGCTGTAGGTCAGATTTACTTTCTTCATTCTCATTCCACAGAGTACCATATTTTCTTGCATACATCATGCCCCAGAATAGAATATACACCTTATTTTTGGAAAGCAGGAGGAAGAAAAGGGTTTTTTTTTTCAGAATTAGGGCTGCATAGAGCAGAGACAGAGCCTAATCTTCAACCCTCTCACCCTTCTTTTCTTGCTTCGTTAAAGCAGAAACCCAAGCTGCTGCTGAAGACTGGTCTTGTGGTGGATCTAGGATTCTGAAAAGAATAAAGATTCTCCAAAATTGTGAAACAGTAAGAAAGTGAAAGGAAGAACAGGAGCAGCTAACAGACAGCAAAATTGCCATAAGGAAGGTTAGCTTGATTACTGGAACATCAAGATCTTTAAAAAGGGTAGATGATCATTAATAATTGGACTGAAGAACAATGAGTCAAAAAGTCAACCGATTCCCTGAGCCGCCTAAATAGTAATGCAACAGCTGCTGCACTGTGAAGCATTAATTAAACAGACTGCTTCTATCCTGGTAAGAAAGCCAGGATTCCAGCTCAATACAAGCTCCCTGATTTTGTGGGGGTTGATTTTGGGGAAAAAAGGATTTTTTTGTAGATGAGAAATTATGGTAATCCTCATCCCACCCCACTATTAAAACATGGCTTTTGGAAAGGATGAATTTAAAAGCTCATTCTTTCTTTAGTTATCATGCATTTTTTAAGAAAGATTTTCCATCTAAGTGTTAGGCCAGGTACAGGCATTACAATTTCACTAGTATAAGTGATCAGAAACCAGTCTATACCCATAACAGAAGTTTGGCAAACAGACTGGTTTAAAAATGGCAGAACCCCCCAAAGGACAAATGTGTGTTGTTTTTTTACCAATCTAAACTATGCCAGTTACAAAAATCCCACATAACTTAGATCAAGTCCATCTTGGGCTTTTTAAATGTTTGTTGGAAGGAAACCTACCCTTTAAATTCAGTTTGCAGATCCAGTCTTTTTTTTTTTTACTCTTTTGGTTTCCTCATTGAAGTTGTCAGTAACTTTAAATAAGAGCATCTCTAATTAGGGGAAATGCAAATATAAGTTTGCAATCACACTATCAACAGCATTAATGAAGTAAAAGTAAGTGATAATATGATCACATTAAGAAAAATATTAAGAGAATTAAGAAAAATAAAATTTATTTAAAGGTGTCATTAAAAATGCTGTCAGTAAAGCCCAGGTCATGAAGTGTGGAGTCACTCCTCATCACCCCCTCAATTCCCACTGAAAGAATTGCATTGTCTCATCACTTGAAGTTAATGGGAAGCGTAGACAATCAGCTCATCACAGAACCAATTCTTTATGAGGCCATTCATTCCACAGAAGTATAGGAAAGCTATACCTCTTGCTTAACTCTTTACTTGATCATATTTCCATAATATCCAATATTATTCACTAGAGAGTGAAGAACATCTACATCTCAGGCCAAATGTAGCTGATTGTAACCTCCTGTGACGTTCGCTAGTGCACTTCACCCTTTCTGGTCGTTCGAGCACAGCTGTCTCCTTTTGGGTTGACAGCTTGTCTTCCAGTCAGATACTTCAAAAGATCCTCAGAGATTCTCTCCTGCCATGCCTTGTTGGTACTGGTTATTGTTGGGAGGCTGTTTTTAAATCCTGCCTCCCCTGGTTCCCTTCTTTGGCACTCTTCCCTGGACTCCTGTTTCGGGGCTCTGCCTTCCCTACACCCCGCCTTGCACCAACCAGAGATGTTGCTCCTTGGCTGCAGCTGAGACAAAGTCTGCTCGCCACAGTAAGGGCTTTAGCCCTTATATAGTCACAGTCCAGTTCGGATGGCGTACCGTTCTGTTTCAGGTCTCACGTCAGCCTGGTTTGCCTTCCTATTTGCCCCTGAATGCCTCACTTCCTGGCGCGCGCCTTTTGCTCCCAATATCGACTCCCAGCATGTGACTGTTTTCTCCTCTCTCTCCCCCCAGGCTCACCCTTGTTTCAATCTACACCCGCTGCATCTGGGATCCACAGTCTCATCCCAGGTAAGAGCGCAGCCTCCACCAAGCCAGCTTTGTCCGGGCATTTCCCCACCTGGGGTTGCCACCACTCCCCACTTTTGGGGCTGTTGTATGATTCTGGCAGCTCTGGGCCTTCTGAAGGACTCACTTCCGGTCTTCCCTGAATGCTGGCCCTTGGGGTTTTATTCCTCCCTCCGAGGGTCAGCTGGCAAACCGGTGTCAACACATCTCCATAAAGTGTGCCCACACTGGTGTGGCTGCACGTGCCGGCTCCCCTGCAGCTGCTTTTCTCCCTCTGGTTTCAGCGTGGCCCATCCTCCCACGGCAGCCTCTCTCCTGCTGCGGCTTTGATCCTCGGCAGTGTCCCATCAGCTCTGTCTTGCTCTCCACTCCCGGCCTCAAGGTAAGTCTGGTTTGTGGCGATGTCCCTGCCACGCTGATGTAGAAATGAAGTTTGCACAACTTAAATCCAATGTTTCCTCACTTAAAAATATTCCAAAGGGAAAGATTAAGAAAGAAATCCCTGCAGTGCACGTGGCTGAAAACCAGTTAACTGCATAGGAGATAAAGCATGACTGATTTAATTGATTTTCTTTACCCAAATGAGAAAAATTCAAGAGACAATAAACAATGCACTGAAAATAGTAGAAAACAAAGTGGATAGTCTAGGATTTCATTAATAATGGGGGAAAAGAATCAGGATTTCTGATCAGTGTCCCTTCAACTAATGTCCTATGAGACTTCTGTTGCTTAATTTAATATAAAAAAACAGGTCTTCCTTCTAAGGATTTCTCTCCCTGAACATATACTTTAGGAAAGGGCTAGGCTTTCATTGAGGGCTAGCTTCTCCTTTCCATTAGAAACAGGAGAATAGATGGGTTTGTTGAAAATACAAGTCTATAACTTATTAAAGGGGCCCTGTTACTGTTACATTTCTAAAAGACAGCAGAGGGAAGCTAGCCATACAAATCAGTTTAAGGTTGCCTGCTTACACATGCAGGTACACACAGCAGCTGCAGCAAAAGAGGAAGGAAAACAAAACTAACAGAGGAAACAGATTAATAACTGACTAATGCCCAAGCATTGCTCAGTTTCAGCAGGGGTGCCACTAAAACAGTAACATTCAGGGGTGGTAAAGCCAGTCAATGTAACAGGATGACAGTAATCAGCAAGCTACAAAAAGGAAAATATTCTTAAGTACATTCTTAATTCTACAGGCAGCATTTGGTTTGTTACCCACTCTGCTAAAATGACTGAAGCCAGTGGGTTTCAACCCTTTCGACTGGGAATCCCTTTTCCACTTCAGGGCCAACCATCCCCCAAAACACAACTTTTCCCTCCCATTTAACCCCCTGATATTTGCTTGGAATCATGCTCCCAGGTCGACACTCCCTGCTCAAAGCCACAAGGTAGGTACAAAAAAGTAGGATGGGAATCACAAATACTGATGTGCAAGGGCACAGGCCTGAGCAGATGAGAGGAGTGGGGGTGTGTATGTGTGTGGTGTGCAAGGCTGAGGCTTCATCTGTTTTTGCTTGGGTTTTTTCCAGCAGAAGCATGCCATAATTTACAAATGTTTTCTTGCTCTCCCTGGACTTCTGTCCAGCTCTGACCTTTCTTGGAATAGGAGTAATTCCATTGCCATCAACATTTTAATGCTGTCCCTGTGATTTCCAGTTACTCCTCAGCCCATGAGCACATCCTCAGATGGGGGTGTCTGATCAGCTGCTTGTCTGCTTCCACACAGCCACAGCTGGGTGAGACAAACACCAGATGGGGAGGCAGGCAGAGGTGCTTTTTCATGAGTTCCCAAGAGTGCGGTTGCTGAACAGATCAGCATCTGCTTGGGTCAAATACAGGTCCTGGCCCCATAGAGAAAAAGAGCAGACAATGTATGACAGACCAGCTGAGAAGAACATAGGAACTGAGTCAGGAATAGAAAAAAATCAGGCACTTATGAACATGACATTCCACAATGATATGCTTGTATGTGGTCCAAGGCCACATTCCCACAGTTATTGTTCATATCAAAGCCTTTGCAATTCCCCAAAGACAACAATATGCTGGCACTGGGATAGGGCTAATATTGGGTATTTCTAACTCCTTTCAAAGCTCTATTTGCAGAATAGACCCAAGTTTGTTGATTAGTGAAATTATTTTCCCATGCATCATCATCTGTAGCACACGCTGCTATTGTCTGTAGTGATGACGCACCAAGTGGGTTTGGAGCATTTGGTGTGGGAAAGATCTAGCATTGCTTATGGGCACAAACACAAGTGGCACAGTACAAATCCTGCTGTTGCATGAAATGGGAGTCCTGGTATGGTGTTTCTTTAAGGGGGAACACATTGATCCTGGCAGCAAAGAAACATTTATGCTAAGGGACAGCCCACTGTATCGCTGAAGACAGCACTGAAGTCCCTGAACCCTTGTTGGCTCTAGTCACTAACCCAGCATGCAGCCATCACGTAGCTACCCAGCACCACACTGTTTGCAAAGCCAGATGTCACGGGAAGGTGACCAGGCTTACAAGGTGACCAGCTTTTGTGCCAGTGTCACCTGCATTTGGGGTGAATGGACCATTCCTTGTTTCCCTAGGCTGCTACCTTTTTGAAGAGGAAACTAGGAAGGGAACATAACTGCAACTCAGAACACCCAGCACCAGCAAAGAAGCTAATGAATTGGCTGTCAGAGGGTGGCAGCAAGCAGGTAAGAAACATACTAGCAGCAAACATCAGTGTGATTCATTAGCAGCCCCTTTCCTACTCTGCAAGCATTTGCTAACAAGGGATGTCAAGCTGCTGTTTTCCACCACTACTGACTCCATCAGCTTTCTGAATCTGCAAAGCAAGCATCAGGTGTAAAAATTCCCACCCCACCTGGAATGTCACAGAACACAGAAACTACGCTTCACAGTGACTATAAATGCTGCTTCATGGCAGCTTTTCCACAAATTCTGTTCTTAATTCTTAAGAGTGTGCTTGAGTGAGCACATTCCTGCCCCCCCACCCCATTTACCGTAGTGTTGAATGGCTTTAAAAGTCAACTGTAAAAAGCAGTTTTCTCTTTAACTGGTTCAGAAATGTACAAGTGTTCATTGGTGAGAGACTACTTTGGCAGAAAGCACTTGAAGGTAGACTATCATTTGTGAAAGCTTATGCATCTCTGAACCAGTTAGACACTAAGGAGCCACCCTGCCTTCTCCAATACTGGTCTTGTTGCTGGCAGTAATCTCCAAAGTGCCACCCTGTCCTGCTTTCTGCCTGACTTCAGACTATCATGGCCATGGGGCACATTGAGGATTTTGTTAAGGGGAGGGGGGGAGGGAGGGAAGCTGTGTGTTGCAGGAGTAGTTGTATGCCCCTCACTCCCAGCCATCCTCTCCCACACCAGGATGGGTAGACTGCACTGTGGGAGCAGAAGCTGAGGTCTCGAGTCCCTCAGTCTGGTATCTTTCCTCCCCACCTCCCTTCTCCTCCATGCACAGCAGCACATTATCCTCCCTTGTCCACCACTGCTGCTGTGCCCTGCTGACTGAGGGACAGGAAGGGGGAGAGCTCCAGAGCCACTCCTGCTCCGCTCCGGCCAGGTTGAACATGGAGCCAGGTTCTGCCAGAGACAGCCATGGCATCAGTGGCAGGCAGGTTCCCTTCCCCAGGGCCTGTTCCCTGGGCTAGCAGGGAACACTAGGGGACCCAGCAGGGCAGAGAAACCTGCTCGTCACTGCTGCTGTCCCAAGCTGAGCCTGGCTCACCACAGAGCCCACCTGGAGCATGCAGAAGCAGCTCTGGAGCCTTTTCCATCCCTGGGACAGCCAGGGATAGTGGCAGCATTGGGAGATGTGCTGCTGAGCACAGAGAAGGGGGTGGCAGGGAGGAGGAATTCCTACTTGCTTCAGGGACTTAAAGTCCCTGCCTGTAGTTCTCATGACATTGTAGACCGGGGGGGGGATGCATCCATGCCATTGCACCCCCACCTCTAGATCTGTTCTTGACCACAGCTAACTACCTCTCTCTACTCAGGTCTGGAGAAGAAACTAATCAGCGTTACTGGATTGTGTAGAAGATTAAGTCGGAGATGTTTGTTTTTTTGTTTGCTTTTACGTTTTGGATGTTCCTTATGCTTCAGTTAGAGAATACTATAGTTTCTACTCGCATCATATTGCTTTTTACTTACCCAAAGGCCAGAAACAAGAGCAGCGGGACCTGCTCAGGGAGCAGTAATAGCCAGGATTTTGTCCATCTGGGAGGAGGGCACCATTTCTGCTATGTGAGAATCTTGCCTTATTCATCTGTGCTTTGCTGCTTTGAGATTAAAATCAGGACCAGAAGACTGGACGGGACCAGCTGCATCAAACCTAGACCTCTAAACTTGCAGATAGTATCTTCTGTATATTGCTTTCATGAAAAGTTAAGTGAACAGTGGTTGGGGTTTTTTTTACCTCTATTTATGCTGAGAGGCTGTTTCAACACCAAAATGCTCTAACAGTTAGGAACCTTCTTCCAATTTCCAGCCTAAATTTATTCATGGCCGCTTCATACCCATTTGTTCTGGTGCCAACATTGTTGTTTAGCTTCAATACTTTTTTTCTCTCTCCCTGGCATTTAGTCTCCAGTGTATTTATAGAGAACAAGTCATGTCCCTTCTCAGCATTCATTTTGCTGGACTACATGAGCCAAACTCATTTAGTCTCTTTTCATATGATAGGCGCTCTGCTCCCATCAGCAGCATATTAGTCCTTCTCTGCACCTGTTCCAACTGAGTTTAGGGCCTTGTAGTGTGCTACTAATACTTCCTTATCTCTCCTGGAAGTGGCTCTCTTGATGCACACTAAGACCACGTTTGCCTTTATCAGGGCTGCAGCAGCAGGGTGGCACATAGTCATCCCATCACAATAGTACATCCTGCTCCATCTTCAGTCATCTTTAACTGATGGGTTTTCAGCCAATGACACACTTGGCCCCTAACCTAAAAAGCTCTTGAAGTCAAAAGAGGTGCCAGAATTGGCAGCTTTGAGGGGGTTGTGGAGGAGAGGAATGCTCCCTTTTGAGCAGTCTGGGTGCGGCACAAGGAATCCTGCAGTGAAGAGCAGTATCACCCCCGCTAACCCTGTTTGGATTGAAACCCTACGCAGAAGTGGACACAAAGGCTAAAGAGAAAGGAATGGGAGTACCACTGTCCCAAATTTGGAGGGATTCCTTTCACATGGGGATAGTCTGTGTCATCATCATAACTCCATTACCCAAAGGTTGTATCACTGGATTTTTGGTGTTCCAACCAGGGAAAAAAAGTATCTCTCTCATTTCAGACATTTTACAGAGACAGCTCAAATAATACTAATAATTCTTTTGAACTCTGCTAAACCTTTCCCATCTCAGCAGAGATAAATCAAACATAGCAACAGACAATACTGTAACTCCTATTTTTGAAAAGTGTTTACTCACATAGTTTGAATAAATTAATTTGCAAATAAAAATTAAACTACAGTATAATATAGTCTTAATATAAATGATTAGAACAAGTACAATACAGGGGATCCTTGCTGCATAAGTCTCATTACTTAATGCATATAACAATCTGAAAAACGTCAAAATTAGTTATATTTCTATGAAAGGGGTGTAACAGCAGTTACTTGTACATGACAGCTAACTAAACTTATAATACAGACTTCCTGACATGCATTTCCTGAGTGAACCAAACAATATATACCATTTCTTTTTAAAATGTAGAAACAATTCTTGAGAATCAAAATAAAATCTGTGACTTAAGCAACACAGGTCATTTTGTTTTTACCAGGGAAAGTTTAGAAAGGGTGTGAAGGGGAGAGGGGGGTAGCTATGCTACAGAGTACAGGAATTTGCTACTGTCAATTTATGCAGTACATATTTCCAAAACAACAACAAAAAAAAAAGAGTTTAATAGCCGATTAAAAAATGAAACAAAAACACAGAGCTCAACTCAATCCTTAAATATCAGGTTGTACATTTGTCACAAAGTATGGTGGGGTTAGCATCAAGCTGCATGTAGTGCACAGCCTCTGCTGGTAAGAGATGGAGGAGGGAGCAAAGACAGGAGAGCATTTTGGGTGGTTATTGAAAGCGAGACTAAGCACTGACTTGAATCAGCCGTAGTGTGAATAGCCTTCATGCAAGCTTCCCACACGCAGCTCTGCAAATCCAACTCAGTCTCAACCTGAGCTTTTCCTGAGCAAAGACTTCCAATTGAGCCAAATAAGTCACTGGCCCTGGGATGTAGTCAAAACATCCATTAGGTACCAGGCTGTTATTTCCTATCACTCGTGGTCTAACTGCATATGTGCACTCACCTCCCTGGAGCTGAAAGGCATATGTAGTAAAAGCAAGCTGGCCTCCTACCTGCCCTTGTAGTTTTCAACAGAGATTCTGCAACTGGTCAGACCCAATTTCAAGGGGAAAAAAATAAAAGAACAAGGAAAAAAAAAAAAACCCCTCACCTTTTTGGCTAATTTGCAAGTTTTTCCAATAGTGAAAAAATGGCTGAGCCTTGTTTTTAGGGGGTTTCTATCTGCTCTGTTACTGTTTAAATTAAAACCCCACAAATGTTACTAATACTAAATAAAGAGACTAATACTAAGGGAGAAAAATCCTTAAATTTAGATTAAATTGCATATTCAAAGAACTAGGTAAATGCTTTCTTGTGATCAGTACTTTTATTACGTTCCTATCCAATGGAGGGACATTTCAAGAGGTCCATCTTAACTTTCATGTGGTTAAGCACACTTTAACAACAATTTAATTTGCATTATTTTTAAAAGTTTTCAGCTATTCTAGGAACTCAGTATTATTTTAAATTAAAAAAAATCTCTACTTTTTTTCTTTCCTTAACTTGCCCACCCAGAACTAATCTACACATCCAGTCGATGGATGTAACACACTACTACCATGCTACTCTAAAACGCTCTAGGATATTTTCAATAATAAAGATAAATAGAAAAAGTTAATATACAGGTTGCTATATTTTACAACATTTGCATCAAAGCTGTAAACTAATGTCAATTGAGCTGACCATTTTACCCTCTGTTATACAAAACAACTTTTAAGTTACCAAGGGCATGTCATCCAAAAACATTAAATTGAAGGCATCATATTTCTCTCTGCATAACTCCTTTCCCCACTTTAAAAGTAGTCACTAATCAAAGAGGCAAAAACCCTTGCCCCATAAATTCTCTTTTTTTCTCCAGACTTTTCCTGATGTAGAGAGGGATTTAGCTGCTCTAACAAAAAACAAAACAAAAAAAAAATCTTCATTTTAATGCAAACTGTCAAAGCCCAGAGAATGAGACAGTTGGTTTAAAATCAGAGCTTAGCTTATAAGTTTAATGCAGTTCTTGGTGGCATGTGTGTTAGTCAAGAGGTCCTTGGAAAATAAGTCTGATGTAACCTTGTTCACCAGCCAGCTGATGTGCACAGAATGGACAGGCTGCATGAAAAGTATGAGTACCATGAGGAAGAGGAATTTGGGACCAATATGCTGTTGTCTTTTCTGAGCACACGTGTCCACATGGGCTGAATGCGTGAGTTGGAGGTCCTGCATCCACATAAAATCCAGCTTCGCATCCAAGCCACAGAGGCACGTAGGGGCCAACAGAGCGGCACATGGGGCACTCCCGATCCTTCCCGTCTCTCTCCTCTTTGTTTCCCCAGTTGTGATAGCCATGTACATGGCCACAGTTCAGATACACCCAAGGCTGCTTTTCATCGACAACATCCTTCCTCTTCATGCTAGGAAATGCCAATGTGTTAAACCCCACTGGACACTGAGGCCTGGCTGCATTTATTTCCTGTCTTAGGGCCTCCAAATGCTTCACTGTAGGAGTACGTGAAAGGCCTTCTGCAGTGCGCCATAGCAATGTAGCTCCACACAGATCAATCAGTGAGCCATCTTGGAGTTGGTTGGTTTCATTCTCAACCTTTGGAAGGGGATGGAAATATGCAGATGTTACAAAACATGGGATTGAAAGAAAATGAACATATCACCAAACAATTTAAGAGTCAAATCTTGTTAAGCACCTCCAGCCAAAAGCTGAGTGACTACCAATAGTGAGTGCCTAACTAAGGATGCCTGGAGAGGGCCCTGTGTGGATGCTTTTAGAAAAATTCAGGCCGTTTAAAGACAGGATGACCATCCACCCTGGTCTGGCCAGGACAGTCCCAGATTATGGAGAATGGTCCCAGCCAGCTGGTGAAAAGTAAAATGAGCGTCTCAAGCAGAGGGTGGGGAAGCAGAGCAACACAAGCTATGAAATAGGAAGCTCTATCAGACAGCAAAATTGCCCTAAAAGAAATTAGCCTGACTAGTGGAATGACCATTAGAAAGAGATGATTGTTAACATCTTTGTAGTGAAGAACAATGGGTCACTAATAGGCCACTGACTCCCTTAGTTGCCTGAATAGTAAAACCAGAGCTGCACCACTGCTGCCCTGCCTGCAACAGCCCCACTGACTTGAGATGGGCGGGGAGGGGGGGGG
>NW_017729022.1:180937583-180941302 GCF_001723915.1 Gavialis gangeticus | reverse complement strand
GGGGGGGGGGGTGTCGGTGTCCCACATTTTGCACTGTCCCTTACAGTTATCCTATTTAAAAGAGGTCTCAGATAGGACACCCAAAGCTGAGACCTTCACAAACAAACATGCTTATATAATCATCTTTAAAGTCCTTCCTGATTATGTTTCTAACTAAGCCAGCTGAACTGTCAGAGAAGAAAGAGCTGAAGATTGGCATGGGACCATGAAAATAAAACTTACTTCATACTCCATTATGCTTATAAATTGTGTGAAATAAAATGCACGCTAATCTCAAATCACAAACAACAAAAAACCGAAAGTAGCCAACATTCCTAAACAAATACACCATAAGAACATAAACAAGTTAGGGGTGCACTGATAAAGATTTTTTTGGCCAATATTGATGGCTAATTATTAACCAGCCATGTCAACTGATACCGATCCAATAGCTGATATGCAGCCCAGCAGCTTGGAGAGCAGCATCTGGCTGGTATGTCTGGGGGGGTGGGGAGAGTAGGAATGTGAGGGGGGGCAGATTGAGGCTGCTGTGGTGAGGGAGGAAGTGGGGCTGGGGCAGGTGCTGCCCAGCCAAGGTGGGGCATGGGGCAGAGCTGTGGGCGATACATCGCTGCTCTCTAAAAACAAATGAAGCAGTTTGGTCAAAAATAAATAATAAAGACAATGTAACGTCATTCCCTCAGGAATTGTTTTTGAATGGGGCTTACATTTTAAAGAAATCTTGGCAACTTCTGAAGAACCATGAGAAAATTATTCTGGAAAAACATGGAAGTCTTGGGAAAAGTATAAGCAAGAGAGGAAATGCTAGGAGTAATTTTTGCATCACAGGGTAGTAAAGCTTTCTCTGCTCGTAGAACACCACTCAATTCAGCAGATCAGTTAGATACGCAGTAAAACAACTAATTTAAAAACAGATTCTGCCAGTCTTACTCATGTTGAGTCAGCCTCTACCCAACAGCTTCACCATTCACAAAAAATGCCAACCTGAATATGGAGTAAGGCACTTCAGCAAAACAACAGCTAGAATCTGCCTCACTCAGTTCAAGCCAAACCTTTTATGGCTGTATGTCTCAAACATGATGCATAAAATGCTGCTCACAACACTTACCATTTTTCCCCTCTGTTGAGCAGATCTGGTTTCACGCAGACTGAATACATTCCCACACACAGATATCTCCCTCCACACCCCTGGTTTGGAGTCCTCGGTAAACCCATTGCGTGGATGCATAACAAGAACTCCATTTGTGGTTAATCCATCCATCTGCCCATCTGACGTCTTCCACTTGGCAGCCTTCTCCTGTGAGGAATGACATCAATGAAAGAATTTCCATTCACCTTTAATTCTAAGTTAAGAGCTAGTTGAAATATAAGGCTGCACTGAGCCAGGAAGAGAAAGTGGCTCTTTACCCCAAGAAAGATGTTTTTGGATGAGTCGAATCCTGCAGCATATATTCTTGCTGTGAAAGGAGGGTTCCGTTCACATATGATTCTGCAAGCAAACCTTGATATAGTGCTCTGTACTGACTGTGTATCTGAATTACTCTGACTTCCAGGAACTGTATCTGTCACAACAAAGTCAATTGGGCTTTCTGTTGACCGGCCAATCTGAGCAAGAGAAAATACAAGATTTTAGAAGATAGTTATGACATAATTTTTAAACCCAACAGAATTAGAAACCACCAGGAATAAACCATGACTTCCTGGACATTGAAGGCATTTTTTGACTTAAAATTTAGGTTTTTGAGATCATGTACTATCCTTACCTGATGAATTACAGAACTCCTAATTGGTCATTCAGGAATCACAATACAGGTAAAAGAAGGGAAAAATAATTATGAAGAAGTCAGATCTGACATGGCTTCCCACTGGAAGTCATCTCATCCAGAAAGTTATAACTAAGTTAGGCAGATAGACTGTTACAGTGCCACGACAGCCAAAAAGAAATCTGTTCATAGAAGACGACAATTAGTTGAGCTCTTGTGGTTGTACAAGCCTAAAGTATGTTTTGATACCAAATTTTGGAACCTGCTGGATGTACAAACATTAGGAAAGAACACTTGGAATATTATACCTGGCATTCCTGTTCTGAAAGAATACTGGAATCAAGGTGATACTTGTTATAAGAGACCAGGCACATGAAGCTTGTATTTTAGTAAAAATATCCCTGCCACAGCTCAGTGCAACCAGGAAAAACAGTAAAATGCTATAAACACACCCTTCAGAAAACATTCTTCTGTCTAGCTGCAGAGAGGCTGCCCACAGTGTTCTCTTTCAGTTGCAAGCCACAGGGAATTCTCCCCTAAATTCAGGCGCTTTGAACCCTACTAGCAATTTCAAAGCTGCAGTCATACTATAACGAGCCTGAAGGGAGCACTTTTACAAGCAGCAACTGATACATTTAAGTTATTGTAGCCCTTTTGTAGTTATCTGTGATTGCAGAGAAGCTTCTGTTACTGCCTTCAGGGGTTGCCACCTCCTTGGATCTGGCAGTATCACCACAGCCATTAGCTGAGACAGAAAAACTTGCCATAACTGATGCAACAAAATCAAGGCAGCTTTGGTGCAAGAAGAGACACGAGAACAAAATAAAAACTAATTTCTTCTGAAAGAAAAATCTTTAAAAATAAAACAGGAAATAAGATATGATAAAACCCCCCACTATGGTCCATTTCTACTCATGGTTCACATGATGTGAAGCCAAAGTACATGCTAAACTCACTGGGGTTACAGCAGTGCATCACAACCAAGTCCGCTGTTCCAACATTTCCCCATTGCCGAAGTTACTCGCATTTAGGGGTTTTTTTAATATCATAAAATAGTAATTATTCCAAACTACTTGCACTTTGTATTTCTACTTCACTAATTAGAATTCTGTAAGAGTTCAGGAAATCACTTATACACTATATCTTTCAAAAGAAGAAAGGCAATAGGCAGGCTGAATGATCTGCACAAGTAGTTTACAGAAGAATCATGAATAAAATCCTGCTCCTGAAATGACCAATCTCTTCTCATCAATTCTCCCGTGGGGCTCTTAAGCAATTTAAATAAACAGCAATTACAAAGATTGCAAGCTGAGGATTGAATGCATCCAGTATTAAACTTCTGCACTGCATGAATGCCACAAAAAGGTATCTTGTACTGTTTTCCGATACAGGAAATGTCTAAAACATGATGTACCTGAAACATGTCAGTGTTGCTGTCATGTGTATATTCAACCACCACAGTCTGGGCCCGAGATAAGGTATATGATATGCTATGTTGGTCCTTGTTGCTTATTGCCTATGGAAAAGAATAATATTTAAGCATCACAAATAAAACAGATCAAAGATTAATAGTCATCAACTAATTAATGAGCAACTTAAACATACTGGCATCATAGCAGTTAGCATGACAGGCAAGCACTCTTTATAAGTTCATTTTCAGGCCTCTGTTTCTTAGCACAAGATGTGACGCATTCACTTAAACACCATCTGAGCTCAGGTTTAACTGTCTGAGTTTAGCAGTCTAAGACATCCTTGGGATGTCCTGGGAATGACACTTGTGTTGTGGTCCACTTCTCCCCAGCACTCAAAGGAAAGTCAACTGGGTGTAGTATCCTGCAAATGCTGTTCACAGAATGTGGCACATTCAGCATAAAAGGAGGGCGGTGGGGAGGGTGGCACTGAATATGAATCCCCCCCCCCAACACACACACACACACACACACACACACACACACA
>NW_017729022.1:180927165-180932583 GCF_001723915.1 Gavialis gangeticus | reverse complement strand
CCCCCACCACACACACACACACACACACACACACACACACACACACACTCACTCTGTTTCACCATCCCCAGTAATCGGCTTATTCTTTTCAATACCATGCGTTTTTGGACCGAAAAGAAAAAAAAAAAAAGATGTATCCAACTTATTCCCAGGAGTGGAAGTAAAAGGAACAAGAAATATGCAATAAGGTGCCACCTTTGTTATGAATCTGTGCAAGATGCAAACATCTAGGCTAAGTGCAAACATGTGGGAAGTTAAAATGGGTTCAAAATTGCTACGTTATTTAAACTTAGCTTGTACCAGTGCTGACCTTACACTTAGGCTAGGGAAAGATATTACACACAAACTGGTTTAAGTGATCAGAAACTGGTTTAAACTTGTAACAGAAAAGATGTTCAGTGCACATAAACCAGTTTGAAAATGGCTGAAACCAATTTGAGATTGGTTGAATGTAGTACTGATTTGGGTCAAACCTGTTTATGCAATGTCTGTCCCAGACCCCTTGCTGGTTTAAGATAAACCAGACACCACCAGCATCCTGGTATGCTCTGTGGGCTGGGTGGGGTGCTCTGCTCCACAGCAGGGCTGGCCCCTCCCCCTTGCTCCCTGGTTGCAGCTCCAGCACAGACTGTGGGCTGCTCCCCACCCCCACTCTCTGCTAAGCAGGAATTCCTCCCTCCCCTCTGTCTTGCTGAGAAGGTGTCTGTATATTAGCTACCAGATCACATGCTGAATCAACAGGCAGAATCAACCAGTAGCTGGTAATGTCCCTCTGTTGTTTTCTTAATGGGGTGATAAACACTTATCAATTCCCTGCTGGGCTAATCAAAGCGTCTGGCTATGTCCCCCCTCAGCTCAGTGCTGTGGAAGGGATGGAAGAGCTGCTCTAGCATCCCCCCCCCTCCCCCCGCCAGCTTTTAGCCTAAGCCACTGCAGGATGTCTGTGCAGTTACAAACCAGTTCAGCCTACCCAGGTTAGGCTAACTTGCAAAGACTGAATCAATTCAGGCTCAGGCTTTTTGAATATTTGTCCCTAGCCTTAAAGACCCAGGGTCAGTAACCAGCAATCAGTCTAAACACACAACTTTACACAAGTTTCATGCACAAAAACTGGTCTAAAAATTGCAGAACCCAGTTTAAGATAAACCTGGATCTATGTAGTATCAGGCTCATTTAATTTAGGTCAAACTGGTGCATGAAACTACTGTGCACATTCTCTGCCAGCCTTAGGACCGGCAGCTAGAGTACTGCGTCCAGTTTTGCCCCCCCCCCGCCCCTGGAGGGAGGTGGATAAGCTTGAAAGAGTACAAAGGAGAGCCACCCACATGATCAAAAGCCAAGATAGCAAGTCTTACAAGGAGGGGCTGAGGGATATGGGACTCTTTATTCACTACTGTGCACATCCTGTGCCACCCCTGGAGAAGAGAAGGCTCAGGGGGGAATTGGTGGCAGCCTATAAGTACATAAGGGGTTTGCACCAGGATATGGGAGAACAGTTGTTCACCAGGGCTTCCCAAGGGATAAAAAGGTCTAATGGCCATAAACTTCTGGAAGGCCAATTTAGACTGGACATAAGGAAAAACTTCTTTACAGTCCGAGTGTCCAGGGTCTGGAACAGACTCCCCACAGACGTAGTGCAAGCAACTACTCTGGACTCATTCAAAAGGCATTTGGATGCATATCTTCATGGGATCATTTGACCCCAGTAGACTTCCTGCCTATGGCAGGGGGCACGGACTTCATCTCATGAGGTCCCATTCAGCTCCTAATGTCTTTGAAATCTATGAAAACCCAGCCACTGGTCCTAGCCTTGGGGCTGCTCTTTTCACACACCCCCCCGCAAGCCACTCTGGGTGCAACCACTTTTATCTGTGTTCACTGCTGCTGAGCCAAGCAAGTTAGTCCTGGTGGAGGGGGGGGCAGGAAGGATGGGGGTGTAGGTTCGCTGGGGGTGAGTGGGGAATGGGATCCCTCATCCCACCCATGACTTGCATCTGCCCCCTACCCCACCTGTGGGTTGCATCTGCCTCCAACCCCCAGACAGACCCCCGATACCCTTCAGCCTGCTGGACCCCCAATCCCCTGGATAGCCCCCTTCAACCTGATTTACCTGATATTGGTCAGCCATTTTGAATTGATTTAACCTCCCCCTAATACTGCCAAATGTCTGTACTTAGCCCTGGAGTTTAAGTCAATGGAAGCCAGCTCCCAAAGTACAGAGGGGAATGTGCACAGAGCCTCTTGTTTTACTTTTCTACAGGCCAGCTGGTAGCTGCAGTTCCTGCACTCTCCTGAGGACAAGGACCATTCCCAGGTGCTTCAATGAATTGTCCAGTGGAGATGACAAACTGTGAGAGGAAGTATACCTCCCCCTGCAAGGGGATGCTTATTCTACAGGCTGGTAATCTCTGAAATGCACTGTAGCTACCTGACACTGGCCTTAATTGCAGCAGTCTCTATTTGTAGAAATGGGAAATGAACGGAAAGATGTATAATGAATGTGAAGTGCCATGTTATACTAGATTCTGGTATGAATGAAGAGATAGATACCTCAAAGGAGGCTCACAATAGGTCTACCACCACATGTTCTTGTGATGGGGGATTTGTCAAGCCTGCTTCCTCCTAGTATGTCTCTAGGAACTATGCACCCCAGAACATAGTGCTCTTTGGACATACCTCATGTGCACCCACAGAGCTCTAAAGACTGTATCCCCCTCCTCCCCCACCAAATTCCATTCTTGGGCTGGGTACAAACATGCTCTACCCCCTTGAGATATAAGTCAACCTTCTGTTGTGCTCAATTAATCTATGAACTCACCAACAATAAGCTACAGGTGTGTGACTTCAACACTAAATTATACAGAAACCAATTCAGCTCCTTCCTGACTGAATCAGAAATAGATCCAACTGGCCCCTTCAACACTGCTACAAAACATGTGTTGCTATGTGACAGACATATTAGTCACCTCTAGTGTTAGACATATGTTAGCCTAGACACAAAAGATTTGCAGAATGTTTAAGCGCAACAAAGTTACAAGAATGCCATGTCTCCATAACTTCTGTCCTGAACTTATGCAACACTAAAGGGAAAAAAATGTATTTTATTTTAAACCCCCTTCAATTCATGCTGATATCAGCAGTGATTAATAAGCTACACATACAAATTACAACAAGTGCTGCTAGTAAAACAAAGGAAATGGAAATTTACTTAGTACAGGATGCAGAAGATCTTGCAAAACAGATTAAGCTTTCAGCTTGTTAGCCTGGGGGCTGTGTAGTTTTTGAAGGCTTGTGCCATCTTTGTCTGGCAAAACAATGCCTAGTTGCCTGTAACTGAACAAATGCATCTCCCTTGTTCACTTCTGAATAGAGTACTCATGAGCCTGGAGAAGCAGGGAATGCACAGTAGGAACTGAGAGCAAAGGAACTGAATTAGAGCACCTGAGTCAACTTCATTTTCAAAACTTTGCCTCTGCTACTTTATGCAATTCCCTGCTCTAAAAATCTTAAGAACCAATACTCTCCATTATCAGGGCATTTGGGGAAGACAAAAGAAAGCCAGAACTTGTGCCTGCAAGAGTGATCGCTTTGGGTGCAGACAGACATGGGAACCCTCTCCTTCCCCCACTCAAAAACACAAGCAGCAGTGCATTACTTCAACCCAGATCTACAGCATCAGTACAGATCGGGTCCTTCAGCAGGACTTTTTGGCATTTATTTAAAAGCTGATTCAATCAGCTTTTAGATAAAAGCACCAAAAAAGCTCCACTAAAGCACCAGATCGATACAGATGTTGGGAAAGCTGGGTCCAACTAACGTGATACCTCTTTTGGGCATGTGCTGGGTTCAGTGCAAGAATTTACCGAGTTTAAAGTAAAGCACCATTTTTGAGGGTTTTTTTCATGTCTGTAAGCTGCCAATAGTTGTACTGGATTTACTCATGGGCCTATCCTGAAGTATGCTGATATGCTCTCATCAGTTCCCATGGACTTTAGTGGGAGCAGAGGGCCCTGACAACTCAGTGCAAGCAAGTACAGCACATTTTACTTAATTGAGTCATGTACTAAATTAAATCCAAATGCAGCAGGGATTCTTATCTCAATAATATTCTCTGTTCTCATCAGTCATGTTTTGCACAAGTCTTCCCCAGGACTTAAATGTTCCCACTGCCCCTTCCTAACAAGAAACTTGATTTTGAAGCACTAGAGGCAGTCTCACAAAGCCCAGATCCTTGAATCACTTCCCTGACCCTCTAGGTAGGCAAGTGGCTTCCCTCCCTGTTCAACTAAGCAGTGCAAGCATCTTTGAGAGCTTCACTGAGCAATCATATATCAACCATTTGACATGAAGACTAGACCTAGTCCTAGACCAGTGTTTCCCAACCTTTTCCAGCCCAAGGCACACTTACATTGATAAAAATGTTCCATGGCACACCTGTATAAGAATGGGGAATGCTTTAACTTATTGTAGCTCATTGCCATGGCAAAATTCTGCAGTGCCCCTGTTCATTTCTGATGGCACACTGGTTGGAAAACACTGCCTTAGACTAAGTGTCCCTGGGGCTGTATCATCCAGCTCAGAGGGCTTCCTATAGACCTATGGGGAGCCCCACAGGCTGTGGTTCTGTGCACTAGATCAGGCATGCACGGTAGCATGGGGCCTGATCCTGGTTTGCAGGGGCTGAGTGGAGGTGGCACAAGGGCCTTAGAGCCCAAATCCTGGCTAGGCAGAGCCAAAACCACGAGCACCACTGCCTTAGAGCACGTATGGACTGTAAAACTGGAGAGCTGAAGTACATGTTTGTAACAAGTTGTGGAGAAAAACCAATGTGTATTACGTGTTCAGCTGACTCCTAGGACCTAGAAGTTCACGTTCCAGACCCACTTATGTTTCTCATGTGGTGAGTACTAAGCACAGGATTTACATTTTTTGCTGGGTGGCTTGTTTCTTGCTGTGTGTGAAAGGCACCAAGACCTGGGACATCAACCACTTTTCCTCCCCTCTCAGGGCCTGATGCTTTCTGACAGCAGTAGGACTGCAAACGATACACTGAAATTAACTCTGGCTGTTCATGGTACCAAAAAGGCCTAGGCCAGTTTCTGCTCTAACAACAGCTGATTAATCAAGCGTACCTTTGCTGCCTGTGGGGTGCAGGCAATATGCACAGTGCTGGGTTTCACCCCATTTGCCTTGGTTCTTTTAAATAAAGCAAATCTACTTTTCCTTCTTCCTCTATCTCCATTTGGCAGAGAGCCATTGTATCTGTGAAAAAAGCCATAAGGAAACATATTATATTCCTATATTTATTTTAATATTTATTTATTTTATATGAATTTATTTAAATTCAAAAACCACATCATATTGCAAATAAGTTGTCTAGTAATTAATATTTTATATATATATATATATATATATATA
>NW_017729022.1:180923333-180926944 GCF_001723915.1 Gavialis gangeticus | reverse complement strand
TATATATATAAAAAAAAACATTAATTACTAGACAACTTATTTGCAATATGATATGGTTTTTGGTTCTACAGCTTTCAAATAATTGCATCAAGGAAAGCAAAAACTCTCACACATGGTGTTCCACACTGTATTGAAAAAAGGTTGTCTAGTAATTAATACACTAGGTAAAAAGGAGCAGCAACTTACCATTACCTAAGTCTGAGAACTGATGCAAGTGGTAGCTGGGCACCACTTGGACACATGCGCGCAGAACTTAAGTGTGTACTGACAAATCACATTTGGGGTAGATGATGCAAGGGTAACCTGGGCTCATCCTGACCATAGCAAATGTAGCACCCCACCAGTTTTGCACTTAGCCTCCCTTCTAGGTATGAGACACTTACCCTAACACAATCAGTTCACCATATTTTACTGGTGCTTTAGAAGGATGATTTTCTTGATCAGGAGAAAACATGAGCTTAGTTAGTGACTTCTCAAATTCCAGTTTCTGATCAAGACTGCTGGCACACTTTTTTCATTATTTCCTATAAAAACAAAAGGTAAAACAAATTAGCAGAACGTCAATAAAATTATTTATGCCCATTAAGTCAGCTCTACAAAAAGGTTTAAAAGAACCTGTAGACCCACCATATTGTTACGCATGTCTGTCCTGTGGTCTCCCTGTCTGGATGCTCTAGTTCTAATTGCTTCATGTATGCTGTTTTTTCCCCCTAGGCTTTTGACTTTTCTTGTGAATTTCAGCCATATATGCAAAATAAATACGCATGTATCATACCTTCCTGCATACAGCACATGCTATTTCCCCCCACCCAACACCCCCCCACTCCAAACTGGGGTGTATGCATTAAACAGGGGAACTGATTTTTTGCCTGAGATAAAACCACCATGAAAGCATTAAAAACTTGTACCAGCCACTTGTTCTGTTTTTTTTTAAGCTTCCCATTAGCCAGGACTAGAACATCCCTCCGATCACATTGAGATAATCTTGTTCCACAGTGCAGCATCTCTGGTATTACTATTTAGGAAGTTGAGGAAAATAGGCCATTTTTCTTCACTTCACAGGCGTTAACAAGTATTTCTCCTTTTTAATGGTCATTCCACTAATCAAGCTAACTTTCGTTAGGGCAGTTTTGCTGTCTGGTACAGCTCCTGGTTTCTTCTCTTATTTCACAGCTCTTTAGCTCTTTTTAAGATCACAGATCCACCCATGGAGACCAGTCTTCAGCAGCAGCTAGGGTTTTAGTTAAGCAGGAAAGCATGAATCAGGTAAAGGTTAGACTGTTCCTGCCTTCTGGAGCCCTAACCCTGGGGGATTTTTTGTTTGGAAATGCCTTTCAAAAACAAGTTGCATGTTATAATTTGGGGGTATGTTATATGTGAGAAAACAGGGTATGTACCAAGTCAGGTTGGAATTCCTGCAAGTCATGTCTGAAATTTCTGTATCCTAGAATATAGGATAGAAGATAGATTTAAGTGCAGTAACAAGCATCTGATGCTGCTCTAGAGCAGTGGTTTTCAACCTTTTTTCATTTGTGGACCCCTAAAAAATTTCAAATGGAGGTATGAGCCCTTTTGAAAATTTTGAACAGAAGCATGGGCCTCTTTGAATTGTAAGTGTGGGTATTCACATACTTTTGATTGATTGTAGGCATCTTTTGCAGACTCCGTAGACAGTCTGCAGACCCCCAGGGGTCCACAGACCACAGGTTGAGAACCGCTGCCCTAGAGAAATAGATCATTAATACATTTTTCACTGATGCTGTCCCATCTAAATGGTGTTGAACTCAACCCACTATATCAGGTACAGCTCTCCAATAAGTAAACCAGAATGGAGGGTATTTAAAAGAAATTAGTCCTTTCTGCTTATTAACAGTTTCTGAACATAAAAGTTTTAATCAGATATATTTGCAATTCAAAATGACTTGCCAAATACCAGTTTGGGGCTGCTGACTGAACTGCAAGGTGCTAACATTCAATATGGGAACTACAGTGTGAGTTGTGATTGTTCACAGAGGTTATATGATACTGCTCCTGTCCCAGCACTAAGAAAACAAGACTCAGAGCAAAACTTCCAGTGCAAATTGTGAATACTTGCAATTATAGTTTCAAGGCCTTTTTCCATGGATTCCCTAGTTAGCTGACAACAACATTTCTGCAGAAAGTGTCCTGAGGTTTTGAGGTTTTTCAGATTTCTTAGTAAGAACTGCCTCCATGGTAGAGGTTTCATTATATATCTGGTTTCTGGGTTTACACTGGAGTTATTCACAATTCCCTTGTCAGCTGTTTCACAGAAACTTTCAGCCACCTCTACCTTGCCTCTTCAGAGAAGAAACTAACAGTTTGCAACTTGTGCCTCAAATAATAAGGCTCATACAATCTGTAGCATTCACCAGGGAGCCTAGGAATCAAAGGCTAACTATCCTGGGGTTCGACCTTGCAAGAAAACCAAAACGTTTTTCACTTCTCTGGGTTGTTGATATTAAGGTTGAAAAACCTGTGCCAGCCCCTTGTTCTGCTTTTTTTAAGCTTTCCATTAGCCAGGACTAAAACACTCCTCCCATCACACTGAGATAATACTAACTTCTGTTTTTTCATCTTACTGCTAACACTGATATTGTACTCTGTACTTTAAAAAGTGCTGCTTGATAGTTAGCTAAATGAAAACCTCTTCCTGGCTCTCTGACATCACCTCATGTCTTGTCATCATTTCAAGTTTAACATGGCTAAAACAGAGTCTCTAAAGCACTGCATCTCAACTATGTCTAGGTCTAAGTCCAGCACATTTTTTTCTGCACAACATCAAAGTTATAGCTTTTTCTATCCAGCCAGAGAGCACATAGCTTCCACCATCTTGTGCCTTATTACTGTAACATCCCATTCTCTAACCTTGATTAATACCATCTTGCCCCATTCAGAGCACTGCTGCACAGGTCATTTTCCTACCCTCTCCTCTTAACCATGTTATCCTTCTCTCTGCATCTCTTCAGCAGCTGTACTATGTTGAACGCCTGATATGCATCTTTGCTTTCAAGTCCTTTTATGGCTCACCTACCCAATGTCTCTCATTTAATTCGGTAGAGGTCAAATACTTGTCTCGTGATCAGCTTGTAATGCTAGCCACAATTGCCTGCTTGATAAACTTTCAAATCAGCAATTCATGCTTTTTCCTATGCTGACCCTCCCACTTGAAGTACTCCTCCCAAACACCTGCAGAACCATTTCACTCTCCTCTTTCAAACTATCCTTTGCCATGAAGACTATAAAGAACTTACTCAGGCTGCCAGTGTGTTGAGACCACTGCCTATCAAGCTTACTAATACTATCTCCCTGTTTCTTTATACCCTTCCAAAATTTTCAGATGCTGTCTCTTGTCTTGAACTATCGCCTCTTGGGGAAGGAAGAACTGTCCTTCTTAACTGTGTTTGTAAAAAGCAGGGGTGCAGTGATTGAGATTTTTGGGGCCAATAGCAATAGCCAATTTTTAAGAAGGTATATCAGCCGATGCTGATCCGGTTTCTGATATGCAGCTCAGCAACTTGAGAAGCTGCGTCTAGCTGGTAAGTCTATTGTAGTGGAAGGGGAGAGGGGAGGGAAGGGGCTGGGGGGGGGGG
>NW_017729022.1:180906828-180922854 GCF_001723915.1 Gavialis gangeticus | reverse complement strand
GGGGGACGGCGGGGGAGCTTGTCCGGGGGGGGGCCGCCACGACGGAGGGGGGCTTGGGGGGTGGGGGAGGGGGCTGCAGCCACCCCAAAATTAAGTGTACCCCCCAACCTCCCTCCCAGTGCTGCCACCACCTGCCCCGAGCGCAGCCCCAGCCCAGCCCTCCCCGCGCAGATCTGGGGGCACATGTTGCCTGTGGTATCCTGGGGTGCATGCAGCGGTGGGAGCCGCACCCCCTCCCCGCACTCCCCTGGATGAGCCGGAGCTCCGTTCTGGGCCCTCCCCCCCGCACCTTGCCCGAGCAGTCCTGGCCCCAACCCCACTCCCTCCCTCACCATGGGGGCCTTGATCTGCCTCCCCAACACACCTTCCTTTCCCCCTCCCCTTCTACCACAACAGATGTATTAGCTCAACATTGCTCTCCAAGCTGCTGGACTGTGCTCCTTGCCACCTATGTGCTGTGCTGTGGCTGCCCTATGTACATGGGCCATTTATCAGCCAAATCAAGCCAATTTCCAATACAGTCAATTATCTCTATATTGGTGCCGATCCGACATCAGGCAGATGCATTGGTGCACTTCTGGTAAAAAGCCTAATATGACAAGTCCTAGATGCCTCTTAACTCTGAATTGGGCAAGGGCTGGTCTATGCTTGAAAACTGCACCAATATAATTATGTCAATGATGCAGGCTTTTTTCTTATTCCCCCCCCCCCAACTAAGTTGCTTATACGGATACAAGCCTTAATGTAGAGGGTGTGGAAGCAGAACATTTAAAGGGTTGTTATGGATCCAGAGCAAACTGGAGCCTTGCTCTGGACCTGTATTGAAGATAAATCCCCATCAACTCAATTTTGAATAGTCACAAGGCTGGAGAACCAAAGGCAGCTGGATGTGATGCAGGCCGTATCACTCCTTGCACTGTTGGATACAGATACTAGGATGTCTTGCCAATGCTAGGCTGATGAGCTGCCTTTGTTTGGGATGGATCCTGAACGCCCTATTATTGTGGGCAGTTATGCTGGTACAGTAAGCACGTCAGCCTGGTATAGATGCTCCCCATTCCATACGGAAAAAGTAACATCAATATGAAATTGCGTAAGTAGTACAATCTGTTGGTGTAGACAAAGTCTCCCCTAATATTTACGTCTATCACAGAAGTGTGGAAGGAAAGAGAAAAAGTGACGTGTTTAAGGCAACACCACAAAGGAGGGGTCTGAACTGAGGAATTTCTAAGACTAGCTTGCCTTAATCTCTTACATGGATTATAACTGCAATATTTTTTCCTTCGCTTTCTCTGTTTCTCCCAAAGGGAAAGAATAGTAGCACAGTGGTAGTACTGCTCAACAGAAAAAGGATGCACTTCCCAGTCAGCATAGCAGCTTATTACAAACAAGTATTTACAGTTTTGAATAAAACCCCGCTCCTTACACATCTAGTCTCTTCACATGCCAAACCAATCTCCAAAATGCATACTGGTCTCTCACCAGTCTCTGCCCCTTCAGTTCAATCTTCTCTGCATGCCACCACTTTTGCCTAAGCCATCAAAATAATTTTCTGATGTGAAGAGGGGATGTTACTAAAATTGACACTTTCTTCTTGCAGTTATTTAACTGTCATGGAATCAACAGTACTGCTCACTAAGAAACACCCGGGGGCTGGTAAATATTATTAGGCAGTAAATCAGAAGACCTGAATAGCACTCATTGTACCTTTCTTCCTGGAAAAGGGCTGAAGATTTCTTTAAACTGTCTTACTGCTGGCAGAAAGACAGGTGAGAGATTGGCATTTTTGGCTTTCTTGTGTGGTGTAAAGAAGGCTGGCATGGCCTCTCTATGATTATTCAGGTAGCAAATTCTCTATGTGGAGAGTTCAGGAAAATGCAGCTGCTGGCCCCCAAAGTCAGGGTCTCACCCCAACTCTCACTAACTTTGAATGGGAATTATATATGCATGCTGAGAAACTAGACCCTGAAGTACCTGAGCAGATGGCCAAGTAATCTCCTGCGGGGAAGACAACCAGAGAAAAAACAACCAAAGAACTATAACCATGGACCAGAAACTGTAGATGTTTCATTCTTAACAGTAGCCCAGCAAGACAATAGGTACTTGATGCAACACTTTAGACTTTAAAAACATCATTAACTCTGAAACCACAGGCCAAAACTCATGAATTTTCAAATCCAAGTGCCACATCATGGGAACAGTTTGCTCCTCCACTGTCTGAAGAACTTTGCATGACTTTTAAAAAAAGAAGTTTTCCAGCTTTTTCTTTCTTTCTTTCTTTGTTAAATTCAAGCCTAAGTATCTAAACACCACACCCTGATTTTCAAAAGTAATACACAGCCAAAACTCCAATGTAAGCCAGGAATGCTACTTCTACAACACAGACAAATGTGACAAATACAGAGTTGGCTTGCGTGTTGACATTAAGTTACACACCGCGACTTACTGGTACATGTACTACAGCCACTTACAAGGAAGGCCAAAGGGAAGGCCTTCAAGCTTTTTCTTCCACCATCTTGGCTATGTTTCCTGCAGGACTCTGCCTTCCATGCCTTTGCTATGCAAGTTACACTCACTTAAACTGACATGCAACTCACAACACTGTAATCACTCCAAATTTCACCCTGCATATGCAATTAAACTTGAGCCTGTTCTGCATGAGGATTTTAGATACAACAGAGCAAGCCTCTGCCACAGAGAGCATACCTCTTGAACCTCTAGCTGAATACGAGTCAATGGTGTGCTCTTGTTGTAAAAATATAAGTCTGGTGTCAACTTTAACAGGAGAGTCTCATGCAAATCAAAAGAAGTGATTCCACCACTCTTCAGAACTAGTGTGACCCACCTGGAATACTGTGTCCAACTGCAAGAAGGATGTGGACAGATAAGAAAGAGTCCAACAGAGCAATAAGGACTATTAAAGCAGAGGTGGGCAAAATGCAGCCCGCCAGGCCATTCTATCTGGCCCATGGGCCCCTAAAAAATTTAGAAAATTAATATTTATCTGCCCCTGGCTGCCTATCATGTGGCCCTCAACAGCTTGCCAAAACTCAGTAACTGGCCCTCCACCTGAAATAATTACCTGCCCCTGTATTAGAGGCTTGGGAAGCATGAATTACAAAGGACAGGTTGAAAGAACTATGGTTATTTAGTCTGGAGAAAAGAAGACTGAATGAAATTTGATAACAGTCTTCAAACACTTGAACGGTGATGGAGAGAGATTGTTCTCTGTGACTGTATGGGACAAGATTAAGAGTAATGGCTTTAAATTGCATCAGAGGAAATTTAGGTTGGGGAATAGAATGAACTTCCTGACTACAAGGTGGTCAAGCATTGGAACAACCTATATCAGTAGTTCCCAACCTTTTTGTGCTGCAACCCGCTGCTGGGAGCGGAGTGCAGCGGCTTGGGAGTGGGGGAGCTCCCAGTACACGGTGTGGCTCGTCCTCTGTGTGCAGCGCCACCGGCACTGCCCCCGCAACCCTCATTTGGGTCGTGACCCAAGGTTGGGAACCACTGGGCTATGTAGACAAGCTGTGGAATTACCTTCCTTGGAATTTTTCAAGAGCAGGTTAGACAGACACTCGGCTGGGATGGTTTAGTCAGGGATCATCCTGCCATGACCAGGGAGCTGGAGTAGGTAGCCTTGCAAGGTCCTTTCCAGCCCTACTCTCCTATGATTCCTAAGCTCCTAGTATACGCCCAGACTATGCTGAGGTAATACAATTCATACCTGTGCACACTGTTTCTACATAAGAGGTCTGTACCAGCAGCTGAAATTCAACTATAGGCAAAGCCTATTGTTGTGTTTGTCTTTATGTTTACTGATTTTAAGATGATATTTTTCTTAAAAAAAAACAAAACAAAAACCACAGAATAAAAAATAGGACTGGAAGGAACCTTGGGAGGTCATCTGGTCTAACCCCATGCTTAAGACCAGCCTAAAGCATCTTGGTGCCTAACTTGCACTTGAAAACAAAACAAAACAAAAAACGTTCAGTGATGGAGCTGCCACAACTTGCAAAGAATCATTTGCATGTTTTAAAAAAGGAATGCTTGTAGACTCTTCAACAGAATTTGCAGTAATTACATCTCAATGAAATCTTCTAACACAAAGAATAATCCTGCTGAAATTTCACATCACTTGAAAATATTGCTCTCAGGGTACTGTCACCACCTAAGGCTCTGGAATAACATCCTCTAGGCAGTGGATGAAGGCTGTTTTCATGAATTATTTAGAACTACACAAAATACGTAAGAATTTACCTTCAGGGAACCCTCCTGAACTGGCAGAGAAAGATGCACTGAATTATCTAATAAGCCCCTTTTGCTTCAAGATCCTGAATTTCTACAATCATCTGTATCATACTTTTAAAAATCAATCAATCATTCATAACCAGACAAATGCACCATAAAAAAGAAAAAAGGTCAAACAAGAATAAAAGGCAGAAATGACAGAAACAAAAGTCCTAGAAATGTCACATTAAAAAGATCAATCATCTTGGAACATGGACAGTTAAGATCTCAGCACAGGCAGAAGGAAGTTTGGTAGCTGTCTTACTGTTCTTCCTTTTGCCGCATAACAATTCCCCAGCTCAGTTACCAGCAATATTTTGCAAGTAGCCAAACATAGGTGGCACAATACAGGGGATGTCACTTTCAGGAGTCACTATGAAACTCTTTCTTACAAGGCCCACCAGAATCCAAGGCTGGACATGTTTTGGAAGCACTATAAACATCTTATTTGGGCAGGCATTTAGTAAACAAAACTATGGTATGGGGGCTAGTTTATGCTGATGCTCTAGTTTCCTTTTGGTCCTGGGTACGACTGAAAACTGCACCCTAGTGGGGTTTGGGTCACTGTGGCAGAACTGCTTGTGGTGGAGTAGCCCTCAGAAAGTGCCACCAGGGTCAAAGCCCAGGGAAGGGCGAGTCCGGGGTGCCCTAAACCCCAGCCCCTGATGCCTTGAGGGTTACCCCTTGGTGGGGAAAGGCTAGGGGAGCTAACCCCAAAATAAAAGTAAGAGCAGGGCCAGACTGTTGACCAGAGTGGACAGCTACACCTGGATCTCTGGGAAGTCCTCTCTGGTGGATCAGGTGGCTGAGCAGATATGTTCATCTCCCCGGCTGTAAAGGCAAATGGCAAGAGCTGCATGGACAGTGCAGGGCATCCATTTGGGTGCTGCAGGACCTGATGACCATCCATCCATCCACACATTTGTCTCCAGACATCTCAATACCGTTGTGCCATTGGATTCGGACAGGCCTGGATGACAGAGCGAGGGTAACTCTGTACAACTTTCCCTCACTTAAATCTAACTGACGTGCAAGTCATGACACCATCTCTAGCCCTCCCATAGACTTCCTCAAGTCCTATGGTGATGCGAGCAATGCAGCTGGTGTGGATACACTGGGAGTTGTAGCTGCAGACCAGCACACAGGCAGCTCAGGGCACAGGGTTGCTTTTTACTAGACTGGAGCAGCAGTGGAATTTGGCAGCCCCCTGGGTGAATGAGTAGCCCTATTTAGGATCACACTGCTCACCTATGTAGCCTGAGGAAGGGGCTAGAAAAGGTGCCTTAAACATTGTCTGCTTCACCTCAACCCTGGTCAGAATACCACAGCTCACTGGGATCCCACTATAGTGGTCAAAAAAAAAAAATTAAAAAAATCACACACAATGACAAAAAAGACAAAGGTGACACCACAGGCCATTGGTGGTTGGAATGTGCACACACTAATGGAGTCTACAATAGCAGATAGATCAGAAAGAACACCTCCAGTTGGTAGAGAACTGTCCAGATTCAACATTCAGATAGCAGCCCTGAATGAAACTCGTCTAGCTGAAGGACAATTCATTGAAAAAGGAGTTGGCAGCACCTTCTGGAGTGGCTGTAGTACAGCAACATGAAACTGGTGTTGCGTTTGCCATCAAAACACAGCTAGTCAGCAAGCACACAAGCCTCCAAAAGAGAGTGAATGACAGACTCATGCTAATGAGACTCCCACTGTCTAGGCAAAGATGTGCAACTATCATCAGCACCTATGCACCAACCATGGCCAACCCAGATGTGATTAAGGACAAATATTATGAAAAATTTGATTTTATCAAATACATTTTATGAGGAATCACAGAAGTGCTGAAGGCAGACAAGCTAATCATCTTTAGTGATTTTAATGTTAAGAGTCGCAGCAGATCACCAGGCATCGCTGGAAAAAGTGGCCTTGGGAAGTGCAACAGCAACAGGCTCCTCCTGCTGAGGAAATGCACCGAACAATTTCCTCATCACCAACACAGTCTTCCACCTGCCAAACTGCAAAAAGACGTCTTGGATGCACCTGTACTCCAAGCACGGGCATCTCACTGATTACATCATCATCAGGAGAAGAGACACACAGAATGTCAGAGTGACAAAGGCCAGAAGTGCAGAATGCTGGACTGACCACAGACTCAGGTCTCCAAGCTGAATATCCAGATACATCCTAGTAGACTACCACAAGGCAAAAAGTCAAAAAGCTCAATTTCTCCAAACTGAAACAGGAGAATGTGAAATTGGCATTTGTTGAAGAACTGAGCAACCAGCTAGTAACAACTGATGTCTACTCTAATAACATTGAGGTAAACTGGGCATTGGTCAGAGACTCTCTGTACTCAGTTGCATCCTATATCCTTGGTCCCACCACATGTAAAAAATCAAGACTGGTTTGATGAAAATGATACTAACACAGGAAGACTACTGAATGAGAAACACTGGCCATAAGGCCTATTTAGAAGACAGCACTTCAACATCTAAGAACGCATCCTTCAACAACATCAAGAGGTTTGTCCAACGCAAACTCAGAGATGCAAAACTCATCGCTGAGTAACAAGACAAATGAGATTCAGTCCTATGCAGACAGGAATAATATGAAGAATCTCTATGATGCTCTGAAGACAACAATAGTCATCATCATGAACATCTCCAATACTGAGTGCTGATGGCACCACACTGTGCAATAACAAAGGAAAGATACTACAAAAATGGGCAGAACACTTCATCGACATCCTCAATCTACAATCATCTATTAGTGAGGAGGCAATTGATGGACTGTCCCAGACAGACATTAACATAACTCTTTCAATCAATGTCAGAGGATTAGTGAGTGTGAAAGCAATTCACCAGCTGTCAAATGGCAAAGCACCTGGAGCAGATGCCATACCAGCAGAGGTCTAACAAGGCTGGAGGCTCACACGTGGCTCTGAAACTGACTGAACTCTTCCAGTTAATGTGGACTCAAGGAACAATACTCAGGAGTACAAGGATGCATCCATCGCCTACTTGTACAAGCAGAAAGGCAATAGATAATCCTGTGACGACCATCAGGGCATCTCCTTGCTGTCAATAGCCAGCAAAATCCGGGTTTGCCTGAGAGTCAACGTGGCTTCAGGAAAGGACACAGGACCATAGACATGATTTTTGCAGCTCAGCAACTTCAACAGAAATGTTGGGAACTGAATTCCGACCTGTATATGCCTTTCACCGACTTGACAAAAGCATTTGATAGTCAGTTGGGAAGGTCTTTGATAGATCACGGCGAAATTTGGTTACTCAGAGAAATTCATTGCTATGGTTCAGCAATTTCATGATGACATGCTTGTTTGCACTGTGGATGATGAGTCATCTGAACCATTCCCACTCACAAATGGAGTCAAGCAGGGCTGTATGCTGGCCCCAACCCTCTTCAGTATGACATCCTCTGCCATGCTTACAGATGCCTTTTGTGACTGTGACACTGGGATTGACATCAGATAATGAACTGATGGCAAACTCTTCCATCTGAGGAGACTACAGGTGAAGACAAAGTTAAAGGAAGTGACTGTTCATGATCTTCTGTTTGCTGATGACTGTTCCCTGCATGCCAAATCAGAGGTTGACATGCAACGAGTACTGACAATTTCTCTACAAAATGTGACATGTTTGGTCTAACAATCAACACTAAGACAACAGAAGTGATACACCAGCCTGCACCAGGAAAGCCTTACGTAGAGTCTACCATCACAGTAAAAGGCCAAACCCTCCAGGCAGTGGACAAGTTCATTTAACTCAGCAGTGCGCTGTCATGCGCAGTTCACATTGATGATGAAACCAATGCCAGAATTGCCAAGGCAAGCATGGCCTTCGGCAGACTATGTGTAAATGTGGAGGAGTGCAGAGGTGTCAGTCAACAAACAAAACTGAACATCTACAAAGCTATTGTGTTGCCAATCCGGAAGTATGCATGCAAAACCTGGATGGTGTATGGACACCATGCTGAAACACTTTCACATGGGCTGTCTGAGGAAACTGATAAGACGGCAAGACAAGATCCCAGACACTGAGGTTCTCACGCGGGCAGGCATTCCAAGTATCCACACTTTGTTGATGAAATCACAGATGAGATGGGCAGGCCATGTCACTAGGAAGTCAGATGAGCAACTGCCAAAGAAGATCTATGGCTAGCTAAAGGAGGGAAAGGGCTCTTGGGGAGGCCAGAAATGTTTAAGGACTCCCTCAAATCCTCCCTGAAATGTTTCAACATTGACCCAAAGCCTTGAGAAGATCTCGCTCATGATTGTTCCACCTGGTGAAGCCTCATCCATACTAGAGTTACAGCCTGTGAGCCGAGGACAACTACTGAGGCAGAACAGAAGCTCAAACAGCATCTCTCTCACAACAGCAGTATGTCTGCTGTTAATCAAGCAACTCAAAGCAGCATCTTTTGCTCAGCATGCTAAAGACAGTTCAAAGCACAACGTGGCTGGATCAGCTACTCAGGTGGCTCAAAGAAACCAAACCAACCAATGTCATTGCCATCTTCAATTTCAAAGGACAACAGTTTCCTTGTTAAGTTGTTTTGTTTCTCCTGTTTTGTACGTTACTCAGTCATTTTATTATAAGCCACCCTGAGCCTGTTAGGAAGGGTGGCATATAGCTCAAATAAAATAAATACTTATATAAATACTTTGTTGTTAGAGACCTCCTGATCCATCAACTTTGCCCCTAATTCTTCCACTACAAGGAAGCTTCTGTCAGATTTACCATTTGACTCAGTTCAGTCAGTAAAAACAAGAAAATACCTATTATCAAAGCTTAGAGTACTTGGAGGTAACAGTGTTTTAGACTTGCAGCAACTGAGCACACCCATCCTGAAGCTTCCCCAATGTCTTTCAAGGTCCCCTCCTACACATTTCTCTTTGGAAAGTACAGGCTGAATATACTACACAAATAGCAGAGGATAGACGTGGGCTGAAGGTGAAAACTGCTTCTTTCCCACCAATATTCATGTTACAGTAGCACCTACTGGCCATAATCAGGTCAGGGTCCACTGTGACAGGAACTCTCCATTAACCCACATACAAGTCTCTTCATGTGTTCCTAGTCAACCATACGACCTGCAAAACACAGATCTTTTAAATACAAAAATCAGCATCTTGTCTGCATACATTTTTACAAAGTTAGAAGGGAAGATTATTAGACTGTTCAGAGAGCAGGTAACAGTACATAATTTTTTCATTTAAGAGACCTCTGCTTCAGAGACCAAACCATGCAGACACTTTGTCATATGAACAGCTTTACTTAATTTGATGGGATTACTTATGCAAGTAAAAGTAAAGTCACACACCCAAGTATTTGCAAGGCTGGGACCATGACAAAATTTAGTACTCACTTTTTCTTTTTTGCCAGCTATACTTCAGCATCAGATTCTCAGTTACTTATTTAACTGCCTTTTCTGATTACATGGTCCCTTGTATACATATTACACTTCCTTGTGGCTACTATTACAAATCTATAGATTCTGAGTGGCATCTGGCTGGTGCATAGCCTTTTGTGAATTCATTCATAAGTCTACACAACAGCTAATTCAAATGCAGCTTTAATAAATACAAACAAAAATGAAAGCTGAAGGGGGGGGGGGCAAGTTCAACAGGCCTAAGCAGAGGTTCATTAAATACTCTGCTGTGAGCTAAAAATACTAGAATAAAAGTCTCTTTGTAATAAAATTACCATCATTTTCTAAACACAGAGCCAGCATTATGGGCTGTTAGCAACTGTATTTAGTGCCAAACTCGCCTTTTCTAAAATCCTGCAAATTGAAAAAAAAAACAACCTTTCACAGTGTATTCATTGACAGAGTGCTTTAAAGAAAAAAATGCTGATTCAGTAGCAAAAGCAAAACTAACTGGTATCACTGGGTATTGCAGTATTTTCTTTATGTTCTACATCTATAAAGTCTAAAAAACTTTATTTCTATTCCTTAGAAATACAAGGACAGCAGATCTGATGCTTGCCAACTGCAAAATTCTATAAAATGTTAATTCTGCATGAAGAAATCATGAAGTCCTCACAAATCCCATTCCTCATTCACTTGGAACAGGAATCTAGATAGGTGCACAAGAAGCAAATCCAGATAAAAATGCAATTGCTTTTACATTTACATTTACATGTCTGAGACCCTGGACATGTGACATGTCAACACCAGTTTAACTCTGTTTTGCAAGCTGATGCAATTGATATTGGTGTCCAGAGTGGACAGATAATCAGGTCTCTCCCGGTAGCTGCTGCAGTTGTTCATTATATATTCTTTCACCATGAAGTGGTGGGGCACCAGTAATTGAGCCAGTAATTAAGCAAACAGGTACCCTAGGATAAAAGTGGATACAGGATACCTAAAGTAGTATAACTTCCTTAGTGTTGCTTTGCTTTCCACTCAGTAACTCTAGGGAGTTATCAGAGATAACTCTAGACTGGGTTCCCATAAGCTACACATCAGGTCTCTACTCTGTAAACAATGTATGTTATCCTGCTGGAAGTGCCATGTGTCCAAGCTCTCACTCTTTATTCATTTACATTCAAAGATTTTTACTAGTAAAAAAAACAAGTAGGTACAATCTTGCCCTTCAATTTATACATTCAGTTCTGATAAACTAAAATGTATTTGGTTACAACAATAGAGGTGCTTGTATATTACAGAGAAGTATAAAGAGAACTGCATAGCTAGTGATGTAGTTATACCATTAAAATAGAATTAGACCCTCATTTTGCAAAACAAGCATATGCTTAAGTTGACAAATAGTCCCATCAACTTTCACAAGACTATCTGTGTGCTTGAAGTTCGTAGGATCAAGAAGCTATGCTTTTCCAATAATTCATGTATACAAGTATCACACTATATTCTCTCTCACATTCCTATCACTCTGAAGCAGGTGTCTTGTTTCCAGTTTTAAACACTTCTTGCCAAATTTCCAGTTTTGAGATTCTGATATGCTTTTGCCTGCGCTACAGCTTGCCTTTTTTAAGCTGAAAGAAACAAATTCTATAGATCTATATCTATATAAATCTATAGATCTAGAGAGAGAGTCACAGTATCACATACATCTGTGAAAGGACTAACATTTATTTTAGAGGGCAGATTACTACCCACTAAGCACACTTGATCTCCCCAGTTTCTGACATTCCTATATTTTTTCAGGTGATACTTTACCTCCTGGAAGAGATTACAGACCTGATTTGCGTTACTGTAACTTCATGGAAGTTGCAGTTACTTCTGAATTCTTGAATAATAGATAGAAGACCCAGGCCCTACCTAGTATTAAAGTTTTTCAATGCATTAGCTTATGCTCTTGCTTAGGGTTCTGTATAAATGATAACAAACCACACTAATTGGAGAGTTAAATTCTAACAACTGATTATTTCTCCCCATTTTTATTGTAATATCTTTCTCAAAAAAATCACTACAGTACTGTTTTTACCGAAATCATTACCTGGCTTAAACAGTAAGTAACAAACAAATACTATTGTACAAGGCATACTTCTATTTAATCTATTGTTTCAGTACTTCTCTGTTTTTTTCTTTAAACAAATACTTGCATCTGCAAACATATTCAGAGCTTTAAATTCTGTGGGCTGTATATAGCACCTGGCTATTAAATTATAGCTGGCTGTTTAGTTTAGGCTGATCTTGTTTTGAACTCATCCCCTTACTTGGGGGTCAGTAGGCACAGTACAATGATAAGACTGTTAGGGTACTGTGATATTAGTAGTAGGAATTTAGCATTCTAAAAAGGAAGAATGTTTTATTTTTTGTCTCCATAATATTTTTCATTACTGAAAATAGAAAGATCAATAGTGGTCTATTGCCCTCATACAGTTTAGACACTGAGAAAGGGAATATACTACATGTTCCATTCCTTCTATGTACATAGCCAACAAAAAAGCTTTGGGACTCACTGTATGCACAAGGCATTTTTATTTTATTTTCAACATTTTTATGACAGAAAACAGAAAAAAAAGTTTGGATACTGAACTAGAAAGGACTGCTCATCTACTGCCATAATGCATACCAAAAATGACAGATGGCTTGATCAAGGTCTACCAACTTCTGTGCCTTTAGACTCTGCCAGTATTACCCCTAATAAATGAAGAGCAGAACTAACATATTCTTGGTAAAAATCCTACTGTTAGCAGGCCATTAATCTTAAAAAAAGCATGGAAGTCAAATCATGAATGGAAGGCCCTAACCTGGTACTGTTTATGAAGGGGAGTAACTTTATGCATGTGAGTCAGTCTACTGTCTTACACTGAAATATAGACAGTGAAGTGTCAACACAACTGGTCATTTTCATAGAGTTGACAATCAGTGCGGCCTCACCTCCACATTTTGTTGAATTAACATAGGTACAATGCAAGTATTGTCAGTCACTCTTTGAAACTTCATAAACTAGAGAGAGCATGAAGTAATAGTTCTGTCCAATGAACCAAACATTTTAGCAGATGTGCTGCTAATTTACAAACTATGGTAAAAATTTCCACTACAATACAACAAAAATCAGTTCTCTTTGGAAAAAGGGGGAAAAAAAGACACCTATGTATACTAAAATAGAATTTGATTGTGGTTCTACTGACTTGAAATGTTGCGCTGAACTGACAACGATGAGATCATAATCTGGCCAACTGTGCTAAACCCACACACAGGAGAAAAAAAATGTTATGTAATAGCCAATGCCCCAGCCTAAGAAACTGATAAATCCATTTGCATTTGAAAATATTTACTGGAAAAAAAATTCTAGCACATTTTTCTGTTATGAAAATTAACAGCTGATCCTCCTCTGAGGAAGCCACGATATACTCCCACAGATTATAAATGATATAATTCAGATACCGTGTGTGGGTAGCTGAAAACATCTATCTTCTAGCAAAGGGTGGCTATTTTAAAGCTTCCACTGTGTTATTACCATGTAACCTTGTTAGTTGGGAAGTCCTAACCAGTCCCAAAGTGGGATGTTAACCAGTAGTTTAGCCATCCTTGATCCAGGTCAGTTTTAAGATTAATAATACAAACCAGAGAATTTTGCACTAAGCCTACAATTGAACTATAGAGCTTTTCCTGCAGCACTAGTGCCAAATGTTGCAAACTTAACTCAGTTAAAATAACTAACTGTGATGAACTGGACCAAAAATTACTCATAAGCTACTTGCGAAGGTTCTTAAATTTTCACGTCTCTACATCAGCCTTTCGTTGTGCTCACAATTTTTAAAGAAATTGTGATAATCTCTCTTTTGGAGCAGTCACTCAGATTTAACATAAGCTGTGAAAGTGGTATGTAAACCCGTGGTCTAAAGAAATGGTTTGAGAAGCAGAAAGTCCATAATGACGACACAACAACTCTCTTCATTAATACAGTACTGCATGTCTATATCTTGGGTTCTACATTTGTATTACAAAGCTACCAGCCAAAAGTACAGCTTCTCTGCTCACACGGTTACCTATGGTTAAAGACCAGTTTCCCAAGGGGCAAAGATCAGGAAGAATCTAATTCTGTGCTGCTCTGAGTTCTCAGTATTTAAATAAGAGAAAGGCACCCAGAAATTTTAGTGTATTATCATCTTAAAAATGTACTCAATTTTGATGCTAGTATCAAACTTTCATTTCCAACACTAAGGAATTTTGGACAGGGTTCTGGAAAGACTGCCAAAATACAGAAAAAAAAAATGATAAAAAAAAAATAATAAAAACCCTCACATTTCATTTTAAAACTTTTTTTTTTAAATGGATGGAGAATTCAATGGGTTGTGTAACATGGAGATCTACTGTACAATTCACAGAGGTCTAATGTGCAATATATAAGAATATGTGGAGAAAAGAACCCACCCACTTTATGGTCTTGAAAACCTTCCTCCCCCCAACTTGCAGTTAATGAATAGGCAGTGTACAAGGTTGTTGTTTAGATAACAGATGCTCTTATGACAATAATACATGTTCACATAACCACTTTATACTAATAGATGGAGAAACCAGCAATCTGCCTTATTTTTAAATCTTAATAAAGAAGTTAAATATTTAACAGCTTTCTCTAAAAGACTATGCTTAGTAATCCTTTCATTAAAGAATACTGTTTCAATCACTTCTCATTCACAAGCTGGAATGCCCAGTAAATATCTTCACATACTTTCAGACACAGGCTGTTCACCATTTAATATGCAATTTGAAAGCCTCTTGCTACTTACTTTGGATGGAAAACCTACAAATGCACACCATACTGGCTACCATCTCATATTTTGCTGCATCACTTTGAACAAAAACACTGCTTTGAATTTCTCACAGAAGGCAACACTTTTTTTTTTTTTTTTTACAAGGCTCTCAAATCAACCTGAAGTAAAAGACAGAAATGTGACATTAAAACAAAGAGAGAGACTGCTGAGACACCACCTCCAGATACTTACCAGCACTTCTTTCTTCTTCCTGTATTTCTCCACAGTATAAAAAGCAGGAGACTAAAATCAGCCTTTTAATTAAAATTAGATCCACTGAATTCCAGGCGTATTCTTTATAAACCCTAGCAACTGTCAGACAGAGCCTCTGCTCTGTGTGCTTCTACTTAAGCATTTGGTAATGCATGCTAGCTGAGATGGGGGCTGGCTCTGTGTTACGCAAGCAAGGTAAACACATGATGACAGCAGACACCATTGGCTGGTGTCAAAGCTCACATCTTGCTTGCTCTCCACAAATCAATCAATCTGTGGCCCCAAAAGGAAAAAAAGGAAGTAGAGGGTGTGTTGAACACTATTTTACCAGCCTGATCCCCAGCAGTTCTCTTGGATTAGTCTCAGAGACACACTGTTCTATTTCCTTGTCAGCCTGCCTTACATAACTGTACCAATACATGCTACATACCGTGGCCTTCAAAAAAAATTAGAACCTATTAGCCCAACTAGCTTTCCTTGCCCCCCACAGCAAAAATAATTCCCCAATACAGTAGGCATTAAGATAGCAAAGGTGAAAACTCCTGAGGCACAGCCACTGCTGAGATCTGAATGAGGCATATTATGACCATACCTGCTCTAAACACATCTGCAAGTACCAGCTGTGCTTATTCTCTTTCAAACATGCAACTCCTCCAATCAGCAACTCTTTAGCAGTTCGTTCCTACAGTGTATGTTTGAAAAGAAGGAATCTGTACACACACCAGGTCAGCTTCTGATCTCATTCCTTTTTATTTCACTAAAGTTAAGGCCACTTCAGTTTAACCAATTAGCTTAATTTGTTATTATCTTGCATCTCCCCATGCCTACACTGTCAGATGGGTCACAAATTGGCTGAAGGGCCGCACCCAGAGAGTGGTGGTGGATGGGTCTTTTTCGACCTGGAGAGATGTGGGCAGTGGGGTCCCCCAGGGCTTGGTCCTCAGGCCTGCACTGTTCAACATCTTCACCTGCGGCTTGGACAAGGGGGTGAAAAGCACCTTGTTAAATTCATGGATGACACTACCATGTGGGGAGAAGTGGGCACGCTAGAGGAGAGGGACAGGCTGCAACTAGATTTAGACAGGTTACAGGGGTGGGCGGATGAGAACAGGATGGGCTTCAATACCAACAACTGCAAGGTACTGCACCTGGAGAGGAAGAACCGGCACCATACCTACAGGCTGGGGAACTCCCTTCCAGTCAGCACAGAGGCAGAAAAGGATCTTGGCGTCATTATTGATGCCAAAATGAACATGGGCCGCCA
>NW_017729022.1:180888923-180906744 GCF_001723915.1 Gavialis gangeticus | reverse complement strand
CAAGCACTACCAGGAGTAACAAGGAATAACGGCCATAAGTTGATGGAGAGTAGATTCAGGCTAGATATCAGGAGGCACTACTTCACTGTCAGGGCGGCTAGGATCTGGAACCAACTTCCAAGGGAAGTGGTGCTCACTCCTACCCTGGGGGTCTTCAAAAGGAGGCTCAACAATCACCTAGCCAGGGTCGTTTGACCCCAGCATCCTTTCCTACCCATGGCAGGAGGTCGGACTTGATGATCTGTTCAGGTCCCTTCCGACCCTACCAACTATGAAACTATCTTTGTGGTCATCTACACCTAACAAAGGAACTAGGGGACAAACGTCAGGGGGGAGAGCAACAAGGTGGTGGGGGTCTGCTATAGGAGGTTTGGGCCAACAGAAATCTCATGAGGTTCAACAAGGACAAATGCAAAGTCCTGCACTTAGGAGAGAAAAACCCCATGCAGTGCTACAGCCTGGGGACTGACTGGATAAGCTGCAGCTCTGCAGAAAAGGACCTGGGGTTACAGTGGACAATAAGATGGATGAGTCAGCAATGTGACCTTGTTGCAAAGAAGGCTAATGGCATACTGGGCTGCATTAGTAGAAGCATTGCCAGCAGATGGAGGGAAGTGATTATTCTCTCTATTCTGCACTGGTGAGGCCACATCTGGAGTACTGTGTCCAGTTTTGGGCCTCCCACTACAGAAAGGATGTGGACAAGTTGGAAAGAGTCCAGTGGAGGTCAATGAAAATGGTTTGGGGGCTGGGGCACATGACTTATGAAGAGAGGCTGAGGGAACTGGGCTTATTTAGTCTGCAGAAGAGAAGATTGAGGGGGGCTATAATAGCAGACTTAAATGATCTAAACGGGGGTGCCAAAGAGGATGGATCTAGACTGTTCCCAGTGGTGACAGATGACAGAACAAGGAGCAACTGTCAAGTTGCAGGAAGGAAGTTTAGGTTAGATATTAGGAAAAACTTTCACTAGGAGGGTGGTGAAGCACTGGAAGAGGTTACCTAGAGAGGTGGTGGAATCTCCATCCTTGGAGGTTTTTAAAACAGCTAGACAAAGTCTTGGCTAGGCTAATATAGTTGGGGATGGTCCTACTTTGAGCAGGAGGTTGGACTACATGACCTCCCGAGGTCTTTTCCAACCCTAATTTTCTATGATTTTAAGTGTAATAGACTGCCAACCAAATCAAAATGGTAGCATCTAGCACTTACTTTGCAGTCACTTTACTCAAGTGTAAATGACTATGCAAGATGCCAGATAGTGGTGAAGATTTAAACCCTATGGGTTAGTTGGATTTGCAGAGTGAGAGTTGGGGTGCAGACAGATATAACCGAACTGTTCCAAACATCACTGATTTGGAACAGGTTCACAACTCTCTGAAAATACTCTGTGGCTCCAACACCAGACAGCAGGAGTGCACAACCAGCCCAGCTTGCCTCACAGTGGGTGAGTTGGGGGTGGGGGGAAAAAAGGTTGCACTCGTGCTTCAAGTCCCAGGGGGTGAGTGACCTGTGGCCGGGGGCATTTTGTCACGTTTCTGCTTTCCCTTGTTTTTTAAGCATAAGTTCAATAAATTGAAGCAGGCTACAAAGGACTGAAGCCTGATTTTGGGGGAGGAAGGAAGTGCCTGGATGCCTACTTTTTGGTTCCTAGGGGCTGTGAAGGGGGCATGATGATGAGCTTAGGGTGCATAAGAATGAGGGCACTGCTGGTTGTTAGAAAAATACCATTTACTGAACAAGCAGTGCAAGGGTAAGAAATACACAAAAAGGGGGAGCAGAGGGGAGGGGAGGAGAAAGGGAGGGGCAGAGCAATGCCTGCAGAGCTGACCAGGCCGATGTCACTGAACTTAGGGCACATGTCTACATGTATTGCCATGGCGACATTGTTACTGCACCATGTGTGTGGTGCACGGTTATTTTTAGCAGCTACTTCACATATTATACCAGGGGAGTGTATTGCTATAGTAAAGTAGCTTCTGCATCACGGTTCTTGCCCGTAGACGCTATGTCACCATAGCGCATACTACAGTGGTATAGTGTCATGTGTAGATGCACCGTTAGTGTCCACAAGTATGCCAGTACCCATTCAGTGTACCAGTTCAAAATGTTACTCAATTTCCCAGGTAGGCTTTTGAACTGGGTCTAAACTGGTTTGACAGGCTTATATGTCTGTCCGCTTCAGGTTTAAGCCTCATTTAAACTGTTCTAAAGAGTTAAATGTGTCCATGCCCTTAGGAGTTCGGATCAATAAATCTATTTACTTTGGAATGGGGAGAGGAAAAAAAACCAAAACTTTCTTTCCTGATTACACGAACATAAATCTTTCAAGGACTGTTATGAACTCTTCTGGGACTATAGTGTAAGGAGGCACAGGTAAATAGTGTAATCCTATTTTTTTTTCCAACCAATCTCAGTTTCACCCATCAGCCTCACCGATTCATAGATGTTGGGTCGGAAAGGGCCTCAGTAGATCAAGTCTGACGCCCTGCCATGGGCAGGAAAGAGCATTGGGGTTAGATGACCCCAGCCAGATCCATGTCTAGCCTCCTCTTAAAGACCTCCAAGGTAGGGGAGAGCACCACCTCCCTCGGAACCCGTTCCAGATTCCGGCAACCCTTACCGTGAAGTTCTTCCTGATGGACAACCTAAATCTGCTCTCCGTCAGTTTGTGGTCAGCTATTCCAAGGGGTGCCCTGGTAGACAGAGCATCTCTTATTCCTTGCTGTCCCCCCCCCCCAATGAATTTGTAGGTGGCAACAAGATCACCTCTCAGCTTTCCCCTGCAGAGGCTAAGGAGCTCCAGGTCCCTCAATCTCTCCTCATAGGGCTTTGCCTATATGGCCCCTAACCATATACGAGTGGGCCTCTGAATCCTCTCGAGGTTGTCCACATCCCTCTTGAATTGTGGTGCCCAAAACTGGACACAGTACTGCAACTGCGGCCTGACCAATGCCGCATAGAGGGGAAGTATCACTTCCCTGGACCTGTTCTTCATGCACGATTTTACACTTAGGCCTGATTTATACATAGAACAGCTTTACACAGTTGTTGTGCTGCTTTGGTCTGGGCTGAAGTTTGTTTCAAAAAAATAAAACACACAACTGTACCACCTCAGCCTGTAATATTCAGCAGTTCCAACATAAAGGAACTTTATATAGGTATTGCTTATCTATGGCAGTAATATAGGTACCTCTATACTGGTATAATCGTGTCCACACAGGGATTTATTAATTTTCAGCTGCACTGTTTTTAAACTGATATACTGTATTTACTCAAATCCAAGACAAGATCCCACTCCCCCGCATTTAACATGGCGGGGGGGCTCATCTTGGATTCAAGTACAAGTGTGGTGAGGGGAAGTGACTGTTGTGACTCTGCCTCTGCCTCCTCAATCCCTACACCCCATGTGGCTGCTTACCCTGTAGCTCTGGCCCTGCTCTAGCCCAGGGCATGGAACACATGGTTTCTCTGGCCCTAGTCCAGCCACGCAGTAGAGCTGCTGCCATTGCAACCGCTGCTTCATGGCCTGGCTGGAGCCAGAGCAACCATGTGTTCTATGCCCTGTGTCAGAATGGGGCTGGAGTCAGAGGGTCACATGGCAGCAGGGGGCCGGGGCTTCGGGGAGCAGAGCCTGAGGGAAGGGCAACGGTGGGGGGGGACAGGCAACTGGGGCCAGACCACTTGACTCCCCCACTGCCTGACTGTCACTACTTGCCCTGCTGCAGCCATGGTGAGGATGAATTCAAGATGCCCCCCCAATAATTAATTGATATACATGGAAAATTGTAACAAATTTATTTTGGGGGTCATCTTAAACTCAGAGTCATCTTGGATTCAGGTAAATATGGTAATTAAAGCAGTATGAGAACTGTTTTAAATCCACGGGTAGATTTAATTTGGCACACACTAAAATGAAGCTGTCAGTAGCACTGATTATAGTCTGGCTTAACACAGTTGTGGGTACACCTACATAATGGAGACATACCCAAGTAAACTGTGGTACTGGTAGCAGTCTTGCTGTGGGAATCAAGAGCTCAGCATAGCCATCTGCTTTGTTAAGAAGCAGGGTAACATAGGCAGCACAGAGCTTCATGTTGCCAAAGTTAAATGCCTACCAGAACCCTAATTAGCTGGTTTAAAGCTATATGCCTGGTACCGCTACGGGCCTGCGACAGTAGCGCACACATACTATGTTCTATAACCTTACTTCCCACTAACTGTAACAACAGTGGCCTTTACTTCCTTCCCCCCACCCCTTTCAGTCCAAACACAGGCCTGAGGGGTCAGAGTCCAGGCAACTTTTTTCACAGGTGTCAGCTGATACAATCCCATTCATTAACTGTTCAAGAGTAGCTTAATTTTCCAGCCCAGCTACTTCTGAGAGGCTGTTCCAGGATATTACTTCTTTCCTAGACAACTTTTCCCTTTTTCCAGCCAAATATATTTATTCAGTGCCAGTTTATTCCTATTTGGTATTGTGCCAACATTCTCATTATTCTACAGTAAAGCAGCACAGGAATTTTTACTCCACCTACTAGACCTGTGGAGAAACTGGACTCACTCCTACCACTAGACCAGCAGTTCCGTACTCTTCCCTAAGCAAAAAGAATTGCTGCCAATCATGCCAGACTCTGCAGGTTGTTTGCTGCAAGGACAATGAAGTACCTTTCCCCGCAAAGTACTGCACCAAATTTCACAAAGTGGAGTATAACCAAAATAAATGGTCCTTTCCTTGAAGTTGTACAACGATTCCCTTTTGTGTTCTTTGACATGGTAACACTAGGACCTAGCTCCTGGGGAAAATCTGCTTGGTTAACTTATGAAGATGTGCATGACATTCAGTTGTGAGCTTTCATTTCAAGGGTACCTAATTTATAGACACTGCATTTAAATGGAAAACACCTTGTAGATGTGAACCAAGTACAAATGAATGCAGCAATATCCTTTCTGGTGCACCGGCAGCCAGAAACAAATCTCTGGGAGGGATGGGTTCTCTTTTTATCCAACCATTAATCTCACTGGAGTATTAACTCTCAGCAAAACAAATGGGCGAAAAATATAAGACAAGTCCAAAGCGTGTAGGAATTTGGAGTTGCTGCATGGCACAAAACCCACAGGAAAGTGGTGCCACAGTGAGAAGCATCAGAAGCCAATGACCAGGGAAGTCTGAGTGTGAATACTTGTTTAGGAGAGGAGCAGAAAGCCTTGGATGCCCTGTGAGAGGGTTCATTAGTGCTAGTGAGTGAAGGGTGTGTATGTTTTGGGCTTAGCGGTCTAGGTTCTGTTTGGCTGCCATTTTGCAAGGTTGTTTATGGCCAGTGTGATAACAGTAGGAACAAGGAGACAAATAAAGAGGCAATGCTTGCTTGATTGTATGCTAGCCAGAGAGCCACCGACACCAGAACAACAACAACAAAAAACATCAACAAGACAGGAGTTTGCCCCAGTTGCTTCTTAACCTTCCTTCACTGTAAGATTACTGAATAGAAGCAGACAAAAGAGAAAGAAGGAATTTCTAAAAGGGAAACAGGAGCAGAACTGGGAGAAGGTAGAAGAAAATTCAACTATATGGCTTGAAGACATTGTAATGCCAAAGCCACTGCCAAAGCCTCTACCACATGCATCTGTGCAAGCTCTGTCTAGGGAGGTGAAGGAGGTAGAGACCTCTAAGGCTCTCGAACAGGCTGAGGGGATTACAACCTCCATGTTCCTGCCAATGACAGCCAGGTCTGGGAGTGTTTATGGCATGAAAGGTGGCTCCTGGTGGATTCCCTCAGGAACTAGGCAAGGGAGTGGCAGGACATGGTGACTAGGCTCAAAACCATCTGTGAGCATGAGGAGATCCCCAGGATCATGGAAGAGGGATAGTCAGAAGACACTCAAAGACAAAGAAGACTTGGACTCTCAGGAAGGTGCAAGTTGGCAGGTGGTCACTTCTAGCAACAGACAGTTTTTTTGAGACATGGTGGCTGCTCAGCTAGAGGGAGATCCAGGAACAGACCATTCAGTCTGACCTCAATACCTGGTAAGATTATGGAGCAGGTAATCAAGGACTGTGTTTCTAAGCACCTGAAAAACAAAGTGACCAGGAACAGCAAGCATGGCTTGAGCAAGTTATGCCTGACCAACCTGATTTCCTTCTATGACAGACTTTATAGATTGTTGGGAGGGAAGGGGGTCAGGACCAACGGATGTGGCATGACTTAAGCATGGGCTCCCACAACATTCTCATTAACAAGCTAAGAAAATACAGACTAGATTAAAGTACTACAAGGTGGATACATGATTGGTTGCATCATTGTGCTCAACAAGCAGTAATCAATGATTTGAGGTCTAGTTGGGAGAAGGCATCAAGCAGGGGTCCCCAGGATCCAGATGTCTTGGGTCCTATGTTATTTAATATCTTAATTATTAGATCATGGGACTGAACATACACTTAGCAAAATTTGCAGATGACACCAATTTGGGTAGATCTTTAGACATTCTGGAGGGTAGGGTTAAATCCAGAACAACCTGGATAAACTGGAAAAGTGACCTGAATATAATCAATTAAATGAAATTCAATAAGGACAAGTGCAAAATCCTGCACTTTGGATGAAACAGTTGTATGTACAAATATACAAACAGACTGAGCAATGACTGGCTAGGCTGCATCACAGCAGAAAAGGATCTGTAGGTTATACAGGAGACCAATAAGCTGAATATGAGCCAACACCACACTCTTGTTGCAAATAGAGTCAATAATATACAGGGCTGTTTTAAGAGAAGCATCACTTCCAAATGAAGCAAAGTGATTCCCCTACTCTATCTGGCACTGGTAAGGCCTCACCTGGGATACCGTGTCCAGTTTTGGACCCCTTGCTTCAAGAAAGATGTGGGCAAATTAATAGAGTCCAATGGAAAACAAGCAACATTTTATTAAGAGGCCTGAGAAACAATACATGAGAAAAGACTGAAAGAACTAGGATTATTTAGTCTGAAAAAGATTAGACTGAAGATTCATTTGACAAGTCCGATGGCTGGGGAACTGGCTTTGTGGTGGGACCCAGAGAGCAATAGTTGATGGAACCAAGTCAACACATTGCATGGTGACCAGCAGTGTCCCCCAGGGTTCAGTATTCAAACCAGTGCTCTTTAATATATTAATAAATGATCTAGATCAGGGGTGTCCAACCTTTTTGAATGTGGGGCCAGATCACAAACTTTTTATCACCCAGTGGGTCAGCAAGCCATATTCAAAGACCTCACAGGAAGTGGCATCACATCAGGAAGTGATGTCACGTGACCTGACACCAATGAAGGTCTCAAGAATATATGAAAGGGTCACAGGCAAACTTTAAAAGTGGGTTTTCCTTTAAAGGAGAAAAACATAACTGTGGCTTTTCTCTTGTGGGCTGGCAGAGTTCCAGCCTGCAAGGGGCTACTTAGGCGCCCCCCCATACCCCACACACTGGGGCACTGGGGTCTGGAGGTAGGAGCAGTGAGGAACACTGGGTCGGAACTGTGAAAGGCAGGGACCTCCCTGACACACACAGGTGCCGGGAGCCCACAGTCACTGGCCCGGCCGCGGGGGAGGCGCCGTCTTCCTGCCCTGGTCCTGGCCCCGGCCCCGGCCCCACCTGTGGCGCCCTGGCCAGGCAGGAGGCAGCAGAGCAGACAACGAGGGCGAGCCCAGCCGCCGCGCCGCCTCCGCATCGCCACACCATGCCACACCGGGCTGGAGGGAGCCAGAGCTGTGGCCAGGGGACACAGCAAGTGCAGGCTCCGCTCGAGCCTGGGGCCGCCCCATGCAGCGCGGCCAATGCCGACAGCCTGGCAGGAGGCGGCACCTGCTTGTGCCGTTCTGCCTCTGCCAGTGATCCGGGACTAGGCGGCCAAGCTGGGCTGCCTCTCGCCTGCGGGCGGGGAGCGGCGAGTTGCTCGGGCTGGGAAGCAGTGGCTTCCCCACGTGGTGCTGGGGACGGGAGGAGGCAGGCCAGGTTTGCACTCCTCTTCCTACACACACCGCATCGGCAACTTCAACCTGATGCAGTGCGTGTGGGAACCTTATCCCTTCCCCAGCCCTTCAGCAGCCATTAGGAAGCTGCTGAGGGGTTTGGGACAAGGGGAGGGAACGAAAGTAAACTGTCTTTACTTCCGTTTCCCATCACAGCACCGCAAGCCACAGAAAATGCCTTGGCGGGCCGCATCTTGGACAAGCCTGATCTAGATTCAGGTGTCAGAAGCAGAATGGCTACATTCGCAGATGAGCCCAAATTATGGGGAAGTGCAGTCAAGCTAGAGGATAGGCTGGGGATTCAGGCCAACTTGGACAGGCTCGCAAGGTGGGTGGATCAAAACCTGATGACATTCAATACAGAGTAATGCAAGGTGTTCCACTTCAGGAGAAAGAACCCACATCATACTTACAGCCTTGGCAGTGCTACACTCATTAGCACCATGACCAAGAGAGACTTGGGGGTCATGATTGATCACAAGATAAACATAAGCCACCAATGTGATGCCGCAGCTGGCAAAGCAAATGAAACTCTGGCTTGCATCTACTGATGCATCTCAAGCCAGACCCAAGAAGTCATTCTCCCACTTTACTTGGCCTTGGTAAGGCCGCATCTGGAGTACTGCATCCAATTCTGGGCTCCACACTTTAGAAAGGATGTGGAAAGCTTGAGAGAGTCCAGAGGAAAGCCACGTGCATGATTAAAGGTCAAGAGAACAGGCTTTGAGGAGAGCCTGAGAGGCATGGGACTCTTCAGCCTGGAGAAAAGAAGGGTCAGGGGGGATTTGGTGGTAGCCTATAAGTATATAAGGAGTGTGCATCAGGAACTGGAAGAACATCTGTTAACCAGGGCATCTCAAGGGAAGACAAGGTCTAACAATCACAAACTGCTGGAAGACCATTTTAGACTGGACATAAGGAAAAACTTCTTTACCGTCCAAGTTTCCAGAGTCTGGAATAAATCCCACCCCCAGAAGTGGTGCAAGCACCTATTCTGGATACATTCAAAAAACGCCTGGTTGCTCACCTTGCTGGGGTCATCTGACCCCAGCTGACTTCCTGCCCTTTGGGCAGGGGGCTGGACCCGATGATCTTGCGAGGTCCCTTCCAGCCCTAACATCTATCAAATCTATAAGTCTTGAATCCCCTTAAAGTTATTATGTGGAAGATGAAGATAAGACTATTCTCTGTGGATGCAAGGAACAGGAAAAGAAGCAATGATCTTAACTAACAGTTAACTAACAGTTGAAAAAAATTTAAGTCAGATATTATGAAGAGCTCGCTCACTATGAGGGTGGTTAAGTACCAGATCAGGCTACTTGGACAGTTTCAAGAAGTTAGACACTTGACTGGGATGGTTTAGTTAAAGATTATCCTGCTTTGAGCAACAGGTTGGACTAAGATGACCTCCTGAGGTTCTATGAATAATTCTAAGAAGAATTATTCACTTACTGAGTTTTGGCAAGCCATCGAGGGCAGCATAACAGGCAGCCAGGGGCAGCTAAATATTAATTTTCTAAATTTTTTTAGGGGCCCCAGGGGCCAGATAGAATGGCCTGGTGGGCTACATCCAGCCCGCGGGCTGCATTTCGCCTACTCCTGTTCTAAAGCTCTCTGCACACGTCCAAGCCTGTTACCACCAAGTAAACAATGCAACTTTGACTGAAGACACTGACTGCAGACCTAGGGCACCACTCAGAACCTGTAAAAGTCTCACTGTTAAGTTACTGTGAAAAAAGGCCTTTGTCCTTTGTTTCCTATGCACCTCCTTTAGGTACAGCAGGACCTAAACATCAATAGATGTTTTAACTTCATAGTAGTTTACCCTATATCCATACCATAGGTCATATATTATAATTAAAAACAAACAAAAAAACAAAGCCAGAATTTGGTCTACTCTACTGAATGATTTCCATACCTTTGTATTAGATATATTCAGGCTTTTTTAATTCCCTGGAAGTACACAGATGGCTTGATAGTCTGTGTAGTAGAGAGCAAGCAAGAGTAGAGTAGAGAGTAGGCAAGTCTTAAGTGACCTTCTGATTTCCATTATCTTTCTAATTCTTAGGCAAGAGACCCAGGAGAGAGCTTAGCATAAAGTAACACCTTAAGCATGAACTGAGGAACTCATAACCATCCTTTAGCTTCCTCCTAGTGGCACTATTAACCACCAAATACAGTTCTGTAGGAAAAACACTTCTCTCTAGAATCCACAGGCATACTTAAGACTACTAGTGCTAGAGAAAAAAAAAGAAGTTAATTCTAGTCAAACAGCTCTATAAAAAAGGACAAGTAAATCTGAAGTAAAACCATTTTATTATCTCAAGGGGTCACTAATGACCACTGGTCCACAGTACTGTTCAAGGCCTCTATATCAGAAAAAAAAAACTCTGTACCTTAAGAGACTTTAATCCACATCACCCTGAAGTAATGCAATCCCTATTACAAGGCAGAGACTTCCCTTCATTGGCCATGCACCAGAATCAGAATGCTTCCTACATGTTTCTCAATGGCTGTCAGAATAGGCCCTCCTTTTCAGATGGGACCTTGCAAATCTCAAGCTCTTACTGTGTGAAGTTAGGAGTTTGTACGTGTAAGTGGACCACAAAAAAAGACATTGATTCTCATAGGAAACAGGAAGGGCAGGGCTTGTGTCACAGAATTCCGGGTACCATATAATCTTTTGAACTGACTGGGAACATGGTGTTACTGTTAGTCCCTTTTGGCAATTTCTTTAGGTATTTGTTCACAAAAGAAAAAAAAAATAATTGGGGGGGTGGGGAGGGGAAGGAGTATAAAACCAATTGAGAATCCCCTAGGAGTAGAAGAGAGTTCCCACCCAAAGATCTACTCAACAGCCGAAATCTACTTTCCTCTTCATTGTACAACAGGAACTACCAGGAAACCCCTATTCTGGAAATCTGCAATAGATGAAACACTTGCTGGAGAGTAAACTGGTGTTCTCCCCAACCCATTAGGGCTCACCTGGGCAGCTTGAGGCTTTCAAGGTCACAGAGTGCCACAAGTTTCCTGTCCACCTGGGCATAAGCTCGTTGTCTCCCTCTCCTCTACACTCACACCCAGCCCCCAAAATCATTCAGTCAAGCTACCGTAGTGTCACTGCCTATTTGGGTTCTGAATACATTGCTAACCAAGGATTAAAAAACAAAAATATTCTTGCCATGTCGTACCAATACCATGCCACTCTGCTATGGTCCCTAAGAACTTAAGAAAAGGTTTCTCTGTCAAATTAAAGTACATGAACTATCTAATGGGTACTCATGCTGGAGCGTTATACCCAAGTTGATCACTGTTCAAACATGGCAGTCCAAAGGAAACTCACTTAAATATAAAAATCATCATCAATCCCCTGAACTATGGTTTGAAGGGACATGCCAGCTTCTTAACATCCCAGACTGCAAAAAGACCATTGCCTTGGGGAAGGAAATGCCCAAAGAGGCCACACACAGAAAAACAACAGGATCAAGTTAATGAGAGCTGCAAAGGAGCACCGACTCAGACAGACTGGCTGCTTTTGAGAGACTCAGAATTTGAGGTTTGCTCAATACCTGGAAAAAAATATTGTCAAGGACTTTGTAGTTTTGCTGATGAACCGTAGGAATTTGTAAAAAGTTCTAAGACAAATATGGTATCTGCAGTTCAATGAATACAAATAATCCAAGACATCCTACGTGTTAGTCTAGTAAACTAAACAGCTACACAAAACTTGGAACATAATGGATCCCAAAGAAGCAACTAATACATTACTTAAGCCACTCCAGCTACCCTAAACATAGAGACAGAAAGAAGTCCAATTCAAATCACTTCCAAGCTTTGGTCTGTTTGTCAGAATAACTTGAAAGATGGCTTTCTGACCCATCTTTCTACTTTAGTAGCTGTATCTGCATTATTTGAAATTTTGAACATTTCTGTTTTTAAAGACCTAAAAATCCCTGACCAGGCTAAAAAAAAAGAAAAAGACCAGGCACAAGACAAGTCTGAAGAAAAATCTTAAATTACTGCTGCACCACTAATTATAACCTAAAACATTTCACATAGTTTAGCAAAGAAATATTAGCAAGTGCTGGCCACGCCCACCCAGTTAAAATGTATTGCTGAAATTTCCAATAGGCCCAACTTTACCACATTCTCTTCTAAAATCCTCAAAAAGAGCCTCACATTGACTAAAAGTTCAGTTTTTTTCCATAATAGCTGAAGTGAATTAAAGATTTCTACAACTATTACATGCTAACCAGTTTGATAAACAGTAGAAAAATCTTGAATATTTTTATCTGGCTTTCTACGGGGGGGGGAAAAAAAAAAAAAAAAAAAAAAGGAGAGAGAGAGAGATTTCACTGAGTGACAGTTTAGCTTCCCAACACCCAACACAAAAAGGACATTAAATGAATAGAGAGTACTTTAGGAAGCTGAGAGATATTTTGAGAGGAAAAAACGAATTGGGAAATTCCAAGTCAAAATTATACAGAACAGCTTTCTTTCTCTTCCCTAAATCCTTGACCACCCTATTCTAAAATGCTCTCTTAACAGTAGGGTTGATTTAAAAAAAAAAAAAAAAAAAAAAGGATTTCAAGTTTTGAGGCAGACACCCACTGTGCTATCCCACACTAAACAAATGTGCAAGCTGAACTTCACTGCATGATCCTCAAGCTTTCTCCTATTTAGTTCTCTTGCAAGACAGAACTGTTCTCCTTCCTACCTTAGTCAACAAACAACACATAGCACATCCTTTCTAGATACTATTATGTGAGAGGCAAGGACTTCTTAGGGTGGTCAATCTTTTATTGGACCAACTGAATAGCTAGGATAGAATTACGTAAGCTTTCAGATGCCTCACTCTATGTAGCAAACCTCTTATCCAAATAACACAGAAATATGCAAACAACTGAATTTTGTAGGAGGATACATTCACCACTCATTCATTTCCACATGAATTATAACACTGATTAAAAAAAAGATTAAACTGTTGCAAATAAATAAATAAATAAATAAAGTATTTTAAGAAGTCAGTGGAGGGGGGGTGCGTGTGTGCGCACGCGCGCATACACAGCACTAGCTTCACCTAACATCACTTACTCCTTGTGCTTAGAGAAAAGCAATTCTTTATATTAGGTTACTATCAGTAATTGTTTTTTTTCTACTTAGGGTAGAGGAGGAAAAAAGTCAGCGTACTGATCCCTAGCCATGAAAAACGGGACCACTTAAATTGAAAGTAGCATATATAGGCACACCACTCTACACTTCTATACAGGACAGTCCAGTTTTCCTCCAGCCTACTTCCCAACTATACTGTCAAAAAAAGTCAGAAAACATTTTCTACACAATCCAAGTCACTGTTCTGAACTCTGGCACACAGGATTGATATGAAAGTGTGGGGAATATCATCCTGCCAAAGTCCCATACTCAGCTACTCCAGGTTCCCTCAACTCTTCCTAGACACTGGATAGAGCGCATGTCTGCGAAGCAGAGATCTGACCACTTGCTTCTGGAAGGTGCGTATTTCACCTTCCACTCCTACTTCTACTTGCTCCAAGCGTTTAGGAGTGAGGGAGATCTACATCTTGGACAAAAATGTCTCTGAGTACTTACAACTGTTCACCCTGCTTGGGATAGAAGAGAGATTGTGCGCTCTCAAGGGTTGTATTTGAGGCTACTCAAATCTTGGCAGATGTGTGCACAGTATGTAATGCACATTATGGAACTGTTGCTTTTCTCTTAGGTATGACTAGGTTCATGTTAAACAGCCAGTGTTTCTGGAAACTAGGACAGAAACAGCCCCAACGTATCATAGAGAATTTTTTTCTGTAGAAATCAGGAGACCAACTTTTCCCCTCTTCATTAATCACTGGTCTAACTATACCGCAAATCAGTAACTTAAGGAAATGACTATCTAACAGTGGTTTAATCACCTGCATGGACTATAATGAACAACCAATTCTAATCCCTAATGGGGATGTGACTTCATAACTGATAGCTACATGTCTATGCTCTACTATGAGTATTTCAAATGCGTCTAAGCTTTGCTGGTTGCTCCATGGGCTAGGAAGGATCCCCCAGCCCCCGCTGTTGCTACATGTCAAAGGTTTTTGTTCTCTTTTCATTTCCCTTCCACCCTCACTTCCCTCAGAAGCACTGAGTATTGGCAGCAGCCAAGATTAGGAATTTTGAATGGAGTGTACCAATGCTTCTGCTGGAACTTAAATCTTGCCCCTCTGCTCAGGGTCTAAACAAGCACCATATTTGTGGTCAGGAAGGCTTTTTACCCCATTGTCACACTGATAAAGCCTGTGGGAGTTTTTACCTTCCTCAGCAGTGTGGGGTGTGGCTTTTTCCCTCGGATCTCTTGAGCATATTTTAACATCCCTCATAGCATCAGGACGTTGGTCATCATTGTCCTCCTGCTTTTCCTGTGGCAGGTTAGGGTGCTATGGTTTGTGGCAGCACCAGGGCTGACCATGTAGTTTTACTAATAGGTTACACAATGGATGTGTACAGGATGGTTTGGATAGGAACGATACTGCCTCTGGGAGGGGGTTAAATTGGCTGACCTTTGGAGTTGCCTTCCAGCCCTACTTTGTATGATTCTTACAAATCCTAGTTAGGAATCCAAATGCCTTGAAGACAATGAGAAACATATCACCTCAGGAGGCAAATGAAAGGCTGTGCACTATTCACAGAAACATAGACTCTGATGATGTAAAATAAAGAGAGAATTGAAAGCCTCCTGTAGTTTTAATTTTAAGCATATTGATGGATTATACAGAGATTATATAATTCATTTAGTGTTTTGTGTTACTATATTGTAAATATATAATTATGCTAAAGTCCTTTTGACCAAACTTCTCTGGAGGAGAGAATTAGGAGTCTAATAAACTTCTAGACCTTGTTGGTCCAAAAATATTTTGAAGCGTGCTATTCACAGAGGACATGCAAACAAACACTACCTTGTAGAGGAACACTACCTTGTTGGAACCATACCTTTTCAGTATGTATAAACTATGGCAGCTTTCAAGGACCACAGAAGAATTGAGTCGTCAACCAGCACTTTATCCAGAGAGCTGGAAACTCCACCCAGAGGGCTGTGACAAAGGGTAATAGTATAAGGAGGTCTACATGTATTTAGATATACAGGGGAATTTAAATTGCAATGCTGTCTATCTGACACCTCCATTGAGTATGGGAGGCCCAACCATGAACAAACCTTTTGAGATGCTCTATGCCAGGGATGGGCAATTATTTTGGGTGGAGGGCCACTTACTGAGTTTTGGCAAGCCATCAAGGGCCACATGGCAGGCAGCCAGATACACATTAATTTTCTAAATTTATTTAGGGGCCCCGCTGGCCAGATAGAATGGCCTGGCAGGCCACATCCGGCCAGCATTTTGCCCACCCCGGCTCTATGCCTATGGAGTTTGAGTCTAACACTACGTGCTTGCAGGACTGGGAAAGATAACCAGTAGGACAGAAGTGCTAGACTTCAGAAAGGCCAACTTCAATATGCTCAGGAGATTAGTTAGTGAAGCACTGATGATCAAGGGCATCAGCAAGATGGGAGTCCAGGAAGGGAGGTCATTCCTAAAGGGAGCGATCCTTCAGGTGCAGGAGACAATCCCATTGTGCATGAAAGGGGGCAAAGGGACCAAGAAACCCCCCTGGCTGAGCAGGGAAATCCAGGAAAGCCTTGGGGCAATACAAGAGGGATACAGGCTGTGGAAGCAAGGGGTAGCTACCAAGGAGGAGTATACCTACTTAGCTCACACTTGCAGGGAAGCAGTCAGAAAGGCCAAAGCTGGCAACGAAAATTAAAGACAACAAAAAGTCCTTCTACAGGTAAAACAGGGAAGAAAAAGAAGGCACAGGGTAATACAGGACCCTTACAGGACAGATAAGGGTAATTGGTAACAGATAGGAGGGATAAAGCTGAGCTCTTCAATGAGTTTTTTGCTTTCGTATTCCTGAACACAGATCAGGAAAATCTCCCAACTGGATTACAGATGAGCACAGGAGGGAAAACAGCCCACCAGCTGTTAGCACTGACTTAGTGAAGGGACACTTGGAGGGGCTAGATGTGTTTAAGTCAGTGGGCCCAGATGATCTTCATGCAAGGGTGCTGAAGGAATTGGCCACTGTCATAGCAGAACCACTGGCATGGTTGTCTGAGCATGCATGGTGCTCAGGTCAGGTCCCAGAGAATTGGAAAAGGGCCAATGTGGTCCCTATTTTCAAGAAGGGGAGGAAGAACGACCTGAGTAACTATAGACAAGTTAGTCTCACCTCTATCCCTGGGAAAACCTTTGAAAAAATTATTAAGGATCACATTTGTGGGAGTCCAGCAGGAAAAATAATGCTGAAGGACAATCAGCATGGGTTCACAGCAGGTAGATTCTGCCCGACTAACCTTGTTTCTTTTTATTATCAGGTCACAAAATGCTTAGATGCAGGGGATGGGGTAGATGTCATCTACCTGGATTTTGAGAAAGCCTTCAATACAGTATCTCATCCTATTCTCATAAATAAACTGAGAGGCTGTGACGTAGAAGATTACATGGTCAGGTGGGTAGCAAATTGGCTGATGGGATGCACCCAGAGTGTGGTGGTAAATGCATCAACCTGGAAAGATGTGGGCAGTGGAGTTCCCCAACATTCAGTTCTTGTACCAGTGCTGTTCAATGTCTTCATCAGTGATTTGCATGAGGGTGTGGAGACCACTCTGTTCAAATTCACAGATGACACTAAATTATGGGGTCAAGTAAACACACTAGTGGGCAGGGAACAAATCTAGGCAGATCAGGACAGGTTGGAGAAGTGGGCAGAACAGAATAGGATGCATTTGTTCTTGCTGAATTGCAAAGTGCTGGACCTAGGGAGAAGGAATCACCAACAAACTTACAGGCTGGGGGATGACCCTCTCTGAGATCCCTTTCTGTTGCAGTGCTGCTGAGTCATAATTGACTCCAAGATAAACATGAGTCATCGCTGGGATGAAGTGATCAGTAAAGCTAACTGCACTTTATCATGCATTAGCAGGTGCTTGACAAACAGGTCCAGGGAGGTGATACTTCCCCTCTATGCAGCCCTGGTGAGGCTGATCTGGAGTACTGCATCCAGTTTTGGGCACTGCACTTCAAGAGGAATGAGGATAACTTTGAGACAGTTCAGAGGAAGGCCGCTCATATAGTTAGGGGCCTGCAGGTAAGGCCCTACGAGGAGAGATTGAGGGACCTGCATCTCTTCAGCCTCCCCAAGAGAAGGCTGTGAGGTGATCTTGTGGCCATTTACAAATTCATGGAGGGGGGAGGGGAGAGGAGCAGCAAGAAATAAGAGATGCTCTGTTTACCAGGGCACCCACCAGAGTAACTAGAAATAATGGTCACAAACTGACGGAGAGCAGATTTAGGTTAGACATCAGGAAGAACTTCACAGTAAGGGTTGCCAGAATCTGGATTGGGTTCCAAGGTGCTTTTTCCTACCTTAGGGGTCTTTAAGAGGAGACTGGACAAGAACCTAGCTGGGGTCATCTAACCCCAGCACTCTTTCCTGCCCAGGGCAGGGGGTCAGACTCAATAATTGGCTGAAGTCCTTTCCAACCCTAATATCTATGAATCTATGACTGGATCTTATATAGACACACACACAAAAGATGTAGTATTTAGCAGACCGGTCCTTATTACTTGAACTGGACAATTGTCCTGTTTTCACTTCCAATTTTACAATGGGACGAAAACCTTCAGATACCTTTAATCAGGAATCCACATGTTTTTGAAGACAATGAGAACATTTCTGCTCAGCAGTTCAGATAAGGCCCTT